>NC_141087.1:4802301-5402301 GCF_041138505.1 Cibotium barometz
AATATTCATGTTTGTTATGCAATATGCTTTTTAATTTTCATGGTGATCTTTGTAATTAGATGTGTTTATTTACATGTCACATCTTTGTATATCTTTGCACATAGTAGCTACAGCTTTGATTTATATACACATGGACACAACAATCATGCATGTACTTACATGTATGTATAATTGACAGAGATGGAAGAGGTGACTTGCATTTTCTTTGAGCACATGAGGAGTACTCTTTCCTTTGAGGAAAGGGTGAATTTGGCTTCAGAATTTGAGCATCGCTTTTTCATAGTCCATTCTGGTTTGGGCCATGGGTGGTTCATGTTGTTGGATGGAACGGTGTTTTTAAAATTATTATACGTTTAGATTTATAAAAATTAGATGAAAATATTGCCCTAATAAATATTAAAGAAAGTCTAGGCCTACTTGATCTTTATGAAATAGACTATAATGTCGCTGGCCTAAGACATCAAGTATGTCAAGTATTAGACAAAGATATTAAATGTATCCCAAAGCATAAGTTCATTCGATAATAAATATGGTGGTATTCTTCTTCTGTGAACATTGGTATTTAAATAGTCATTATATAAATATTGTCTTTGTCTCTCTCCTTCTTTTCTTATGCTCTCTCTCTCTCTCTCTCTCTCTCTCTCTCTCTCTCTCTCTCTCTCTCTCTCTCTAACTATAAAGAAGATCATGATTGTTATTGATATGAAGTTTGATTCTGTTTTATGTAGAAACATGGCATTAGATATTTTAAAGTTAACTTATGACAATAATAAATTGTCAGATACGATCTTCTTTGAGGAGATGCCACAGTTAGGTTTTTTTGGGTGCCAACCTAGCCCAAAATGGGAACTTCTTGGGTTTGATGGATGGGATGATGTTAACCCTATGTAGTCTTAGACCCTTACAAGCTAGATGACAATCTCGAGCTCCTCTTAATCAAAAAGGCATTGGGATTATTACATGGCTTTTACATCGTGTGTAGCACATGTAGGAGCCTTGAGGAAAATCACTTAATTATTAGGGAAATATTGAAGTGCATTCCAAGAAGGAAATTGATGAAGTTAATGATGTAATTTTCTTTGAGGTTATTGATCATTGTCTATCTCTCCCTCTCTCTCTCTCTCTCTCTCTCTCTCTCTCTCTCTCTCTCGCACGTACACACACACACACACATAGACACACTTAGACACATGTAATTATCTTTGAGGTTATTGATCATTCTCTCTCTCTCTCTCTCTCTCTCTCTTGCATGTACACACACACACACTTAGACACATGTAGCGCACAAATAGTTAGACACACTTAGACACATGTAACGCACAAATAGTTAGACACATGTAACGCACAAATAGTTACCCTTGCCTTTGAGAAACCGAGAGAGGGGGAGAGAAAGAGAGAGATCATAAGGTTTTTGTTATTTTGGTGTGTGTGTGTGATTTTGTAGAGGCAAGGCACAAGGTTACTAGCCAGCAAAGCTGGTGGTTCGAATATCATTCTTTCTTCAACTTGAGGTAGGTCTTATTGTTGCCTTCGGTTGGAATGCTAGATACATATGATGTATGCCAATTTTGGTGCTTATTCAAAGAAAACTAATGTGTTTTGGGAGCTTATTGTGGCAACAAGCATGGTGTGGATATATATATATGTAGGTTGTTAAGTCGACAACCATGAGGCCCAAAGTGGGCTTTAAATACAAGGCTAGAATACTCTTGCTCATTGGAGACGTGCCATGCCACAAGTATATGTAAAGGATGATTTGAAGTGCTTTAATTAGCTATCCAAAACAACCAAGTTGGGTAGAGTCAAAGTACGGGAACTTCAGCAACCAAACTTCTTCAAATGCAATGTGCAAGCATGGTATTATCAAATCTACAGGCTCACTATGTACTTATAAGATATCAAAGGCACATAACCACACATATTATTGTGTGTTTATATTCTCTGATGTCATTGGAAGGTGCCATGGATCTATGTTTCATTTGTTACTTTAAATGCATGCAAAAGTTAAAGTTGAGTTTCACAGATCAAGATGAATTATTCTATGCCTATGAATTGATGTAAAAGCATATATGATAATTTTTATGAATGTTAGAATGTGACAAGACAACCTTTGAGTTCTCCAAGGCAAGTGGGTGCCTTAGCTTAGAAAGAAAGCTAACACTATCGTGGAGTGCAACATGGATTTCATAAGTGATGTATTCCCTTGAGTTAAGTCACAAAATTGATTGAACATTTTGATTCTTTTTTTTGAACTATGTATATATATTCCAAAAATTCTTATACAACAGGGCCTACACCAAGTTACAAAATTAGATCTACAAAGCTCTATCCCATGTCCTTGTTAAGTAGGCTACATATGAGATTCCACCTTTCATCTTCCAACACAAAAGAAGACTGCTCCCGAGAGATTTGATATCCTAGTTGTATACATGCTTCAAGGAGACTGCCTCTCCAATGTATAACCTTTTGTCCAAATTTTCACTACTAGCCTAGTCCCCACAGGATTTTCAATAAATGCCACATAAGTATGGACAGGTTGCTTCTCATTTAGATACCACGTCTTTGTCTTCGGCCCCAAACTTCAATGGCTTTGCTTTCACATCCAACCTTGTATACCCCTGAACATTAAAGCACATATTAGGATAACCTAGTATGCACAAGAGTCTCCCTAGTTGATATATAGGTCAAGCTATCCCAATTTGCATAGCCTGGATTAGTTGTACCACCCCATCCTCATTCAGCTTGTTCACATAATATACAAACCAACACATGTATATACATTTATGCATTAACTCTGCCACATCAATCCCATGATTATGTTGAAAATCAAATCGGCAAGCCCATCACTGGCTGACCATCTCCCTAAAACCCAATCCCCCCATTGGCCTTAAATCCCTATACTACCAGAAACCCACTTCCCTATTCTGTCCCATGCCCCTCTAATAGCAGTGCATTCCCAAAAGTGCATTCCCAAAAGGCATGTTTCCCATCTTCTAATGTAGTCCTGCATCTAGGGTAGTATCCATTACTAAAATTTCTCTGTAGCGCAGCTTGATCCCAATAGGTAAGGCCCACATGCATATCCTCCACATGAAGACTCGCGACTTCACAGAAATGCCTACCTCCCATATTGTCTTCCATCTCCTCCTCCAACTATTATAATTTGTTGTAGTAATCTACATTCACGTCACTTTTCCTTAGTTCCTTGTACAGGTCCCTAGTTTCCCCTTTATCCAGTTTTACTCCATTATATCAGGCCCAATCTTTAACCCAACAAGACTCATCAAATGTTATGGACACCCAGTCCTTCTATACTTCATCCAACACCTATCTAACCAGCAAGATTCGTCAAATGTTGTGGACACCTAGTCCTTTTGTACTTCATCCAACACCTATCTAACCAATTTCCCTTCCCTTGGAGAAAGTCCAAACTCTTCTTCTAATTGCTCCAATTCTTTCCATCCCACTAATGACCAGTCCCAGCAATCTGCCAGCCTTCTCAGGCCTTTATTATTCAATTTCTTAGCCAAGTTGATGTCTTGGAAGGCTAAAGGAGGATTGAATTTGTGAGTCCACCATATCCCCAAACTTAATAAAGAATTCCCTAATGTCCCACAACATTCATCCCAAAAACATCAACCCCAAAGCTTCCTTCCATTTGCTACATAAGAGCTTACAACAAAGGGGGGAGCTTGCCACTTTCGGGGGGGGGGGGCATAAGATAGCAACTTATCTCTCCATCCCACTCCCAGGTAAGTGCAAAATACCAATACCTCCTTCACTCTTGGGTAGGCATAATTTGTCCCAGCAGGTAAGCCAAGCTAACATTTTTTTGTTTGTTTTCCCATTTCTCCACAAGAAATCCCTTATAGGTCACAATCTTCTTCTAATGACATTTTCCAAAATCTAATACAGGACAACATAAGAACATGACATTTTCCAAAATCTAATATAGGACAACATAAGAACATGATGTAAGCATTTAGAACAACATTGCAGATTGCTACCCTATCATGAAAGGGAACTCTAACACCCTCCCAAATTCTTCAACTTCTGGCTAAACCTCTTTAAAGCCTAGTCAGTTAGTTGTTTATTTGTAACCTCCACACCAAAGGGGACTCCTAGATGTATAACGATTTGACCCCTCTTAATGACCTCACATCCCCCATCTCCCAAGTGAAAATCATTATCCTCATACAAGCTTACGATCTTGGATTTATGTATGTTACATCCGGATTTAGAGGCCTCTACAAATTCCTGAATAATAGGTAAGGCTTGCCTCATATTGTCATTATCTGCTTTCAAGAAAAGTAGTGAGTCATCAGCAAAACATTTAGTCCCAGTTGCTCACCATTCCTCAGCTTCAATCCAGTCACCCTTCCTTTTGCATATGCATCGTCCAAAGCCACTATCAGGGGGTGGGAGGCAATAGCAAATAATAGGGGGGCAAGAGGGTAGCCCTACCTTCACAGATCCTCGAACCTCAAATCCTCCCACCACTCTTCCATTCAGCAACAATTTAGAGTGACCACCCATGGTAAGAGTGTAAATGCAAGTAGCCATCCTAATTCCAAAACCTAGCCTCCCCCACCACTCTTCCATTCAGCAACAATGTAGAGTGACCACCCATGGTAAGAGTGTAAATGCAAGTAGCCATCCTAATTCCAAAACCTAGCCTCTCCATTACCCTCGCCACAAATGACCAATGAACCCTGTCATAGGCCTTCTCTAAATCAAGTTGTAATAGTATGCATTTTGTTGGGTTTTCAGGGCCACATCCCTCCCTAGCATGGCTGCAAAAATGTTATCATAGATAGACCTACCTTTTATATAGCCATATTGTTTGTTAGATATCATTTCTTGTAGTACAAGGGTAATCCTCAAGGCAATTACTTTGGCCAAGATTTTATATATTACAGTAAACAAAGTAATGGGTCTCCAATGAGATTAAACCTATTGCATGCTACTTGTTTGTTGGGAATAAGTTTCACCAACCCCTCTTTCAGGTCTTTGTCATCTCAAGACTACCAGTATTAAAGGCCTCTGTGCATATTTTCCATACCATATCCTTTCAGGATGGCCAAAAGGAAATAAAGAATTCAATAGATAATCCATACCCCAGGGGATTTCTCTTTCCCCAACTTTTGTAGAGCCAGCCAACATTCTTCTACATCCACTTCTCTCTCTAGCCAGCCGGCATTATATGTATCCAATCTATGATTGATCAATCCTAATAGCTCATTCTCAGCTTCTTGGAACCTTTTGCTTGAGCAATCTTCTTTCAAGCTTAGAGTAGAGCCTAAGGAATTCTACCCACTTCTTGGCATTTTGATATGTTTCCCCCAATCCTTGCCCATTTTCATCTTTGATCATCCCACTTACTTCCGTGTTGTTTTTTTTCTTCTACCAACCTAAAGAGATGTTTATCATGTTTTTTTTTATTTTTTTATTTTTTTTGTTGCTATAACTTTTCCATTTTATCCTACTTTCCTTTTCCTTAGCAAGTTTCTCATCTTCACATTTCAGGCATGTTTGGCACCTGAGATATAGATTAGTTTCTTCTTCTATGAGTTTCCCTACTTGCCTCTTCTTCTGAAGAGATTCCATCAGTTCACTCGATGCCAAATGATCCCATACTGATCAAGGTGAAAGAAGTCTCATCTCATGATCCTGATTACCAAATCTATCAATCCTGTGTTGAGATGTCAAGCTCCTCGTGAGCTGACACTCACGAGGCACATGCATGATCGTTTGACATTTACATCACTGGTGGGTTTGGTAGCTGGCACCGACATATCTTTGCCAGACATTTTACAGCTGAACTACACCAACTAGTCCACACCTACCCACTCCACTTAGCATGTTCACATTATGGACCGCTTTTATATACTCTATTATGTGTGTTAGTCACTTTATCTTCTTTGTAGACCTCTTTTGTCGTGTGAAGAAGAAGAAGAATTTTCAGCCTCTCACCTTGTATGTTCTCTTATAGGGTTTGTGTGAGTGTGTGTGTGTGTGTGTGTGTGTACTTGAAAGAGCTTAAGCTCTCTTTTCCTATGCATATTTAATTTGTCTCACTTATTTTTTTTGGATTTATTGCATACGTGCATGTGCCAGATGAGCTGCGTACTAAGTTGGATCCAAAGGTAGAAAATTTATTTATTGGGTATTCTCTTGAGCAAAAGGGATATAGATGCTATAATCTTGCTACACGACGTGAATTGAGGGTAAGTAGGGATGTTGTATTTGATGACATGAGTAGCTAGTATGTTGTTGAAAAAAAAATGTTGTTGGGGCTGATGTAAGTGGAAACGTGGTTGCACAGAATGCAAGTCAGCAATCACAGTCATTAAGTGGACTAAGAGAGTCCTCATCTAGTGGTTCTGTTGATAGACCATGGAGTGGTAGGCTGCGTCATAATACCAGTCCTGGAAATGTAGTTGATACATCACATAAAGGTAAAGAGAAAGTGGTTAAGCCCCTTGGTATGCCTGATGCTGCAGGGCATTCTCTTGTTGATGGAGAGTCTAGTGGCTCGGAGATGAGCCTTGATGAGGAGCTTGGGATTCCAACAATGAGGACACCTGGTGTGAAGAAGGCTATGGAAGCCATGAATGCAAAGTTACAAAGATATGGAAGAGTCCAAAACCATGTGCAGAGGTTGACTTATGATGGTTATGTGGCACATCACTATGCTTATATGGCAAAAGTTGTACAGGTTGTAGAACCCACATTGAGAGAAAGCTATGGATGAGGAGATGGATGCATTGTATGGAAATGAGACTTGGGATTTGGTGCCACTGCCTGAAGGCAAGAAAGCTATTGGCTGTAAGTGGGTGTATAAGGTGAAACATAATAGTGATGGTAGCATAAGCAGGTACAATGCTAGATTGGTAGACAAAGGATATGCACAGACACATGGGATTGATTATGAGGAGACATTTGCCCCAGTTGCAAAGATGGCAACTGTGAGAGTTGTGATTGCGGTGGCTGCAGCTAAAGGGTGTATAAGGTGAAACATAATAGTGATGGTAGCATAAGCAGGTACAATGCTAGATTGGTAGACAAAGGATATGCACAGACACATGGGATTGATTATGAGGAGACATTTGCCCCAGTTGCAAAGATGGCAACTGTGAGAGTTGTGATTGCGGTGGCTACAGCTAAAGGCTATTGGAAATGTGTGTTGGGAGAAAGCTACGGATGAGGAGATGGATGCATTGTATAGAAATGAGACTTGGGATTTGGTGCCATTGCCTGAAGACAAGAAAGCTATTAGTTGTAAGTGGGTGTATAAGGTGAAACATAACAGTGATGGCAACTGTGAGAGTTGTGATTGCGGTGGCTACAGCTAAAGGCTATTGGAAATGTGTGTTGGGAGAAAGCTACGGATGAGGAGATGGATGCATTGTATAGAAATGAGACTTGGGATTTGGTGCCATTGCCTGAAGACAAGAAAGCTATTGGTTGTAAGTGGGTGTATAAGGTGAAACATAACAGTGATGGTAGCATAAGCGCGTACAAGGCTAGATTGGTAGCCAAAGGATATGCGCAAACACATGGGATTGATTATGAGAGACATTTGCCCCGGGTTGTAAAGATGGCAACTATGAGAGTTATGATTGCGGTGGCTGCAGCTAAAGACTGGTTCTTACATTAGATGGATGTAAAAAATGCATTCTTGTATGGTGACTTGCAAAGAAGGAGTGTATATGGATCAGCCACCTGGTTTTGAGGATACAGGTCACCCGGAGTATATATGTAAGCTTTGTAAGGCTTTGTATGGGTTGAAGCACGCTTCTCGAGCATGGCATGACAAGATTGTTGAGTATCTTGTCACTATTGGTTTTCATATGGCAGATGCAGATCACTCTTTGTATGTGCGCAAGAGTGATAAGGGTATTGTGATCATCACCATCTATGTAGATGATCTTATTGTTGGGGTTGACAACTTGGATGAGATTGAGCATGTGAAAAGTCTTCTCAAAAGGAAGTTTGAGAGGAAGGATTTGGGAGATCTGCATTACTTTTGGGAATTGAGATCATTCGCACACCTGCTGAGGGTATCTGGCTGTCACAGAGACAGTATGTATTGGACATGTTGTCCAAGCATGGGATGGTTGATTGTAAGTCAATCTCGATGCCATTAGACCAAAATGGCAAGCTTAGTGCAGATGCAGGTTATGTGTTGGAGGATCCCACTATGTACATGAAGATTGTGGAGAGTTTGATCTATGTCACAATCAGCAGGCCAGATTTGAGATCATTCGCACACCTGAGGATATTTGGTTGTCACAGAGACAGTATGTATTGGACATGTTGTCCAAGCATGGGATGGTTGATTGTAAGTCAATCTCGATGCCATTAGATCAAAATGGCAAGCTTAGTGTAGATGCAGGTTATGTGCTGGAGGATCCCACTATGTACATGAAGATCGTGGGGAGTTTGATCTATGTCACAATCAGTAGGCCAGATTTGAGTTACACTATTGGCTAAGAGAGCCAGTTTATGCAGGTTCTGTGCAAACCACATCTTGATAGTGTGCAACGCACACTTCAGTATTTAAGGGCCACTGTTGATTATGCTGTTGGAATTAGGGTTGCAGGAAAGCACACAAAGCTTGGAGAAGAAGAAGCAAGAATGCCCACACACACAGTGTATTAGATTGTGTCAATGTACAAAGATAAGTTAGCCCTAGACTGATGGGCGTATATACAAGCCGGGAGAAAAAACCTCCTAAAAGGAGAGAAAAAGTGCCCGGACAGTCCTAAGTGTGTTCACACACATCACTGCCTATATATATGGCAACAAATCCCCCCTGGGAGTGATGGTGTGAACGAGAGCTGGCACTCATGTATAGGGAAGTGCCATGCCCGAAGTAGATCAGTCCACAAAGGGGAGCAAGCCCAAAGCTTTGCGGAAAGCTTCAAACTTCTCACGAGAAAGCACCTTTGTGAAAAGATCGACGACGTTGTCCTGTGTTGGCACATATGCCAAGCTGACCTCTCTTGCTGAGAGTCTCTCCCTGACATAGTGATAATGCACCTCAATGTGCTTTGTGCGAGCATGAAAAATTGGGTTTCTCGTAACTGCCAATGCGCTATGACTGTCAGTGTTGTAGATAGAGGTGGCAGCCAACACCCAAGTCAGCCAAAAGCCGTCTGAGCCACACACACTCAACCGTTGCTGTGAAAGCTGCTCTCCTATACTCAGCTTCACAGCATGAAACAAAAACCACTTGTGGACACTCTTGTGTCATAGAGCAACCAACCCAAGATGTATGGTGCCACTCAAGTAGCGAAAGATGCGTTTAACTATCTTCTAATGCAGAGACCCTGGGCTATGCATAAACCTGCTCACCTGTGAGACTGCAAACTGAATGTCCGCCGGCCTCGTATTGCATACATAAATGAGGTAACCAATAGCTGTCTGATAGAGTGTGACATCAAAGTGATCTCCAGCATCATGAAGACTCAACTTCAGACCTATCTCCATTAGAGTAGCAATAGGCTTGCAGTCTTCAAGGCTAAATCTTCGCAACAATGTCTCAATATACTTTGTCTGACACAAAGCAATACCTCCATCACACTGCTTAAATTGTATCCCCAAATAACGATGCAAATGCCCCAAATATGACATCTCAAAAGAGGCATTCAAATCAGTCTTAAAATCAGCAATATGACTCTCATTTGGTCCTGTGAGTAGCATGTCATCGACATAGAGAGCAATGATTAGATGTACATCATCCACACGTTTAACATACAAAGTGGTTTCTGTTGGACTATTCTGAAAACCATGTGCAGTCAAATATGCATGTATCTTTTCATACCAAGCTCGTGGAGCTTGCTTTAAACCATACAAAGCCTTTTTCAACCTGCACACTTTGTTTTCCTGTCCTCTTTGAGCGCTCTCTTTGAGCAAAACCACGAGGTTGCGATACATACACCTCCTCATGCAAATCACCATTCAAGAACGTAGTCTTGAAGTCCAACTGATGTACATTCCAACCATTATGAGCTACCAATGCACAAATGCTACGAATGGTAGTCATACGACAAGTGGGAGCAAAGGTCTCATCAAAATCAATGCCCTTTTCTTGAGCATAACCCTTTGCAACAAGTCTAGCCTTATAGTGATCAACACTACCATCTGGCTTTCATTTCAACTTAAAAACCCACTTACATCCAATGACCTTTTTACCAATAGGCAAATCACACAAAGACCATGTACCATTCTTCATTATAGCATCATATTCACTTTGCATTGCAGCCAACCAATTTTTTGATTTTTGTGCCTCATCAAATGAAAGAGGTTCTTCCTCTTCACACATACTAGACATAGCCAAAGCATAACAATCTGATGTATAAGAGGCATGTTGAAAACCTGAACGAGTATGACTAGAAATAGGTGCATCAATTATAGCATCATATTCACTTTGCATTGCAGCCAACCAATTTTCTGATTTTTGTGCCTCATCAAATGAAAGAGGTTCTTCTTCACACATACTAGACACAGCCAAAGCATAACAATCTGATGCATAAGAGGCATGCTGAAAACCTGAACGAGAGAAATAGGTGCATCAATTTTACTATCACGCAAGGTTTGCACCAGCCATTTAGGCATGCCTCTAGCCTACTCATTTTTAGCCCTATCCTCATAAATTACATCTCCTGTAAATTTGCATCAGAAATAGGTTGATCTATGATGTCGTTTGAAATCTACATAGGCTGAATATTTACCTCATTAGGACTTACATTTGACCTCCCACCTGTAAACAGAGGCAACAACGTATCAAATACATCCCGTGAGCTCACACTTGTCTCTTTAGCATCTTCCACAAAAACAACATCTCGACTAATCAAGATACGCTTTGACTACGGATGATACAATTTGTAACCCTTGCTCTCAGCACTGTAACCAACAAAAATGCATTTGACAGCCTTATCATCCAATTTTCTACGTTGTTGCACAAGCACTAAAGCATAGGCCAAGCAACTGGTAAAATTCATCTAAACCAGCTTAGAACCAGTGGGCAGAGCTCCCATACAAACTCTCCACAAAAAAAAACATGAGATTTAGTAGGTATTTCAATCTCCCATATTGCCTTCCATTTCCTTCTCCAACAGTTAGAGCTCCAGCTCACTTTCTAGATTCTATTATAGTAGATGACATTATCCTCACTTATTCTCAAAGCATTGTACAAGACTCTGGTTGTGCCTCTGTCCAACTTAGATCCATTAAACTAGGACTAGTTCCTAATCTAACAAGATTCATCCACCACCACTGATGTGGATGTCTAGCCTTTTTGCACCTCCTCCACTGACAAGTTGTGCTTCCCTACTATTAGATAAGGCAAGATCCAACTCTAGTTGCTCAGGCTCCTTCCACAAGGCTCCTTCCACACTGATGCCCCATCCCATCAGTCAGCAAATCTCATCAAACCTTTTGGCTATTCTAGGGTCTTGTAAAGCTAAAGGGGGATTAAACTTATGAGTCCACTAAATCCCTAGACACATCAAAGAATTCCCTGAAGCTCTACCACCACAACCATCCTAGACCATTATTTCCAGCACCTCTTTCCATTTAGTATAAAGCATCCTATACAGTGGGGGGACCCTATTACTTTGAGAGGAGCATGAGAAATTAGTTTATCTTTCCAACCTAGACCTTGCCAAACTCCATCAAAATAAATAGTTGAGCACTCCACTAGTTCCTTTAGCATCCTTGACCAGATTTCCTTCTATTGAAGACACTTGGGTAAAAGCACAGCCAACCAGGAAATAGTATGAGAAGGGAGATGAAGAATACCTAAACCACCCTCACTCTTAGGCAGACTATTTTTGTCCCAAGCTAGCCAGGCCAATGCCTTTTTATTGGAGCTAGCATTCCTCCACACAAAATCTCTTATAGGTTTGACTATCTTCTGCCAGTGCCCTTTTCCAAAGTCCAACACAAGGCATAAGAACATTATATAAGCATTCAACACAGTGCTGCATATAGCCACCCTATCATGGAAGGGGACCCTAATACCTTCCCATTTCTTGAGTTTCACAAAGAATCTATCTGATGCCCAATCTATCAACTGTTTGTTGGTCACCTCAACCCCAACGAGAACCCCTAAATATTTGACAATTTCACCTCTTCCCCGTCTCACACACCCATCTCTCTAAATCAAAATCATTGTTCTCATAAAGACTGATTAGTTTAGACTTGTGAATATTACATTTTGAGCCAGAAGTGTTAGCAAAATCTTATATAATACTTCAAGCCAATTGTTAATCCCATTTTGGAGTAGCAAACATGATCCTCCAATTGAGGACATTAATAAGTGTCATGAAACGGCACTATAAAAGTTGTACATTATGAGATATTGGCCACCCAAGGCCTAGTTAAGTTTTGGGCGCCCAAGTGTGAATAAGGGCCAAATGTATATAAGGCATTTTCTCTTAATGAAAAGACACAATCCCCGTTGTGCTATAGAGAGCTCTTCCTTGTGTCTTGAGAGAGATTGAGAGAGAGAGCATTCTAGCATTGTTCCTCTTCGATGCTTGTATGATTCATGCTTGTGTGGGAGAGTGAGAGAGAGTGATTACCTTATGCGATGGTGCGAGCGACTCTACGGTGGTAGTGTGGAGGTGGAGCTTGGAGGTTTGGAGCTTAACAAGTGAGCTTGGAGGCCTCAAGGGACTCAAGTTTGAAGTATTGATAAGTGCCCTCCTATGATAGTTGTGATCTATTGCTCATCCTTTAGGTGAATGCATTGAGTTCCCTCTTGGAGGTGTGGTAGCTCATAACATTTTTGGTGCCGCTACCGGGGAAACACCTTTGTTTCTTCCTTCCTCTTGGAGTTTCAGCTCCCATTGCATAAGATTCATGATTGCCCTTGCATTCAAGTAGTGCATTGTGTAGAAAATGAATGGATAAGATTTGTGTGGAAGTAAGAAATCGTGTGAAATTGGTGGTGTTATTGTGTATGTGTGTGGTGGAGTGGTCTTAGAATTGAGCCTTCATCAGGGAATCCAAATTGGTGCATGATTGGGCATTAGATCACATGTATGTACGTAGGGATTCACAAGTTTTAAAGATAGATTCGAGAACATGAAAAACACACCCCATGGAAGGGCAATCGTTTGGTAATGATTTGGTCACAACGGAATGGACCACCTCTATACACATATGCCAGCCCTCAGTGGAAACAAAAATGTATGCGTCGCTTCCTCCTCTGGACTTTAGTGAAAACTAGATGCATGTGTTAGCTACCATAGATGTGATGCAACCCAGGGGGACACAGTATGTGGAATCTAGAACTGTCCCCATGACCTAATTGGCAGACCATTGATGAAGCATCAGAAGAGGAGACCTCGAGTACATAAGGGACCAAGCAGCACAAGGCCGTACCAATGCTCAACGCCTTAGAAGGTGGAGAAAATAGAAACGATATATTGCTCGACGAAATGCCCTATTACGAAGAAAACCCATGGATGCCCAGTGGTTGAGATACCTTGAGGCAACTAAGGTATACGATAATTTCTAAGGATTGGGATGAGGAGTTGAGTAAGATATCACTGGAGGGAAGACACAAGGAGAAAGTCACCCTTCAAGAGCTAGAAACACCTAAGCTTACAAAAGCTAGGTGTCGAAAATGCAATAAAGCCTTGGCAGAAGCGGAATGTGAGGCTAGAAAGATCATGACTAAAACCAAAAGTGAAAATGAAGATAAACCAGACTTGCTCTTAGTACCCAATCGCTTCAAAACCTATACTGTTGATGAGCAGAAAGTGGTCTGACTGACGGCAACAAGGGTTAAGGACGATGGGCTGTCCACATCATACGATGGCCTAGTGGAAGTCAAGGAAGTTGATATTGTGGGACCAGGGGAGGAAGTTTGACCCGTATACATTGCTAAGGACTTGACTTCGACTGAAGAAGATGAGCTTGTTGCTCTCCTTAAGGAATTTAAGGACTGTTTCACCTGTAATTACAAGGAGATGAAGGGGGTACCACCTGAGGTAGTATAACATACGATTCCAATCATGGAAGTGTCAAGGCCAACTAGGCAAAAACCATACCAGATGAACCCTAAGTATGCGAGAATTGTAAAGGAGGAAATAGACAAGCACATTGCTACGGATTTGATTTATGAAATCGAACATAAAGATTGGTTGTCACCAATCATAATAGTGCCAAAAAATAATGGAAAACTTAGGGTATGTGTTGATCTTAAAAAGGTCAACGCAGCTACTAGGAAAGACCATTATCCACTACCCTATATGGAACATGTTTTGGAAAGAGTGGCTGGTGAAGAAGCTTACAGATTCTTGGATGGATTCTCCAGTTACAATCAGGTGTCCATAGCACTAGAAGACCATTATAAGACAGATTTCAATACAATGTGGGAAACATTTGCATACAAGGTTATGCCCTTCGGTCTCACCAATGCCCCAGCAACATTTCAACGGTTGATGTGCACAGCCTTCAAGGACTACTTACAGAAGTGGTTGGAGGTATTTACTGATGATCAGTGTGCACACTATCAATGGCCGGACCATCGAGCTTGCTTAAGGAAAGTGTTTGAGTGATGTCAATTATCGTATATCCCTAAACCCTTTAAAGTGTCAGTTTTGTGTTAAACATGGTGTGATATTGGGACACATTGTCTCAAAGAATGGTATATCCATGGATGATAGCAAGGTCAAGTTGATATTGGAGCTGCCAATGCCTACCAATTACAAAGGTGTGCAAAGATTTATGGGCCATGTGGGGTATTACCACAGCTTCATAATTTTCTATGCTGAAATAGCCAGACCATTGTACAAGCTACTCATTGTCTTTGAATGGACTGAGGAATGCCAGGAAGCATATGATCGACTGAAACAATAATTTCTGAGGGATTTTTATGCTGAAATAGCCAGACCATTGTACAAGCTACTCATTGTCTTTGAATGGACTGAGGAATGCCAGGAAGCATATGATCGACTGAAACAATAATTTCTGAGGGATTTTTACGTGTTAGCATCTCCATCAGAAATAAATCCTTGGTCGAGAAGGTGTTTGTCATGCCTGGCTGCTTCTGCAGGTTCTATGGAAGAGGAAATGATTCTAGGACAAAAATAGATTTGTGCAGCAAGTGCAATATCCAATGGGAAGAGAGGACAACGTTGTTGAGCGAGGATGACAAGGTCATGTCCATACCCTTATATGGAGCTTGACAAACAGAGGGAAATAGATCATGAATGATGGAAAAATGACACCGAATATAGTGACATCACCTCATTAAACAGAACAAGCATTAGTCCCACGAAACTCGCACAAACAATACCCAAAATCTAAGGGTACACAGAAGTGGGTGCCCAAGATTCAACTTAAAAACTAACCCCACAAGAAGGACACCATGAATAATATGGGGACAATAAGAAAAATCTTTAAAGAAATCAAAAGTCAAACCTTGCTGACACAAAGATATTGGTAGGACTCCAAGCATCCCAATAGACCTCAAGGGTTCCATAAGCAATGGGTCCGAAAAGACTTATTTGCAAGCACAAAGATACTACCAAGCAATACGGCAATATGGGTACCCAAACCCCACTTATTTAGTGGCCAACACCACAAGCAATTCAAGTCACAAAAGAGAGAGTAGTAAAAGCATACAACATCAACTCCCAACCCAAGTGGGAACCTCGCCAACCTTTGTGTGGAGGAAAAAGACAACTCAACAAAATAGGTTGGGAATTGCCAAAACAATGACAATAGCCACTCAGGTCACAGAACTGAACAGGGAACCTAAAGGTAGAAACAAAGAAGTTCAACAAAGGGACACAGATAGAAGCCCTCCACCAAGGGAGAATTAAAAACTCCCACATAGAACTAAAATGGCTGCATCAACAAATACCCAAAAGTGCCCAAGTGTCGCCTTGGTTCTCGTGGTAGTAAAACAGGAAGGTGTCCAATGGTTGCACAATGGGTACAAGGTAAGCAGGGTATTATTCACTCATTATGTACATGTTTGGCTTGAGCATGAAGAAAAAAACGAGAAGGTATCGACCTTGTGCATTCATGATTTAAGAATGTTTACACCGTGAACCAATTCAAAAGCGTTCACGCCATGAACTAATTCAAAAATATTAATGCCGTGAACTGGTTCACAAAGGTTCACGTCATGAACCAATTAAAAAATATCAGATTTTTGAAATTGTTGGTGGTGCTGATTGATCAACCAAAGGAGCCCTATGATGGATATGAAGCTGAACAATTGAAGTTCGACAAGGGCCATCTGACAGGGGCATGATGCTCTACTACCACTGTCTAAGATGTCTTCTGAGCCACATCCATGTAACGTTTGAAGACATGGTGGACACAGGATTCTGGCACTCCCACACTCAGCGTTCAGATGCACACTCAGAACGCTCCAATCACGAAGAAAATTCTACAGACATGAGTTTAGTGACTAGGTCTTTAGACCTCGGTAATAGATTCTGCAGACATAACCTGCATTAGGAAGGGGGGATGTTAATCCCATTTTGGATTAACAAACATGATCCTTCAATTGAGGACATTAATAAGTGTCATGAAACGGCACTATAAAAGCTGTACATTATCAGATATTGGTCACCCAAGGCCTAGTTAAGTAAGTTTTGGGTGTCCAAGTGTGAATAAGAGCCAAATGTATATAAGGCATTTTCTCATAATGAAAAGACACAATCCCCTTTGTGCTATAGAGAGCTCTTCCTTGTGTCTTGAGAGAGATTGAGACACAGAGCATTCTAGCATTGTTCCTCTTCTATGCTTGTATGATTCATGCTTGTGTGGGAGAGTGAGAGAGAGTCATTGCCTTATGCAACGGTGCGAGCGACTCTACGATGACAGCATGGAGGTGGAGCTTGGACGCCTCTTAAGGGACTCAAGTTCGAAGCATTGGGGTAAGTGTCCTACAGCAGTTGTGATCTATTGCTCATTCTTTAGGTGAATGCATTGAGTTCCCTCTTGGAGGTGTGGTAGCCCATAACACCAACCTGGCATTATCATTATTAGCTTCCAGGAAGAGTAAATAATCATCAGCAAAGCATTGAATGACCAATTGCTCCCCATTGCTCAGCTTTAACCCACTTACCCTCCCTTCTGTAGAGGCATGTTATAAGGCCCTAACCAGGGGATGAGAAGCAATAGCAAATAGTAAAAGACCAAGGGGACAACCATGTCTAACTGATCTATTTACCTCAAATCCCTCAACAACTCTCCCATTCAACAGTAATTTGGAGTTACCCCCCAAAGTAAGGGTGTATATGTAAGAAGACAAACCCCATTTTTTCCATCACTCTAGCCACAAATGACCAATGCACCCTATCATAAGCCTTTTCTAAGTCTAGCTGCAAGAGAATACATTTCTACTTAGTCCACAGGGCCACATCCCCCCCAGTATAGTAGCATAAATATTGTCATATACAGACCTCCCCTTTATAAAAGCATGTTGTTTCTCAGATATAATCTCTTGATTGGCAAGAGTGATTCTAATGGCAATAACTTTGGCTAGGATTTTGTATATGATAGTCAGCAAAGTAATAGGCCTCCAATGATTAAACTTGTCATAAGTATTCTGCTTAGGAATAAGCTTCACAAACCCTTCCTTTAAGTCCTTATACAAATTGCCTGATTTAAAGGCATTTCTGCATATTCTCCAAACAAACTCCTTTAGAGAGGGCTAGAAAGCAATAAAAACCTCCACAGACAATCCATCCCAGCCAGGAGATGTCTCTCTCCCCAGCTTAAAAAGGGCCTCCCAACATTCCTCAAGTTCTATATCCCTTTCCAACCATTTAGCCCTATCTAGGTCCAGTGTCTTGCTAACTTGCTCTTCAATCCATTTCTTGGCTATTAACCTCAACCCTTTTAACTCCTACCCATTTTCATCCAAAACCCTACCTATCACTTCCTTGCCTTTTAACTTTTCAGCCAATTTAAACAGGTACCCATCTACTTTCCTTTGTTGTTGAAGGTTTTCCATTTATACCTAACTTCCTCCCTCTTGGAGCATTTCTCATCTTCACACTTTAGCCCAGCTTGGCACTTGAAATACCAAGTTGTCTCTTCAGTAGTTAGTTTCCCAACCTGCCTCTTTTTCTATAAAGATTCCAAAAGATCTCCCCGTCTCTTTCTATCCTGTCTAATTTCCTCACCTCTTAATTTCCCAAACCCCCTAATTATACCCTGCATTTCATTGGAAAAAGTGCTCCAAGAGCCTTGCAAGTTACCTCTCCTTTTAAGTCTCTCTATTGCCTCTTCAGTCTGCCTGACAAATAGCTCATCCTTTAGAAGCAGATTATTAACCCTTAGTTTCCTAGTGGAGAACTTATTTAATTTAGCTTCCTCCCAACCTAGGACATGCCATCCCCATTTAAGGGGCGTGCGATCAGACAAAGCAATACTAGAGTCCACTGACATTTTAAGAGTATAAGGTACCCATATAGCCTGCTCGATAAAGAGCACCCTATCTATTTTGGAAGATGACCCAAAGTATTGTACGCTAAAATATGTGTGCAACCTTACTTAACCAAACTCCAAAAGGCAGCACTCTTCTTTCTATCCTTAATTCCCTTAACATTCCACGTACAACCACTAACTCTGATAGTAGAGCTCATGATAATATAGTCTCATGCACCATCTCCATCTCCTCTCCACTCCCCCCTTGATCCCCTTCTTTTTGTATTTTCTTCCGGGCTTCATCCACTTGCCAATTGAATTTTTGAACTGATGCAGTCCCACTATCCTCCTCCCGAGGATTAAAAGGGTTCGAATACACCAATGGGCTTAGACTACTAGATTGTTTGCTACCCTGATTAGCCCTAGCTCCTCCTCTACTCATTTTCCTTCTGGCTTCCTCCTTAGCTTGCCTTACACTCATTTTCCCTTTCACTATCCTCCAACCTCCCTCTCCCTATAGAATCCCCATCATTCTCCACAATCCTTTTTCCCGTATCCTCTTCCCCTTTATCTCCGTAGACTTCCTTTTCCACAATCTTATTCTCTCCCCCATGCTTGTCCTTATTTTCACCCTTAGACCTAATATGACCCCCCCTTTACACAAATTCTAGAATGTGTCCAAACCCACCACATTTAAAACATGCACCAGGAAAAGGCCCGAACTTCAATATCAACTTCATCTTGCCTAAATCGCCTAAATCCACTTCTATAGATTTAGGTGTCTCTATGGCTATATTCCATGCAATGCATACACTGTTAGCCTAACGAGTTCCCGCATCATCCTTTGGTAAATATAGGACCAGGCCGATCGCGTTAGCAATCTCCCTCAAGGTAGGATGAAGCCAAGGAGGTAACCCAACGACTTCCACCCTTGAGCAATAATTCTATCGGCTACCCTTTCTGGTGAAGATTTTTTAACGATCCCTTCCCTCATCCTCTGTCTTCTGCATCCTCTTCATCTCCTCGGATCCTTCATTCCCCCAGTCCCCAACCGTCAACATCTTCATCTTTCTGGGCGATGCTCCCAGTCACATTCCATGCATGCAGTCCGTCACCCCTCACACAAGGTATGGGGGCATGTGTCCACACATGTGAGGCAGACCCCCACTCACCCATGATCACCGCTGGACGTGTCACCCACTTAAATGGCCACTTAACTACCTAACCTCTCTCACTCTCTTACCACCCCAAACCCTACATAAATCGTATTACCAGATGATGGTAGGACAAAAGAGGAAGTGCAAGAAGTAGAGGCCTTGGTTCGAGCTGCTAGAGTGAAAGAGAAAGAGACTCTACGTCAAGCCCAGTAGAGATTAGTGGCCCGAATTGCACCAACTACCCAGGCTACCCAAATTGAACATCTATTCCATGTTCTTGAAATAGTCTAGAGGGTACCAGACATGGTGAATTCATTATCTGAAATGAATCTAGGCATAAGATTCTCAAATACACAATTGTAAATTGAGAATTGGCAATACGCTTCTTCGTAGCCTGCAAGCTTGAGAAATGCAAGTGGGCGGTGAAAAATAGCACGTGAGTTGAATATGCTTCTATCGTAGCTGGCTAAACTACATAGCTTTTGACTACGAGTAAGAGAGAAGATTAAAGAGAAGTTGCTGAAATTGCCATTCCCAACAACAAGCTCCTTCACACACAGAGAGATGTTGAGTCAACAACGGCTTTGAGTAGATTTCAAGGTGCCTCAATACATGGCACCCCGTTGACCCCGGTAGCCGGTCATCCGGCTTTGGGACTTCAAAAATTTTCTAAGTCCTAGTGCCATGTCCAAACATTGATCTGTGCAAAATGGTGCGAACATATATACAGACACATGTCTAGACGTCACGTGTATAGACATGTGGGAGGTGGGATTCGAACCCAGTACCCCCCTCATCCCAAGCACATGCCTTACCAACTCCACTATGGCACAACCGTGTGACAAACCCATGTTTGCACATGTATACACCCCGATGTCTATACATAGGCACCTACACCCGTGGGCGGGGGCCGACTACTGGCTGTGGGCCCAGTCAAATGGGGTGCCACGTATTGAGGTACCCCGAAATCTACGTAAAATCGACCGAATCATCAACAACAGAGCGCCTTGCCTTGCTGCTCTCTACCAATCCAATTGCGACACTTTTCATTGAATCAGGAAACTAGAAGGGTTTGTGACTATCTCTGGATTATGTTGGCGGGCTTTACATGGGCTGCTGCATATTTAAGCTTACTAAGTAGCCACATCTTACTAAGCAGCCACCTGGGTATGAAAACCTTGTAGATCATGCAGTAGAGACTTCATTGTGTATGTGAGCAAGATGTAACAGGCATCGACTTATTTAATTAGTGTGTGTGTAGCCACACACGGCGAACGAGACGATTGTGAGGTATCCACTTGGTGGCATTTTCCATGCTCTTGCCCGTCATGTGCGTGCATATGGGCATCCGGAGGGATACGAGTGAGCTCAAGGTGATTTGTGCCATCGGCTTCAAGCTTCCACATTGGCAGCACACTCTGAGACATATTGGGTAGTTGGTTCCATTCGTTTCTTCCATAAAGTTTGCATTTATAGTTGAATTTATATTTTGCATAATTTTATTTCTTAAAAAAAGGCTTTAAGCAGGGTAGCATACCCACCTCAGGGGGTTCGAGGGGTATTTCTCAAGTGTTATTGCTTGTTTCTGACATTACACAAGCCGAGCTTGCCTACATGCAGCAAGCTATCCTTGCATATACCAGACGGAGGTTGTTCGTCCTCCGTCCACCTCATGACTTGGCACATAGGAGCGGAGTGGTGTAGGAGACACATCTCTCACCCCGTCCTTGTTCGTAGAGACGACCCCATGGTTCCATCCGCTGCTGCAGAGACTGAACACACCCCACTAATAGTCGACCAATCCATAGAGCCTGGCGATACACTGTTGGAATTAGGCACAGATGTTGTCCTCCTTAGCGAGGATGAGTTCAGTGATGCACATCCCGATGCTCGATTTGAGGCTGATGTCTTGGAGCAAGAATGTGAGTCCATTTTGTAACTTTTTGCAAACCTCATAACAAAATCAAAATGAAATTTTGACCATCCTTTTGGAGTTTGCACCATCGTTTAGACTCACATCTGGCCACTCCTATTACTAGTGTTACATCTCTTGCACCCATGCAGAGAAGAGTATAGTTTACTTCTTCTCAGTAAGAGGGGACTTCCATTGGGCAGCAATCCGTAGAGCCTCCCAAGCAGTCCGTAGTAGCATCTCTGTTGTGGTGGGGAGATGAAAAGGAATGCAACAAAGACGTAATCAACATTTTTTTTAAAGATGTGGTCAAACTTACGTAACCATAGGCATATGCCAAATGATGTGAGGCCCATCAAGGCAAGCTTGTCCTTGATAGGCAGAGCATATAAATGGCGGATGAGTTTGGTCTCAATAGCATCAAATGCCCTCGTACTTGGGTAGAGTTTAAGCCAACATTCTGCAAAGAGGTTTTACTAATTAATGAGCTTCAGAGGTCTTGGCGTTAGTGGGACAAATGCTCTATGCATGGCATTTCACTCACCCATTATATCTCTAACTATTGAGAAATAGTGCTAAAGTTAAGGGGAATTGAAACTCTCCATAGGTTCATGTGAGTTCTTGACCCAGATTAACGAGAGTTATGTACAGCATAAGGAGCCTAAGGATTTTGATGAGGCAATAAAATACACTTGGATATTCGATGATATATCTCGTAGGTTGAAATTCGGTCCTAGGTAGATGACAGATGAGACTAGGGGTGTAAAATTTAAAAGAAAATTCTTTTGAGGTGACAAGGGACATGGCTAGGGTGAGCAAGGGGGGGAAAGGGAGACAATGGTCTAAAAAATCACGAAAAATTTAAGAGGAAAACCCTACGAAACTCCAAAAACAGCAATAGTATGAGAAAGCAAAGAAAGAAAATCTATGCTTTCACAACTTTGAGGTAGGGCATAGCAAGGTGGCTTGGTGGGTGTTGAAGCTGGAGGTAGTTGTAGCAATACCAAGAAGGATGGTAAATCCTCTTGGCAAGTTCATACGTTGTAGGTGTTACCTCTCCGATCTGCAGAGTTACTTGTTGTGTTTCACAAGCTATGTGGTGGCCATCTTTTGGGCCACACAATTTGGTTTGTTTATATGTCAGGATTGGTGGCCGTAGAGTCACAATTATAATTGTTGAGATGGAGTCATGCACAAATTTCTTAACTACTTGTTAGTCAAAAATTTGAAGCTACCCGAGACCAAGAGTGACCATAAGTACACAGTTTTGTTGCCTAATGGTTGTGATAAAACCATTTGGAACATGGTGGTTTTGGGAGTGCCATCTGTTATATGCAAGGCTATGCGGCTATGCTTGATTTCTAGGTCATGCATTTAGTTAGGGTAGATGTCTATCTAGGTAGGGAGTGGTTGTATAACTTGGCCCTACCCTATGTTGTAATTATGAGGATAATAGCCTAAAGTTCATGCATGAGGGTAGACACATTGCTTTGTGTGGTGAGCATGACGTGCCAGCTACACCTTTGATATCGTCCTATGGAGTTGTGACATGCCTACAAGCTCGACAAGAATCAACAGGTATACATTTGTAACCTTTTGTTGGTAATCACATGATCAACCATGGAGCTATGAAGGATGAAATCTCTCCATGGTTGTGGAGTGAGAAGAAGAGAGATAAGAGAAAGCTTGAGCACACAAGAGAGAGGAAGTTAGGCACAATACAAGGTGACTGTATTATGAATGAGATGAGATGAAGCACCAAGTACAATACCCTTTTATAGGCATCAAACCCTATCTTTTGATCTAACTAAGAGGTTGTTCACACTAAGAGTGTTCACACCAAGGTGGCTATAGAGCTAATGATCGGATGCCCATATCCCTAATGATGTCACACATGATATTTTGGTGTATTTCTAGCACCCTCCCTCAACAGAATATCCATGGCTACTATGATGTCAATGCTACCTACAGTTATTGTTTGCACCGCTATTGATAACCATTCAAGTGCCTGTAGGTCTTACTCATGCTGGTTTACAATGCCAGTTAATGATGATGGATGCTAAACATCTAGTTATGATTACATTTCACTTAGAATAGAGGGGTGACCACCATAGGTGGGCTAGCCTGGTCTAGGAAGCAATCTTTGCCTTTTTTAACATCAAGGCTATATAACAAACCCAAAAAGTCCAAAAGATTTAGATTTTGGGGGACGAACCGGGTAAAGAACCCTTGACTCAACATAAATTAGAATTTAGAAATAAAGAAAGAATCTCCCCTCGATGACCAATATGTTGATGAAGATCTTCCTGATGTAGCTTGTAATGTCGATGTAGCTTGTAATGTCGATGTAGCTATTGATCTTCTTCATGTCAATGTAGATCTTGATGTTGATGTAGCCCTTGGTCTTTTTCATCCTTGATCTTATTGTGTGATGAAATCCATGTAGGCAAAGATGGATCATATTCTCAATGTGTTCATAACGCTTGACATGTGATGATGATGCATATCCCTTTCAGATAATAATGCATTGAATCTACTTAAGGGGGTCTTGGCCTTATCAATGGCCAATGTCTTGCCCTTTTACAATTGATTTGTGAGCATGATAGATGAGGTACATGAAGCATATAAGCTTAGAAAGCAACTTGGAGCTTTCAATTGAAGAACCAATGGATGGGGCAAAGTAAGCACAAACCCAATAATAGCAGCTCTAATTAATGAGTTTTCAACTCATACATACATGATTAATAGCACTTAATCAAGATTAATCTTATCTTTACCAAAATTTCTTCTCTTTGAGTGTCTAGGTTGGAGGCGGATTCTGTAGACATTTATTCGTGAAGCTCATGCTATAGATGGATTTTCCATCATCAAAAACCCCCAGGGTAGCGTGGAACTAGGCTGAAATGTCACGATTAGTGCGGCATTGCATTTTTCCCAAAAAAACATAAGTTCTATTTGTTTGTAATGATGAATTTGGTATCCTGTTTGCATATTTTGATCAATTTAAGTAGCCCATGTGTGTGCCTTTAAGTTGGGCAAGATCCCCAAGTAATGGCTTGAGTTTTGGTTGGGTGTGCAAGGAAAAATCAATCCTCCACTAGTTGTGGGTAGTGAGGGAGAACACCCGCAAGCTTCTTATCTAGGGTTTTTGTAATTAGCAACTAATCAAACCTATGAATGGTGTTGAGAAATAATTATATAGAGATTAAGTCATGATTTGGCAATAAAGAACAAGGCTCTGAAACCATGTTGGCAATCATTGCATCAACCATGGAGCTATGGAGGATGAAATCTCTCCATGGTTGTGGAGTGAGAAGAAGAGAGAGAAGAGAAAGTTTGAGCACACAAGAGAGAGCAAGTTGGGCACAACACAAGGTGATTGTATTATGAATGAGATGAAATGAAGCACTAAGTACAATACCCTTTTATAGGCATCAAACCCTATCTTTTGATGCTAATAACTAAGAGGTTGCTCAAACCTACAGTGTTCACACCAAGTTGGCTGTAGACCTAATGATGGATGCCCATATCCCCAATGTCACATGGTATTTTGGTGTATTTCTAACACCTTTTGCATGATTTTATTTCCATAAATAAAACAAAAGTGAATAATGTTTTTGTAGATGAAACAATAAATAGCCTTGGATGAGACCCTTGTTTTTTGTAGATGAAACAATAAATAGCCTTGGATGAGACCCTTGTTTTTTGAACCCTGTTTTGTCTGCATGTGAGCAAAACTTGAGAAAATCCAAGGTTGAAAACAAGACAATAAAAAATGGCAAATATATAGATAACGTTAAATTCTTTATTGTAAGAGTATTGGGATTTTTTCTTGAAAATTTGCTAGATGGTGTTCCACCATCTAGGGAAGTAGACCATTCCATTGATGTCCTACCAGGTTCCAAGCCTGTAAGAAAGCCTTGGAGCATAGGAGGTGGAGCGACGATTCGGTGATTATACGAGAAAAGGTTTCATAAAACCTAGTTATTTGCCATGGGCTTCCCTATTCTTCTAGTAAAAAGGAAGGATGGTTCTATGTGTATGTGCATAGATTACCATGCTCTTAATCATATTATGATTAAGAGCATGATTCTATGTGTATGTGCATAGATTACCATGCTCTTAATCATATTATGATTAAGGATGGTTCTATGTGTATGTGCATAGATTACCATGCTCTTAATCATATTATGATTAAGGATGGTTCTATGTGTATGTGCATAGATTACCATGCTCTTAATCATATTATGATTAAGAGCATGATTCTATGTGTATGTGCATAGATTACCATGCTCTTAATCATATTATGATTAAGAATAAGTATCCAATGCTCGCATTGACAAATTGTTTGACCAACTCAATGGTGCACGTTATTTTTCTAAAATTGACCTTAGGTTGGGCTACCACTAAGTCAGAATCAGGGAAAAGGATGTTCCCAAGACCACGTTTAGAACTCGATTTGGGCATTATGAGTTTTCGGTCATGTGATTTGGTTTGACGTTTATAATGTTGAGGGGCATACATTTTAAGTCCATACTTAAAAAAGATTGTAGTAGTTTTCCTAGACAACATACTTGTTTACAGTAAATCAAGAAAGGAACACATAGAGCATTTATGCCTAGTGTTCAAATTGCTTAGGAAGAATAGGTTACTTATTTGCAAAGGAAAGAAAATGCGAATTCTTTGCTAAGGAAATTCATTATCTAGGCCATTTTATATCTGCTCGTTGAGGGAATGCGGATGGATCTTGAGAAAGTGGATGCTATTCTTTTGATTTTTGGGACCAATAATATATATATTAAAAAAGAAAAAAGAAGCTTTATATAACAAACTTTTTAACCCTACAGTTAGCATCACAACCCACAAAGTCAACCACCATTAAGCAGGCCACACACTAAGTCCCATCTATCATCCTCAGATACAAAAGAAGATTCATCCCAGGACAACTGGTACCCAAGTAAAATGCAAGCCTTCAACAAAGCTTCAGTTGAGTAGCCCCTAGGAGTCTGTTTTTCTAGAACATCACCCTTCATCTCCCCTTTCTGAAACCAGATTTTGAATGTAGGTCTAGTCCCCATAGGGTTCTCAACAAAAGCCACAAAAATGTAACTTTCTTGCTTGACCTTCTTGTACCATATCTTTGTTCTAGCCCATATCTAATAGGCTTAGTATTCACCCTATGCTTTCTTAGACCCATGTAAATCCATGCACCATAACATTAGGTGCAACCCAATATGTTTGCATGTAACCCCAAAAGGAGAAGGATTAGATGATAGCAGACTGCAAGGACTGAATGAACTGAAACAACTTAGCCCCACTCAATTTATTTACCAACCATATAGACCAACACATACATATACATTCATCAATTCTTGTATCACAAGCTTTCTAAAACACAATGCAGTTTCTAAAATTCCAAATTTCCCATAAACAATAGCATCTGATGAAATTAAAGATCACATGCACATTTCAACCATTAGCTGCCCGTTTGCTAATAATCAACCAGTCCCCCCCCATTGACATTGTACCCCTAAACAACTTTGAACCCATTTCCCAATCTTGACCCATGCTCCTCTGATAAGCAGGGCAGTCCCAAAATGTGTGCTTCTCATCTTCCAAGGTTGTCCTACATTTAGGGCAGCATCCACTTGTGAAGTTTCTTTGCACCAACTTAGAACCCATGGGCAAAGCTCCCATACACACTCTCCATAGAAAAACTTGAGATTTGGTAGGTATTTCCATCTCCAATATTGCCTTCCACTTCCTTCTCCAACAGTTAGAGCTCCAACTCACTTTCCATATTCTGTTGTAGTATATGACATTGTCCTCACTTATTCTCAAAGCATTGTATAGTACTCTAGTTGTGCCTTTATCCAACTTAGAACCATTAAACCAAGACCAATCCCCAATCCAACAAGATTCATCCATTGCAAGTGGATGTCTAGCCTTTCTGCACCTCTTCTAGCACATGCCTGACCAGCTGAGCTTCCCTATTGGATAAAGCCAGATCCATCTCCAATTGCTCAAGCTCCTTCCATCCCACTGCTACTTCATCCTAAAAATCCTTATATCTCATCAAACCTTTATTGTTTAATCTTTTGGCTATTTTGGGGTCTTGAAGAGCTAAAGGGGGGTTAAACTTATGAGTCCACCATATCCCTAAACACAACAAAGAGTTTCTTGATGCTCTATCACATCCATCCCAGTCCATAAGTTCCAACACCTCATTCCATTTGATACATAACATCCTGCACAGAGCGGACCCTAATATTTTGAGAGGGGCATGAGAGTACACTTTATCTTTCCAACTTAGACCTTGCCATACTCCATCAAGATAGACAGTTTGAGCACTCTACCATTTCCCTTAGCATTTTTTACCAAATTTCCTTCTCCTCCTCAGCCTGAATAATGAATAAGCTTTTACCTCAATCCCCTGTAATCATTCCCTATTTCTGAATACAAGAAAACATTGTTTTTCCTTGTTTTTGCCTAGAGAGAAGAAAAATTCTAGAGAGAGGTAATTCAATATTGAGATATTTTTAGATATAAAAATTATCCTAATATCAAAAATATATTTCCCTGAAATAGAAGTTCAAAATAAATTCTCCAAGGTGAATTAGGAATCAATTAAAAATGATATAAGTGATCTTAGCCTAAGGGTTAAGATTTTTAGAAATTTCTGAATTATGGTCCAATTAAGGTTCCTATGGGCCAATAGGATTAATCCAAGTGTTGGGATGAGATAAATCCAATGAATAAAAGAAAATACCCAAAAATGAGTAAATGCTCACATAAGATGAAGAGTTGATTGAGTACAAGGTTTATTAGTTAAAAATTAAGAGAGATTATTAAAAAAATCAGATATTTTGGAGGAATGATGAATTTTTGACACCTTGGTAAGGAGAGGGGGACCTTTGAGGTAGGCGCCTCCTTCACATGTGTGGGAGGTTTTTTAATTAAAAAAATTGAGATATTTTTATCTCTCCTCTCTCCTGGATCAAACTGGATCAAAATGGGAGCTAAACTAGTCCAAATCTTAATTCAGCCAAACTGAAGGTGGAAAATTCTAGAACCTAGTTGGACTCAGTTCGTGGCCTCCCTCACCTATAAATAGACCCTCATTATTTTGTATCCTCATCTGTGAGCTATACCATGCCAGTATTACATTAAAATAATCATATTCTTTATTATCCCTTAAAAATCCTCTACTTTTGGAGAGATTGGAGCTTCTCTCTCTCTTCAACAACTCTTGGAGCTTTCTTCTCAACTCACTAAACCAATTGATTGGTTGGGGGCTTCACTTCTAGATAAAGAAGCAAGCCAAACCTAGAGGTTAGAAGGAATTTCATGGTTTTTGTTAATATTCTCAAATGATTTCACTTCTCAACCCCTCTCAAGCTTGAGAAGTCTCTAATTAGTTGTTTTTAATGCAAATCAAGCTTTCTGTAAGAACTTTAATGATTAATCACAAAAAAGTTAATCTTTATGCTTATTTTGAATGCTTTTTATGTATATCTCTCTCTCCCAAAAGAATAGTCATTCCTATGGCTAATTTTGTAGAAAAAGAATGCTTCTCATTGATAAATTCTTAATTCAAAACCAAACTCTAAACTTGTTAAGCTAGAGGTTAAGAAAATAGTATTTTTATGCTTTTATGTTAGTAAAATTATGGTAAATTTATGATTTAATTCCATAATTTGGATTTAAGTTTAAGGATAGGTCTTCTATCATAATTGTATTACAAAGCCTTATTCTTTTCTAGAAAAATTAAAAATTATTGTAATAGCAGCGAAGCTATGGCAAATTTTTTAGAAATTAATACATATCTTGCATAATGCTAAAAGAGGACTTCCTACCATATTTTAGGATGGGACATCCTATGCTAAAAGAATGATTTTCATCATATTCATGAGAAACTAATTTTTAATATTTATACATAAATAATTAATAAAAGAAAAAAGAAATTTTTGGTAATTTTATTTTTATACAAAAAGAGGAATTCCCATGATAATTGAGATCCATGTAATGAAATGGAAAAAGAGAGGTATATTAAAATAATGGATATTTTTATTTAATTTTAAGAGAAATTTTAGATAAATTTATTTTATGCATGAGAAATTTTAAATGATAAAAGAGGAATTCCCATGACATTTGGAATTCCATCATTTAAATGGTAAAAGTGAAATTCTTGGCATATTTGAAATAATGGATATTTTTATTTAATTTAAAGAGAAATTTTAGATAAATTTATTTTATCCACAATGAGAGATTTTTAAATGATAAAAGAGAAATTCCCATGACATTTGGAATTCAATCATTTAAATGGTAAAAGTGGAATTCTTGGTATAATTAAAAAATGGATATTTGTATTTAATGAAAAGAAGAATTTTTGTGGTATTTAAGTAGAGAAAGGTTTAAATTAAATGTTGGTTTGACAAAAGAGGACTTTTCACCATAATTCCACCTGGAGAATCAGGGTTGATAAATTAAATTGGTAGAAGAATATCTTTAGATATTTTATGTGGATAAATCACCAAATTGATATTTACCCAAAATTAGATTAAATGGAAGATGAGTATTTTCATGAAAATTCGATATTCTCATATAAAACCATTTCTTAATCTATTATGATTAGAATGAAATTCATAAAGTTGGAATTTTCTTACGGTTAGAAGTTCAGTAGATGTTTATCTGAAGAAAATCCTTGGAATCAAAGTTAGAAATAAACCGAATGATTTTGGTTAGACCACGACTGTGAGAGGGACGGTCAGTAAACCACTTGTTCATCTCTCGATCTCAAGCAAAAACTTCGTAGACCAATTCCAGTTCTTAATACAAAGAATAGACTACCGTTGAATTAACCTAGTTTTCCCTTGACTGAAATCACCAAGAATCTAGTTGGACATTCAGTCAAATGATGGGTAGATTACCTTGATGAGAGATCAATGATTCTCATTAAGAAAATATGGATTAAGGGAAAAAAGGGTTTTGCGGAACCAATCTCAAACCGGGAATTTTACTTGCATAGAACCTCTGTTTTCTTTTAAAGGATTGTTTTACGCCAGAATGCTGGAGGAAGCATTTGGTATGTGTTTAACTAAGAAGAGGCTCGTTGTTTGCAACAACTGGCGGGGAGTCGTCGAGGGACGTCGCTCACAGCAAAGCTTGCCGAGGTCTTGACCAGCCTCGGTATGGTTAAAATGGTGCGCTTTTGGTATGATGGGCGAGGACCGACGAAGTGGTCCCTGAGTGAAGTGCTAGGACACCTAAGTAGGATCCTAGAGGGTTCTGACTAGGTGATGCACGGGCTCGCGGTTTCTAGGACACCCATGCGTACGTCGAAGAAGATTTGGATGAACTGAAAAGAATGACTTTTGTGAATCGAATTTTGATATTGGATCTCGTTGGTTGATGTATTGTCTATTGCCTGCATCATAGAGCACTGGACCAATCATGCAAGCGATCTCCCTCAAAGTAGGCTGAAGCCAAGGGGGGAGCCCAACGACTTCCACCCACACATGACAAGATTCAACCAAGCTTCTATTAACATCAAAGAAGGGATCAAAGGGAATAACATGCATCAGTCTATGGCCCATAAAAGGGGTACTTTGGCAAACAGTTTCGAGATAGTTTGCGCCTTGGTAAACAAAATGTTAAAGAAGCCTTTGCCTAATAATACACCTGAGACGTCGTCCTGCAGCCATCTCGCTACATCAGCTTTGGAAGGGATCCTACCTGAGCAAAACATAATCACACTGCACAAAGAAAATAAATCAATTTGGCTCCTCACCAGTTCAGGGGACACTTGCAAGCATACCTTCTCTCCTCTAGTAGTTAGGGGCTTCTTAGCATGCGTAATGAGCCTCTCGGCTACCCTCTTAGGTGAGGACTTCTTATGGCCCCTTCCTTCATCTCTGGCACTCGCAACCTCTTCATCTCATCTCACTCCTCATTGCCCTAGTCCCCCCAACCACTTTCTCCTTCATTTGGGTGATGCTTCCAGAGGAAATCCATGCATGCAACCCGTCACCTTTCACAAGGTACGGGGGCATGCACAAACACATGTAAGGGTGCCCCCCACTCCCCCAACGATTGCTGCCATGCAATACAAAAGTAAATATCCACTTTTACCTACCCGATCTCTCGCTCTCCTCTCCTCCTCTTGATATCAATAGTTTAAAGTGGATGCTATTCTCAAATGGCTTGAGCCATAAAAACTTAGAAGAACTACAAATTTTTTTAGGTTTATTAGGGTTTTACCGATAGTCTCGGGGGGTGCACTTCTAAAAAATCATATGTATCATGTGCGTTCAAGGGGCATTTAAAAAACCCCTTGACTAAAAAATTTCCCCCAATAAAACCACCCCTCTTTACTTATGAACTAGCGGATTTTTTTTTGAAGTTGAATTAAAATACCCCTCCTGTTATTGTAATCTTGTTAAAATTTTTCCAAAATTTGAATTAAAATACCCCTCCTTTTGATCGCACGTGGTACACTAAATTTTTTTGAGGTGGACCCCCCGAGCTGACAGTATGTAAAGGACTACGTGAAGATCGCACTCTTGTTAATAGATTAGTTGAGAACTAAAGGAAAAACTACCCATTAGGAGGATCCACATTGAAGTAGTTTTGAGAAGCTCAAGGTTGTAATCACAACTACACCTACCTTGGGTATAGTGGACCCTAATGAACTAATTGTCATAGAAACATATGCTCGTGGGGAAGCCATTAGGGTGGTTTAAATGCAAGGGGGATATGCCCAATTGTATTTGAAAGCAAGAAGCTTGACCGTTCCCAACGTAGCTACTACGTCTATGAGTGAGAGTTACTTACAGTTGTTCTTGCTCTTAAAAAGTGGCAACATTATTTATATGGTGCTACTTTTGAGCTTGAAATAGCTTTCAATTTAAAATGAGTTGAAAGGTAGGAAATCTAGGTGGGTGGAGATCTTACAAGAGTTTGACCTTCAACTTCATTACCAAAGAGGTAAATTTAATGTAGTAGTAGATACAGTGAGCCACACCCTAATGGTGAATGAGTTGAGCTTCACCATATTCAAGAACAAGTTCTTGGATTCACTACATGGTTTGTGTAAGCATGATCCATCTTATTCAGAGGTTTGGCTTGCTATATGCGTGCGCACTTGCCAATAGCCATTGCCTTTCTTGTTAGAGAGGAGTACTAATCTAGAGCAATTACCTAAGGTTTCTATAAGATGAGGGAGTTTTAGTCCAGCTAGACTAGACAAGTCTCTTGGGTTATGTACTGAGACAAAGCGATTAGCCAAGGTTTTTGTAAGAAGAAGAGGGAGTTCTAGTATGGAGAGACTAGACAAGTCTCTTAGCTTATGTATTGAGATGTAGCGCTTGGGGGTGGACCCTTCACAACCATTCAACATTGTTTCAAATGGGGGTGATAAAGTTTGTCGGGGGGGGGAGAGAGAGAGAGGTTTAGGAACTTCTCTATTGATGGGTTTTTTCTTTATAAAGGTAGGTTCGTGCACCATCTATTGGTGACTTTCAGTGGGCGTATTGAAAGTCATGATAGTCCAAGTTCACAAAAGACCTATGAACTAGTTAAAAGACATCTCTATTGGCCTAGTTTATTCAAGGACATCCAAGACTTTGTGCTGAAATGCAAGAAGTGCTAGGTCAATGTTAACCACATATTAGTTAACACATTCCTATGACAACTATGTCCCCACACTTATGTAATGGGCGTCCGTGCTATATTGTAAATCCCATCATTTGATGAGGGAAACACCCTAAAGACACTCCCAAGTATTGAGCTTCAAAGGACAGACAAGAGAATCTTGGTCAGTTGGCCAAACCATAGAGAAAAGCCTTGTAACTATGTTTTGGGTGCCCCGGGGGGTCACTTACTCCTAGGCGGCCTAGTGGGAAAAGGCTTGGAACTACAAAAGCCAATTTCTCTTATTTCTAACTCATTTTCCAATTTGTGCAATAGAAGTGGAGTGTTCTCTATCTCCCTCTCTCTTGCAGCTCTAATCTAGCATGTGTGGTGTGCTTAGGGTTAGGGTTTGGGAGTGCTAATCACTTGTTCCCTCTTGCTCCCCCTCCTCTCTCTCTCTCTCTCTCTCTCTCTCTTGATGATTAAGCTAACCAACATGCGATCCTCTTTTGTGGAGATCCCACACGACCTTCACAAGAGAGCTTGCATCACCCATTGGATTAGAGCAACTGCCTCAGTGTGACAACGAGGGTGCGGGAGGACAACGATGACAAGCGGCTACGGTGGAGCTCTAGAGCCATGCTCGAGGTTGGTGGACAGGAAACTTCCCACAACACAGTTAGGGTAGGGTATCCTTAACATTTTTGGTGCCGCTGTCGGGGAGCGGCATCCACCACTACTTGTTTATGCTATCTTTGATTCGAATCCAATGGAGCCCCATAGCCCGGTGCCAGGTAGGCTCTTTGGCATGCAATTTTTTGATTTTTTATTGTATTTTGATGTTTTGTTTGGTTGTTTTGATGTTTTTGTTAAGATTCATGTATAGCTTTGTGTTTAGAGTAGAATTATCACTTGTTTAAGTAAAAAAACTTGTGATTTGGGTGATTAGAGAGCTTAATCAAGAGGATTTTTGCTTAAACCTAGACTCTTTTTATTAATTTGTAGCTTAGTTTTATTTTATTTTTTTAATTTTTTTTGCTTAATTCCTTTGCATAGGTAGGTTAGCATTACTAGATAGAACACTAATCAAATAAAAAAATAAAAAACTATCTCTTAATTTTTACTAATTATCACTAACACTACTAGTTAGTGTGATTAGTGGACTAAAAACTAAAAATTGAGCTTAATTGCTTGCAATTAGACTAATTGGAGTGGCATTAGTGTTCTAACCACTTGCCATGACTCAAATCTATGCTTAGTTCACTACTACAATTAGGCCCTAATTAGCAAGAATTAGCACTAATTTGGTCTTTTTTAATCTAAGTTTTCCTCTTTTGAGTGGACTAATTAGTGAAATTATTTTGGGATAATCACATCTTTGGATTAGCTAAACATTGCTAATCCACCTATCAAACCCGCATGCTTAAACTCCTTACCATATTTAAGAGTAATTTGAGGGCAAAGAAGAGGGTTAAGGAGTGATTAATAGTAGGATTAAGAGAATTAATCTTTAGTTAAGCTAGAGGACCTCTAAATTAGTCGAAATCGACTAATTTAGAGGTAGCCTCTAACTTTAGCCCTATCCCACCCACCTAGCATTAAAGAGGGGGTCTTAGTTATCTCCCACTCACTTCCCTCCAATTTAAAATTCAAATCTCGAATTCAAATTTCAAAAGTGCCGTGGAGGTTCCTTTTCGGCTGTTCCTTCCCAAGTGCCATGGACGTTCCTTCCCAAGTGCCGTGGACGTTCCTTCCCAAGTGCCGTGGACGTTCCTTCCCAAGTCTCGTGGATGTTTCTTCCAAGTGCCATGGATGTTTCTTCCAAGTGCCGTGGATGTTCCTTCCCAAGTGCCTTGGACATTCCTTCCCAAGTGTCTTGGATGTTCCTTCCCAAGTGCCTTGGACATTCCTTCCCAAGTGTCGTGGATGTTCCTTCCTAGCCTTTCCTTCCCAAGTGCCGTGGATATTCCTTCCTAGCCTTTCCTTCCCAAGTGCCGTGGATGTTCCTGCCTGGTTGTTCATTCCCAAGTGCTGTGGACGTTCCTTCGTAAAGTGCCGTGAGCTGTTCCTTCCCAAGTGACATGGACGTTTCTTTCCAAGTGTCGTGGACGTTCCTTCCCAAGTGTCATGGACGTTCCTTCTCTCAAGTGTCGTGGATGCTCCTTTCCCAAGTACTATGGACATTCCTCCCGGTCGTTCCTTCCCCAGTGCCATGGATGTAGGTTTGGGTACACATGTACATGGGGAATGGGATCTAGGCATTTGGGCTTCGGGACGTTTACATATGTACTTTTACATATGTACATGGGGAATGGGGTCTAGGCATTTGGGCTTAGGGACGTTTACATATGTACTTTTAGGGGTCCTAAATGAGGCATAGGGCCCATGGACATTGTACCCTTTTTGATCATTATACTTTCATGAGTACTCTTACTCTTTGGAGCTCAAGCTTCCATGGTGGACTTCTCCCTCTTGAGAAGCAATGTGTGTACTCCATTATGAGTGCAATAGGTGCTACTTCCTATGACGAGTGGGACATGTGTGTACTCCATGCTAATGAGTATAACCCTTAGGTTTCCTTCATTGTATTGGTATCAAAGCTCTTGGCTTAGATCCTTTCTTAGGGAGTGATTAGTGTTAATCATTTTTGAAATTGATTTTCATATAGTTTTCAAATTTGCTAATTTCTTGTTTGACAAGATTAGCAAAGAAATTTTTGTTAATCATTTTTAAAATTACATTAAATAATATTTTCAAAACCCTAATCCACTTTACTGTTTGATTTCTTGAATTTCTTGATCTTCTTGATCTTAATTTTCTTGATTTTTGAATTAGGGTTTACAGAGATTTTAGCAACCAATATTGAGAGATTTTCTTGCATTATCTTGCTTAGAGAGCATACAGTTCCAATTATTAATCCATTACGCCTCTATTTCTATCCTATTTTCTAAAATCTTGGAGTTCTTGTAGCAGATTTACAAGAAGTTTGGTTGCTGAAGCAGTTTTATAGAAACTTCATTGCAGTTTTCAAAGACTGGTGCAGACTGTGCAGAGTATTCAGATTGCAGAGTTTATGCAAAGTACAGTTTGTTCTACAGAAATCAAGATTGTTGTACAGAAATTTGATACAATTTTAAGAAAGTGTACAAAATCTTGGTGTGCAGATTTCAAGATTATGTACAGTTGATAGAGATTTTCAAGGATTGGTGCAAATCAACAGTGCAGAACAGAGAAATTTACAAATTATGCAAAGTTTATTGTGCTGAAATTAAACCTTGAAACAAAAACAGAATAGTAAGTGATTCTTGATCAAATCTTTCTGATCTTGATACTTTCTTGCAAGGAAGATAGATAGAGATTACAAATCTTGTGGAGTAGCACAATCTACACAGATTAGCATAAATCTTGATGTATTAGAAGTAAAGGAAGCAAGAAAAGTGTTAAGCAAACACTGTTTATAACATTTTAGCACATTGCCATCAAGAAGATGTACAACATGTTGTTCTATTACAAATCTGAGCATTAGTATTATGCAGGAAGCATACTAATAACTAGTTGATGCAAAGGTATACAAGTGTTACAATTTCGAGTGCAGAAATCTAAAAAGTTTATTGATTAACACTGTGTTTGCAAGTATGTCCTTGCTCTGGGAATTGAACCCAGCCCACTGGTGTGAGCCAGTGTGCCCCCTACACCACAAGGTTCTCCTAACTTGCATTCAAGGTTCCTTGAGTGTGAAGTTCTCTTACAGATTCTGTAAAGAACCACTTCTGTGAAGGAAAGGTTGTCAAGAAACAGAGCATAGTAAAGAACTTCTATGTAGATGGATAAAGAAGTGTGTAGAGTTTAAATCTTTTGCAAAAGTTCAAACTCACAGTTCTTAGTGCAGTTTTGGAATAGCTTCATTGCCTTGGTGTTGGTTCAAAGCTCAGCATTGTAGTACTTGTTTCGAATTCTCTTCTAGAGTTGAGAGACCCTAGCATGAGAATTGCATTCAAGTGAGTGCTTGAAAGAGAGACTATGGTATGAGCATTCTGCCACATCAACACAAGAGTCCATAGTTTTCTCTACCAGCTTAAAAGGGTAGCCAACAAAAGTTCCTAATTACAAAAAAGGCATTTAGCTTTGAGAAGATTCACATGCAAGAAAGAAAGCATACAAGATTAAGGGATGTTACATGCAAGGTGAAATCAGTGACAAACATGTAAAAAAAAAGCATGTTAAGGGGACTGAAAACAAGCCAGCTACAAAACAGCGTCACAGCCTTGGTCTGCAAGGCTCAGCTAAGCAAGCACTAGTGTGGGCAGTTGATTTGCTAGTGTCGGGACCCCATTGCCTTGCTGCCGCGCAAAGGAAGATTGGAGGAGTAGTGCACCAGCAGGTGTATACTCAGGATCAGCACCACCCTCTTCATCCTCTTGCTCTTTTGCCTTATTGAGCTAAAGAGTAGCATTGCCAGCAAGTCCTCACAAAAGGAGAAACTTGAGCACAAGACTGCGCATGGAAAGGTGCTTTTCCTCTGTGTGGATCTCTAGAGTGGAGCAGTCTTGCGGCTGAGAGAGTGGCGCTCAGTCAGTGAATCGCTAGTGCTCCATGCACAAGAGCAGACAGTTTACATAAAAAAGAGAAAACAAAATAAACAAGAAAGGAGATGGCGGCTTCATCACCTCTGTGAGGCTCGGTGCATCAGAAGCTCCACTATTTTAAAAAAAAAACCACAATAAGCGCAGGTTCCCTTTTAACGCTCTTTGCAGTTGGCGCTCCATATTAGCAGTGTAATGGCTTGCGTGTTCGAGCTTAACAGTGTAAGATTCAGCCAACGTGTTTCATGAGTTTAGCTTGCTAGGGAAGGTTTGCTTCATCTCTTTTGGGCTCTCAGCCAAAGGTTTGCTTCATTGCTTTTGGGCTCAGCCAACTTGCAGCGCATCATTTATAGCAATGCAGCACTGCGCCATTGCTTAGCTACGTTTTTTTTTTTTTTTCAGAACCGCAACACTCATTGCACCATTGCTTAGCTACGTTAAAAAAAAAAAAAGAAGTGCAACATTCACTGCGCCTTAACAAACGTCAAAAAAAAAAACACGTGATTAGAGAAAACAAAGTCAATAAATTGTGTGTTTCAAACAACGTAGCAGCTTCACAGCCTTCTCAGAAGAGGAGGCTGCAGAGAGGAGGCTTCAAGAAATAGACAAGCCGTGTTCAACAAAAAGAAAAAAGAAAAAAAAAAAAGAGAACTATGAATTTTTTTCTTTTGGGGCCTAACTTCTAGGGTTTAGAACCCTTTTCATACGTTGTAACCTCCACACTTTATTCACACTCCACACATCCTTTTCCCATTTAGTCCTTTCACACTTCTTTGTCCCTTAGACCCTTAGCCATTCTTTTAGCCTTTTCCACACTTTCTTGGATTTCCCTCTTATAAATAATTCCCATTCACATTACTTTGCTACCTTGTTTCACATGTGAGTTCACTTATGGGGTTTGTTAGCGTTTATTCACATGCTTTTGAGCATTATGAGCCTTGTTCATACATGATTACATTTGTTTGAGGTGTTCACATGCTATGGGCCTTTATTGGGCAGCATGTTCATGAGCACTCGCATATTGTGAGGGTTATTCACACGCTTTTGTATTTGTTTGGGATTGTTCATATGCTTTCAGCTTCATGGAGGTGGTTCGTGTGCCGTGTGGCCGATTTGGTGCATTTGGGTCATTGTTTTGGCCTTTGTTCACATGCATTGGAGCATTGTGGTTTTTGTTCACATGCACACTTTTGGGTTTCTTTTCACACCTTACCCCTAGTTATTGAGCGTTCACGTGCACACTTTTGGCCATTTGGTGTTTTTTGGACGTTCACATGTGCATCTTGGTCCTTGTTCCTACATGGATGGACATTTGAGCATATTGGTGTTTTTTTTTCCATACACGGTGTGCGATTCTTGAGCACATTTAGAGGTGTTTCCACACTTTCGGGCTTTGGCGGGACGACATGGGTATCCATTACTACCTCTACCCCGCCTACAATCACCATGCTACCCACCATCATCATTGTTGACATCACTTTGTCTCCATCCTAGATGTTGATCATGCGACATCTGCTCATACCCTATCACTCTGGCTTTATACCCGTCATCTTGATTTGCCGTTTCAGGTGAGGAGTTGTATATCATTTGCCGAGTTCATACATACATTTGGCACATCACCGCTTTGACCTCTAGATCCTTCTTCATCGACATCATGTTATGATGACACATCATATTCATGTCACATATGGATGTTTGAGCTTCAGATGTTGTTACCTAGCCAATTTAGACACTTATTTGATGAGGGGGATATCTGTGCTAGATGGTCTAGACATTCTACACATGGCGATTTTGTTGAGGATCTATGTGGTTATCTTTACATGGATGGTTCGGCATTGCCTGCATGGGATGATGTATGCGGGGACTTGATTGAGTGCTCTACATTTGTGAGCATAGATGACTATATACCTGAGGAGGGGTATCATTATGACATGCATTTAGTGCATGATGATGTGGATAGTGATGATGATTATCATGTTGATGATGATATTGATGTCGACACATGTACACATGGTGATGGTCGTACACACACATGTGATGACATTGATGTATCACACCCACATACCTACGATGATATCGATGTATCGCACACACATACACATGATGATAGTGATACATGTGCACATGATGCCATTGACACATATGCACATGATGATGATGTAAATGATAGTGATAGTGAGAGTGATGTGTGTGAGTTAGATCATATGGACATGATCTCGAGGGTAGGGATGGAAGCAAGCACATCTAGCATTACGAGCATCATAGAGCTACCTATCTCTATTCCTAGTGATCGTAGGGATACATTAGATAACCGTAGTTATGCATTCCATGATCTTGATGGGCATTTGACTAGTCATGATCATTCGGCTAGTCATACATCCCTAGTTACACATGGGATTGTCGTTGAGCACATCATAGACCATGAGGAGCATAGACCCGAGGTTCTAGTATTAGATGTGTTGAGCTACTCCTCTAGATTTGTTACATGTGGAGAGATTTCAGATACGACCATTACTCCTAGTTTTCATAGCATTCCTGGCAGCATTCGAGTGGATCGAGTTATTGTGATTGAGCAGTCAGTGATAGTGCATGAGAGCAGTGTGATGAATTCATAGAGGTGAGACATCGTCGTAGGAGTATGCATATTGATCATATTTTTAGCATATCCTATGACGTTGACTTCGAGAACTTTACATTTGATCTAGGTATTTCCTTAGATCCAGTGCTATTGGAGATTGATCTACCATGGGATTCAGGTCATACACAAGGACACCAGTGATGGAGTTTGTCTATACCTTTGGGGATGACCTTAGTGGCCTTGGAGATTCCATGCACATATATGTGTATGCACATATGCATACAAGAAAAAACTTCATGCCGCAAAAAGCAATGCACGGGTCACCTACTTGTATATATATGTACATGTTATCTAGTTTTGAAGTAAATGTCATGGAGGTTTTATCTATGAGAGATGAAGGGCTTACATGCGTTTGCATGGCTCATGTCATGCGTAAGGACTTGCACACCCATTTAGTAAGTATGCTTAGCTAAGTGAATTAGTAGTCATGTGATTGGCCATGATGTCATCATCAAATTATGATTGACATTATCTAGCAATAAAATAAAATCATACTTTCCATCTTCTATAAATCACAATTTACAAGAGCAAGGCCATTTGTTAGTTATAACTATATGTGCTTCTTAACCTGTTAAGTATACATACCGCACAACATATGAGATAATTCTCATCATCATTAAGTGTGATCCAAGATGTTACATATCTCTATATCAACATGTCCGTGTATTGGAAAAATTTGGCCTCGTCTTCTGATCTCGTATTGACCTAATAATCTATATGAGATGATAGATCATCAAGCCATATTTATCAAGCCATATTTATCACTATAAATATGGCTTGATAAATATGGCTTGATAAATATGGCTTGATGATAGATCATCAAGCCATATTTATCACTATATACCTCTTTTGTTTCATTGTATTACTAAAAAGTTAAGACACATGTGCCATATAATACTTCACACATCTATTCAAATCATACATTTGAAGGACTTATGGCATGTAGTCTTTTTAAACTCTTGTGAAGACACATGATAATGCATAACATATAACAAATGAAGCATGATACGTGCAATTTATCTCATGACAAATAATTCCACACGTATAAGTGTCGAAGTTCATGTGTTTAGGTTCATGTATATAGGTTCAAATATGCAAGTTCATGCCTCTACACTCACATCTCTAGACTCACATTTGCAAGCTCATGTTTGCATGCTCACATCTTTTTTATATGAACTGGGCTCATGTTACGTGTATAAAATAAGCATACCTAGGGCATGGAAATCTAGAACTACGCTGATGATGGGGTTGATGTGAACTTAATTATATGGAAATTTGGAACTAGGCCTACAACTTACGTGTCTAAGCTTATGTCTGTTTGCTGTGCAGGCTCACATGTCCAGAGACTAACGTCTTTTTGCACAGGAGTGTGGGCTCTTATCCCCTACCCGAGAGCTAGTTTAGACTATTTTTTTGTGGCTTTTGTGATTTTTTGGACTTGATGGGGTGTGATGAATGATCATAATTTTAAATAAGGGTTATGATACAAGTAATTAAATGTTTTGGACTTGATGGGGTGTGATTAATAGTCATAATTCTAAATAAGTGTTATGATACAACTAATTAAGTGTTTTTTGATGTAGCAACAAGCAAGGGGAGAGAGAGAGAGAGAGAGAGAGAGAGACAACACTCAAGTAGATTGATAAGAATGAGTGAAGTATAAGTGAAGTGATATGACAAGGTCAATTGAACACACTCATAAGAGTGTGTACATACCCTTAGGGGAAAAAACCTCCCAAAGAGGGAAAAAGTATCTTTCCATTATTAGCCTATGTCCATGCATCACTATAATACAAATGGATACATGGCAAAATTTCAGCAGGGTTTTTTTTTAAAAAAAAAGGGAGTGAAGGTTAATTTTTTTAAGAGGGGCGAGGGCTTCAGGCGTGCAGATGGGTGTGGGTGAGCAAGGTGTATTTACATGCAAATGTATGCATGGTAATGTATGTATGGTGTAAAAACATGTGAGCATACATGCAGTGTAAAGTGCAAGTGGATGTGCAGACACAATGCAACTAAGTGTGTGATGTGTGAAGGTGGAGTGCAGACACAATGCAACTAAGTGTGTGATGTGTGAAGGTGGAGTGCATGTGCGGGGCTGAATGTGCATACACATACATTGTAAGTGAAAGTGCAATATGTATTATGGAGGAAGGATGTGCATACGTGCACGTGCACATGTGCATGTACAAATGTGCATGTGAGGGTAAGTGTGCATGCATAAGCAAGAATGTGTGTGCACACATGCGTGCATGTGCAAATGTGTATGCGTATGGATGGTGGATGAAAGCGGTGTGTGTGTGTGTGTGTGTGTGCGCGTGCACGTGTGTGCATGGGTAGGTGTATGCATAAAAGAGTAAAAATGTGGGTGTACGTGCATGTAGGTGAGTGCACATATTTGTGTAGATCTATGAATATGTGTGCAAGTGTGGATGCGAATAGGAGTGCCAAGCGGTAGTGCACATATGTGTGCCTATAAATGTATGTGAATGGGTAGTGGTGTAAGGGTATATACACATGCCAATGGGACTATAGGGTGGAAATGTGTGTGCACATGTGAGTGAATGTGTGTAGCATACATGTGTGGGAGCACATATGTGCAAATGGGACTATTGGGTGAAATGTGTGTGCGTGTGTGGCTGTGTCTGTAGGGTGCACATATGTGCACGGGTGATACACAAAGGTGTAAATATGTGTGAGGACATGCACAAAGGTGTGTGCAAATAGGTGAATGTGATGGGGGTGAACATGTGATGTGCATGTGCACGAGTGAATTAGAGGGAGAATGTGTATGCACCGAATCTATGCATGTGAATAAATGTGTACGTAGGGGGTGGGGTGTGTATTGCTTATATGACTCATAAGTCTCCTGTTTTTGACTCTGTGAATCTGCTAACAATGTCACCTAGTACTATTATACTAGTGTAGCTCTAGGAGGAACCAACTGGGGTAGTAATACTAGAGGAGGTGGGTATGGAATTGGTGGCAATCTCTACATACCTCATTTTATAGGGTTCTAAAAATTGGATACTAGATTATGTGCCAATTCAGAAGCATTTGTTATGGGCCATAGGGCTAGTTGGTTGCTTTGGCACGAAGAGTATAGGTTATGGTGTCGAGTTTCCCTAGTATCAATAATGAGCTGTGAGGTGCTATGGGTAGGGTTAGCCTTGAGACTAGCCTTGCCATTGCTGGCCTAAAAATGGTTGAGTAGATTCTATGTAACTCATCCATGCTCATGTCTTTAACTAAGACTCTAGCTAGTGCTGGTTGGGTACCCTTAGTTGTGGACGATGAGGTTTTGGATGATGCATTCTCTTGGTTTGAGTGGATGACTTCTACATCCTTGTTCTGTAAGCTATCCACTAGGTCTATTGCCTTGTAGAGCAGTCAATCAAAGATGCATCCCCTATCTCTTAGTTCGAGTGGATAACTTCTACATCCTTGTCTTGCAAGTTATCCACTAGGTCTATTGCCTTGCAGCACTCATCAAAGATGTAGTGCTAAGACCTATAGATATGGTCATGCAACCTCTTACTCTTAGGACTAATCATAAATTGATCGATGAGAGCTAGATCTTCTAGTCTTTTGCACATGGGTGCTGCATCTCTCTTGGGGATACTTAGTTTTAGCAATTTAGTCCCACATTGTTTTGCCCTCCTCTTGCTTGAGGTTATTGATCTATGTAATAAGGTTACACTTGGCTCCAGTGGGTGAGAATCTCACTATGGAAGTGTGTCTCAAGACCTTGTACTGGCCTTTTCAAGTGGGCTTAGTGCCTTAAACCATTGGCTTGTTTGCTTTGCCTTCTTCAAGGCAAAGTCCAAAAAAACAAATCTTGGTGGGATTATCAATCTTCCCACCATGGCCTTCAAAATTTGATTGAACTTCTGTAAGTACTGAATGGGATCTCCAATTCCATCAAATTTGGTCATCATCCTTGTTGAGATATGAAATGGCTTGGTTTTACCCAACTTTGAGCCTAGATATTGTGTTGGTTGTAACCCCCCTTCCCATTTTGAATGACATCCTTAGCTATCTCCTACATACTCACAGGCGGTGGAATGTAAGGAGGTGGTTGTGGAAAACCCTATGTTTAAGGGTATGAGATCTCTTGCTAAAAAAGCTCAAATACACTGCACTAACTAGTACAAAGCTAACCAAATGAGGACTACTCACCTTTCATGTGCTGTTGGACTTGGTAGCTTACCCACGATCTCGTAGAAGAGCCAACCGCACGAATGCAAGCTAGCACTTAAGAAAATCCACCTCCCGTTTGTCACCACAAGAGTTGTCTATGTAGAGCTTGGGACTCCCCATTGTGTTGCAAGACCATGCGCCACCGTGCAAGATAATAGTTCACTCTCACTCTCTCACTAGCAAGACATGGCAAGACTAAGAGGGCAAGAAGGAAAGATTCTCACACACACTCACTCTTAAACAAGCACTACCAACAAGAGGGCAAGAGGATAGGGTAGAGAGCTAGAGCACAAAGAGCAAGAGCACACTCTCAATCAATACCCAAGGGAATGTCTCTTTCTCATAAGTTAAAGTCACTTATATACATGCCACTTATTTGCCACGGGCATTCACATTCATTGAAGTTGGGCATCCAACACTTAAAAAATGAACTAATGAGAAGTAACTAGAGATCTCTCATGAAGTGAATAGGAAGATGGCCTTTATACAAGCCATGCCATCCCCATTGAGTACAACATGAAGTGCAAATGCGAGACAATGCTACACGCATCTAAAGTCCCACTTTGGGTGGACATTGCATGGTTTGGGAAACCAATTGAAAGTTCTTGATGTCCGTGGGCCTCCCCTTCTTGATTGCAAACATCCATGCTCTTTTCTTAGCTCTTCCACAAGCTAGATGTGTCCTCTTAGCTTGTTGTTGTTAATTATGACTTCTCCATTATCCATTATGTACAAGGTCTTGATAAGATGTTTTTGGTGGTGCCCGTTAACCTTGGGTTAACATTCTCCCCTCTTGGTTCTAGGTCCGTCTCCTCGGACCTAGCAATGGTTGGTGGTCTTGAGGGTATTGTGGTGAGGGAACTGATTTATGGTGGATAGCAACAAGGTAAATTCTTTGTCAAAGGCAAGATTGGCTGTTGTTGATGAGACTACTACTATAGATTTCTGAGTGGTTTATCAGACTAGTGTGTCGAATGTCTTATTGTTAATGAGGATGCAGTCATTGTGCAAATGAAAGTGCCTGGGATAGAAAGCATAAAGCGTGCGTAATGCATGTGCTTGAAAAGTGCAAACACCTACCTGCTTATATGCATCACAATATTTAACAATTCATGCTATGTGAAAAAGATATATAAACAGGAAATGACTGTTGAGACGAGGCACTAGCTACACGCGCTGCGAGTGAAATGTTTTTGTGCGTGGTGTATTTTGAAATTAAGATTGGATGTAGAGGGCAAATCGCCTTGCTTGAGAAATAGTTGGATGAAATTGTTGGAGGTGAAGGCGGATGTCGCTATTGAGGGTACTGATTTTGTGTGCATTGGTAGAAAGTAAAAAGAGTGCCAAATGCATGTGCCCAAAAGATGGAGCATCTATCTACTTATATGCTTGGTGCACTATTCAAAACAATATGCGGTGCAAGAGAAACATGAGGGGGGATAAGGCTGTCAGAGTCCATGTTCTATTAACGAGTTTACCATGCATGCTTCAATGTGTTGTGTGTGGGATGTGTAAGGGCACAAGTGCGTGTGTGATGTAGATGGTGGCACAAAAGTTAATAATAGCTCCTACCTCCTCCATACAAATAAGTGCTAGTGTTTTGGATTCTTATGCTTTTCCCTTCGATGCCAGTGACATGACTTGAACTCTTAAGTGCACCTCATCCAGCATGCACGACAAGATAAAACTAGAATAGACTAAAATATTATAAGAAATAATACCATGAGTTAGCTCAAATGGAAATCCTAGACCTTCTAGGCTCTCCACCACATTTTGGGCTTCAAGCGATTCAAATGATTTGTGAGTGCATGAATCCCCCCTCCCTAATCTGATGAAATTCATGGATCAAGCTCCCTAATGACAATCAACTATCTAATTAGATCCTAATCCTAATCTTAATCTAATCTTACACTAATGAAAACACTAATCTAAGGTGGATAAAAATGTACAATACTCATGGTGATGAGTGTGTGCTAATTAAGTTTAGACTCAAGTTCAGTTAGGCTACAAGATGGAAACTTGTACTCATAAAAAGACTTGAGATGTTGTGCTTGTATTCCAATGCTTCAAACGTCCTCCTTTTATATCAGGAAAGTACAACAAAGCTATGATAGCTCATGTGGGAACTTGGCTAGGTGACTTGGCACTCTAGCATCACTCATTTCAACACCCCTCCTTGATGCTAGATTGGGTATAATTCTATAGGCTTTCACTCTTCCTCTCTCTCCCCTTGTGCTAGGCTACTTTGGCCTTTATGCTACTTTGGCATTATAGCTACTTTGGATATGAATTTCAGCTTGAGTGCATCATATGGCCTCAGAGGCTGATTACATCACACTTTTTGTAGAGACAAGAGGGGTGAAAACTACAATGGTTCTTTCTCTAGAACATGACGTCTTCAGTTGGGATAGCTTTGGCCTTGATGTAGTTTGCCTGCTTCTTTTTTTGATAGCAATCTTCTTCTAGGTGACCACTTTTTCCACAATAGTCACAAACAAGCTTTGGTTCATCTTTATTGCGACATTCATTCTTCGTATGATCAAGTTTTCCACAGTGATAGCAATCTTCTTCTAGGTGACCACTTTTTCCACAATAGTCACAAACAAGCTTTGGTTTATCTTTATTGCGACATTCATTCTTGGTATGATCAAGTTTTCCACAATGATAGCATCTTGGAAGTTGAGATGCTGATTGATTTGTCCTTTGAAATCTCCCACCCTTTGTATACAGTGCTTGCTCACTTGAATGTGATTTGAATGATTCTTTATCTTTGAATTTGGATTCTTGTTCAAGTAGAGATGATTCTACATCTTGAAGTTTAATGTTGGGCATATTTTTAAGTGTAGCAACAATTGATTTATAAGGTTCTTTGTCAACACTTTTTAGCAATACATCAATAGATTCATCTTCCTCAATGCCTTTCTTTAATGCACTAAGTTGTTGTTTGATACCTTTGAATTTACTGATGTGTTGTGCCATGGTCTCTATCTCCTTCTTGTCGAGCTTGTAGAACTGCATGAGAAGGTTGATATTTGAGCTCTTTGAGTTGGTTCCAAAAATCTTGTTAAGTTCCTGCCATGCCAACTTGGCATCCTTGATGCTAGCAATGTGACTAATCACATCATCAGCAAGATTTTGAGCGATGAGGCCCGATGCTTTGTTGTTTTGAAGAGGCTCAACCTCCACTTCTTCATCCTCAATAAGGTGCCAAAGCCCCTTACGCATAAGCAAGTACATGGTCTTGCTTTGCCATCATGTGAAAAAACCATCACCATTAAATATTGAGACGACTTCTACATGCTCCATGATTGGAAGGGGGTCTTACCTTGAGCCTTGATTTTAGTGCTCAGGCAGTGTCTAACCCTTTTATAAGTGATTGCAAATTATATGCTAGAGATCAACTCAATGTGGTGGAAAAATCACTTAAGTTGAGCAATGCAAGTGGTTAAGATAGATTTTGATACAACAGAGAGTTTTCCACAATGGAATAACACTCTAATTTTCCAATTTTGAATTTTGGTTGGGCCAATTTCTGCTAATATTACACTAATGATAGTGATTAATGATTAAAATTTGGAGCCTTCAATTGAGCACAAGGGAGCAAGCATTGAAAAGGATTTTTGCTTTAGATCTTTGCCCTTGATGAGAAGATAAGAACCACAAAGAAAATCTAGCTCAAAAACTCAAAAATTGACTATACGCTGCAGATTTAAGGTGATTGGTTTTTTTGGTCGTAGGCAGCCAATTTACTTAACCATTTAGCATAAGATTTGATTTGTAGATGCTTTAGGGTATGTGAAAGACATACCTAGTAGGGCTTGGCCTTTTATGAAACGTACGTGGAGAATAATCAAAAAGACCAGTTCGCGAAAGTGCGTCGATTTCGACCGGATTAGAGTGAAATCGATGAAACCCTCTTGGCTGTGGTTTAGCCTAGGGTTGAGCAACACTCTCCTAAGAGGACTTGGCTAATGATTGAGAGGAAAAGCAATTCTAAGTACTTGAAGTTTGGGCCACAAAGAGGAAGAATGGGATAAGATAAGATTAAGTCTCCTAATGATGTGATTAGTGAAGAATAATGCTAGAGCTAAGCTGAAGGGGAGCTTAAACCAAGCTCTAATACCATGATGAAATTCATGGATCAAGCTCCTTAATGACAATAAACTATTTAATTAGATTCTAATCCTAATCTTAATCTAATCTTACACTAATGAAAACACTAATCTAAGGTGGATAAAAATGAACAATACTCATGGTGATGAGTGTGTGCTAATTAAGTTTAGACTCAAGTTCAATTAGGTTACAAGATGGAAACTTGTACTCATAAAAAGACTTGAGATGTTGTGCTTGTATTCCAATGCTTCAAATGTTCTCCTTTTATATCAAAAAAGTACAACAAAGCTATGATAGCTCATGTGGGATAACTTGGCTAGGTGACTTGGCACTCTAGCATCACTCATTTCAACATAATCTTGGTTTTGGTCATTTGTTTGGTCATTTGTTAATTGGAAGGGTTGGGGAATAGCCCGTTTTTCAAGATGATTATTTCAGAGTAGTCATTATATTTAATCTCTTGTCAGAAAGGTGAGGTTGCAGTGGAGGGTCGCACAATGAAGCTTTTAATGACCATCTCCTCAAGTGACAGTTGATGGATAATCTTTTTTTTGCCTTTGTGCAGATCAACTGGCCTTGCTTTGATTTTCCAATGCTGGTGCAATTTTGTTGAGACAAATGATGGAAATGGTTGTGCTGGAAGATGTCTATTATATTGGGGTACCTTGGCTACCTCCTTGGATTTTGTGATGATTTGATTGCTCCCACTCTGTTGTGATCTAAAAGAGTTGGACAATTGAGGTTCCCTGGTACTGTTGAGAATCAATATCCGACTTGTTATGTAATATCCAAGCTTCAACACGACTTCCTTAGAAATCCATACTTGACGTTGCTTTTGCTTTATCCAAGAATGAAAATGTGTGGGCTCTGTGCGGTCTGTATGATGTTGCTGACGTGTTTGTGAAGTTTGGAAGTTGATGTCTTGTTATTGCGTGCGTCTTCTCCTATTCTTTGACGTTTGGAGTGTTTGATTGGATCTAGATGAAGAGGCAAAAAATTTTAAGTGTTTTGATGAAGCTGAGACTTGCTTCTGGAGTGTACGGCTCTTCAATGTGTCTTTATGGACCCAATGTTGGCAAGATTGAGCTTGTGGTTGTTGAATTAGTGATTTTTGAGGTTTCTTGCAGAGGCCTTCTTTCTTGCTTAGGTACTTCCCACCCGCCGACCGGAGTCATATCCTCTAGAGAGGGAAAAGTTTGGTATTCTTTTTGAAGAGGAGTATTTTTTAGAGAAGTTCTTGTAATGATGGGGATGTGGAGTGGAAACAGGACATTGAGAGGGTTGCCCGTTGAAATTGGGTATCAACGACACTACTATCATCAAATCTAATTTTTGCCGAACACAATTTTCTCATTTAGGTATCCTATGGGAAAAACCACAAAACTACCTTCCACGAGATTATTTCCAAGAAAATACTTGATTAAACAAATTCCTAAATAAGAGTTTAGTCCTTCACTTAACCCTTGTCTTAAAGAATCTGTGATATGTTGAACCTAAAAACAACCATGCTTCCTATGACATCAAATTGTTAAAGGCATTCCAATCAAGATTTGATAATAATTGAATGCAACCAGTCTTAGTGGATACAGTTATCCAAGTGTGAGCGAGAGGTTCATGTTGAGACTTTTTGAGTTTCAGGCTAGCTATTTGTATCTATTGTGTAGCAAGTGTTGAAGCTTGGTCATGGCTTATATCTAGGTGATTTCTTCACAATTTTCCACTGTTTATTTATCCCCATAGTCTTAGTTTTGCGTCTTTCTATAGTGGAGGATGTGGAAGCTTTGACCAAGGGTCTCGCTTCCCTCTCCCTAGGTTTCTTCGATTTTCTCTGCCAAAAATTTGATGGGTTTGACCGTTTGCTTTTTTTTTTTTGGGGAGTTTTCTCGAGTATCTACTATAGTTGTGTGAACTACGTGTGAATTCTCGAGTATCACATGTAGTTGTGTGAACTATGTGTGACTTTTTAAGGAGACGTAGAGATGATTGGAGCTCAAAACTAGGTTGTCTTGTGCCCTTTTTAATGAGTCTTCAAGCTCTCTATTTTTAAAACTCAACTCCTCGAATATTTCCATAGGGTTCCTGATCTAAAATAGCATCCATCGTCATGATAGGAGCTATTTCCTTTCCATTATCATCACAAAAATGAGAATTGCCTATTTTAGTTACCATATCAATTGTTGCTAGGATGTGCAGGCAATTCTCATCTTCTCCAGGTCCAGGAATGTCATTTGCATTAAAGTTTAATTCAACAGATGAGAGATCATCTGTCGAAACTTTTTCACATGATGTCAACCTATTCACTCTTACCACTCCCATGGGTAAAGTGAGGTTACCATTAGCCAATTTTATCTTCAAAGTGGTTGTTGTGAGTGTAGGTGATCCCCCTTTTTCCCAATGGTTTTTAAGTAGTGATACTTACTCTAGCCCCACCATCTAGAATGGCTGTGGATGTTTTGGTTCGTAGTCTCAAAGAGGCAAGGTGGCATTAAGTTTTTCACCTTCAAAGTACTTTGCCAAGCTTGTTGACAGACACATCCTTGTACAATTTCCTAGGATTGTCATCACTCTCACTGTCTTTAGTCTCTGAGTGGGTATCTTTATTAGGTTTGAATTCAAAACATATGTCCATCCATTACCTTACACCCTGCCAAAGATCGGGGTCTCTTGATAGGAACTCACCCAATGTGACTGTGACCAGAGCCGACATAGCTACAAAAATCCCTAATGCATCCTTTTCTCTCTTGGTTCTACCGAAAACGAGTGCTCTTATCGAGGTAACTGCACCTTCGGAGTTGAGGTACGAGGGAAGAGTCTTTAAAGAGTTAGGTTTAGACTCACTCAGCCCTGATGAAAACTAAAAGGTCCAAGTTTTGGCTTGGTTGGTCAAGTAATCATGCAAAAGATGATCTGTGAGAGGTTTGGGATTATTAATGTCTTTTGGTTGAACCAAAGTTGAAACCGGAATTGGTTGGGGCGTTTTGAAAAACTTAGGATGACCTTATTTATAACTTTTTGCTATCGTGTCTAAGGTAGATTTGGGTACAAATTTGTATGTATCCCGTTGTACTAGCCATAGAGGTCCCTCTAGTTGGAATTGATTCTGTTTAACAAGTTCCTGGACCGTCTTGAATCTCACTGTTTCTTCTCGAGGATTTGGATATTTGGTCAATTTGTCGAGAAGCACTGAGGATTGCTTCCAATCGGGTCTTGTAGCCATAGCTTTTTGGGCCATGTCTAGAATTTCATCTCTTTAGGTGCATCTTTTGAGGAAGAAGAAATCTTTGTATCCTCATAGTCACTCTTAATGGTCACACTAACCTCTTTCTTAGCTCTAGAAATGCATTCTACTGGTGAGGGTCTAGAATTTGTACGTTTTTTGCTTTCTTACTTCTTTTGTCCTTTGGAACACTTCGTAGAGGCATGCGAGATTTTATCATCTCCTTGTCTTTTGAGCTGTGAAGAGCCGTGGCCTTTGCCTGGGCTCGTGTGAGGACCATCACATCTGTGACTAAAGAGCTGTTTTCTTCTAGTGCACTTAGCATGTTTAATTGAGTTTTGGGCCCTTGATCACTTCCTGGAGGAGGTTTGTTGGGGTAATCCTGTATGATGTATGTCGCAACTTAGACACCATTATGATAGTCTTGAGATGCTTTTGGCAGCTTTTGCTGAGACTCGATAAGGGCATTCTCTTTTAAGGTGTGCACCTTCAAAAGTAGAGCAAAGCTAAAGGTTGGCTAGTGGTCATAGAACTGAGCTCTCGTGCCTTATAATACATTGGTTTGCCATGGCCATAAATGCCGAAGGTTGACATCCTATAAATGGGAGCCAACCTGTTGTCATGCATCCTTACAAACTCTACATTAGAGTTTGTACTCGACATTGGGTATGAGTTGTATCCCATTGGTCCTAGTGCAGGATTTGGTTATGGCATATAAGTGTTGGTGACGTCCTTCATCTCACGAGTGGTCCTGCATTGATGTGTCTCATGGGTGTCACATGCCAGGAGCTATAGGTTGAGGTCTTAGAATAGGGGGAGGTGTCTTAGACAACTTAAGAATTCCTCTAGGCAGGGTGTCACATGGGTGTCACATGCCAGGAGCTATAGGTTGAGGTCTTAGAATAGGGGGAGGTGTCTTAGACAACTTAAGAATTCCTCTAGGCAGGGTGTTAGTCCCAATAAGGGGCATAGGATCTCCACAACTCATAGTGTGTGGCACAGGGAGGAGTGCTAAAGGTTGGGTCATAGTAGGAAGAGCTAGAATAGCCATATCACGATTTACGGGATTGTATTTGAAGTTGAAGGTATCATGATTAGTGTATCTCCTGTAGTAACCACATGATGACCTTATTAGTACCCTATTAAATGGTGGACACTCATCACCAGTGTGATTTCCTTGGGTACGCTCCAGAATCTTTAGGAAGTACTTTCCAATTATCCCCCATTTTCTTTAGCATATCCTTGACACTGATTTATCTGACTTTTTTCTACTGGAGGTTATGCTATGGGGAGCTTTGGATGGTGTACTAGATTTCTGAGACCCCTTCGCCAGACATGTTATCATCAAAGTTGAGGGCATTACTCTTTAAAGGTTGTCCACCTTTGCTGATAAAGGTAATTGTGCAAGTTCTGATCTCTCAAGCCTTCAAGAAACAATGAAATCAATCTTGGTTGAATCGGTTTCTCATTAATTGACCCAACAAGAATGATAGTATCTAATGCGTCGAATGTATTCCCGTACTGACTCATTCTCTTGTTGCGTAACATTGTTCAGCTGGTGTACATGACTCCATTTGGGTCCACTCTTTGAGAACTCTACCCTAAAAGTATTCTTTATAGGAAAATGTAAGTGGCCTTATAGGGAGGTTCTAGGGTTCCGAACCATCGTCTAGCTGCTCCATCTAGAGTCAGTCCAAAAGCTAAGATTTGAGTAGGCTCGTCGCACTAACATCTACTCCTTCACACATTTGTTCAAAGACCTCTAAATGATTTAAAGCATCATGTGGTACCGTCGTACTTGCCATCATACTTGTTTATAAGTCTCTGAACTTGCTGGGCCTTAGATCAAAATTGTTCGTGAGATTCTCTGGAGTAATGAGTGTCATTCCCGTCCTTGATCCTCTTCCCATAGCTTTAGCAAAAGCCATTATCTCTCCGGAGATATTTCCATCGTTGTTGTAAGATTCCTCCCTCCAGCTTTTGAGATGTAAACGTGTAAGAACCTCCCCTTCAGCCTCTGTAGTCATCCCCTAATTCAAAATACAAGAAAACATTGTTTTTCCTTGTTTTGTGCTAGAGAGAGAAAATATTCTAGAGAGAGATAATACAAAATTGAGATATTTTTAGATACAAAGTTCTCCTAATATCTAAGATGAATTCCCTTGAAACAGAAGTTCAAAAAGAATTTTTCAATGTGCATTAGAAATTGAATGAATATGTGTATAAGAGACCTTAGCCTAATAAGGGTCCACATTTTTAGAAATTTTTGATTAAGGTCCAAATAAGGTTCTAAAGGACCAATAGGATTAATCCAAGTGTTGGGATAACAAAAATACAAAGAATAAAAGAAAATACTCCAAAAATGAGTAAATGCTCACATAAGATGAAGAGTTGACCAAGTACTAGGTTTATTAGTTAAAAATTAAGGTTTATTAGTAAAAAAATCAAATTTTGATATCTCAGTAAGGAGGGAAAGGGCTCATGAAGGAGGTGCCTTTTTTTCATCATTACCTTGCATTTTTAATTCAAAAAATGAGATATTTTTATCCCTTCTCTCTCCTCCTACAAATTGGATCAAAAAGTGAGCTAAACTGGTCTAAAACTTGTTAAAAAATGGATCAAACTGAAGCTGGAAGCCTCTCGATATCCCAGTTGGACTTGGTTAGTGACCTCCCTTACCTATAAATAGACCCTCATTCCTTTGTATTTTCATCTTTGAGTAATTACATGCTAGTATTATCTTCATTTTAGTGTAATTCTATTATCTCTCTATTTTGCCTCTACTTTTGGAAGCTTTGGAGCTTCACAATTCTCCATCCTCTCTTGGAGACTACCCTCCCCAACTTGGTGGCCAAAGCTTGCTTTGTGGGCTTCACTTATTTCTTTAAAGAATCAAGCCAAAATCAAAGGTAAGCTTATAGTATTTTTATTAGTAAAACTCTCTTTTTGAAAAGATTAATCATCTTTATGGTTAGATCCTTGTTAGAAGGATGGTTCTTAATGATAAACTCATTATCTTAAACAAAACTCTAGGCTTGACAAGCTAGAGAAAAAGATTCGATATTTTTATAATTTTAATCTAGTTAAAAATAATAATTAATTACTTTAAGCTTGTTTAAGATTAAGAAAAATCATATTAATTCATTTTAAGTTAAACAAATGTGAATGGATGTAAGAATGATGTGAATGGATATAGGAATGATGTGAATGGTTGTGATATGATGTAAATGGATGTGAGTGGATGTAGGAATGGTGTGAATGGATGGAATGGATATAGGAATGATGTGAATGGATGTAGGATGATGTGAATGGATGTGAATGGATGTGAATGGATTGGATGTAGGACGATACAAATGGATGTGGAATGATGCGATGTGAATTGATGTAGAAGAATGTGGAATGATGAGAAATGATGTGAAAAGATGGGAGTTTATTGGAAACTGTAATTGAGACTCGTTTTTAAAGATTGTTTTATGTCAAGAATGTTGGGGGAGAATTTTGACTATCTTGTCGAATAAGGTCGTGAGAGGTGAGGATATAAGTGAAAAGGTTGCAACAACAGCTGACGGAGAGTCAATGAAGGATGTCTCGCATGGCAAGGTCGGCCGAGGTCTTGACCAGTCTCTCGGTTTGATTAAAATGGTAAGCTTTCGGTCAGTGGATGAGGGACCAAGAAAGCGGCCTATGAGTGAAGCGCTAGGTGACCTGTGAAGAAGGAGCCTAAGGGTGTTGACCATACGGTGCTCGGGCTCTGGGTCGCCGAGGATACCCACGCATGCGTCGAGGAAGAAAAATGAGTTGGAGTTTATTTTCTGAACACGAGCATGGATCTGGTTGATTGGCCTTGCTGGTCTTCAATATATGAGTTCATGGCTCTTTTATATGGATCTTGTTGGTTGATCTTGCTGATCTTCAATTGAGAGTCCATATGGATTTTGTGTGATTATATTCCTAGGTACTATGGGCTAGGAACTATTGAAAAGGCCCCTGAGTGAGTAGGAGGTGAGCGTTTTGGTTACCCCAATGATGCCATAGGTACGCTGAATACTTGATTATATTTCCTGGTACTGTGGGCTAGGAACTATCGAAAAGGCCCCTGAGTGAGCAGGTGGTGAGCGTTCTGGTTGCCAATGATGCCATAGATACGTCGAGGAAGGAATGACTAGAAATTGGATCCTGGAACTGGAATACTGAGGACTATGATCGAAACTCTATGGTTTTATTGCAATGCTGTTTTGAAAATAGTTGAGTCTAAGAAAAAGACAATTTCACATTAGGTGCGTAAGTGGTGTGACTATTTAAGTTTTGCATGAGAGCCGGCTAGGGGGGCCTGGGAACTCTTTTCCTTGGTACACCTAGGACAAAACATAACCAAATATTTATAATGGATCCTATCAATACAGTGGATGGACGGTTGGTTTGTTGAAATATACAAGTGAATAGGGTGTGTGTGGGAACAAGCTCTTGGATAGAGGCTGTAAAAGAGGAGATGTAATTGTGAAAGAACCTGTGAAAAGGTTAGGAGAATCTACTGGGAGAGAATAATGGGTAGCATGAGGGAATTTAGGAGTGTGGAGTTATTCTGGGAGATAATCAGGGAAAAGAGAAGAGGTGGAGAGAATCAGGCAAAAGGTGGAGATATTCAGGGAGTGAATCATGGAGAAATCAATGGGATTTGATGCTTGATGTAAACACTATAAATTGAGGCATAGCCCTAATGAGAATTTGCTGGTTTTTGAGTATCCATGCCTACATTAATCTATCTGCTAATTATTCACTAATTACGTCTTAATCATTTCTTAATCACTTTGTTAATCATGTTGATTCTAGTGTATGATCCACCATAGCTCATCATTTAGCTCAAATTTCAACATGGTATCAGATCCATGCCTAGAATCAACCAGATTTATGAGCCCATTAGTCAATTAATGAGGATTAGTAAGATAATTAGCAAAAAATCAATTTTTTAGTGAGTTCTTCATCTTCCCCTTCACCCCCAGCCAGTGGAGGAGCTCCCTCTCCTTGCACACATAAAATTAGGCCAAACCCTTCTAGGACATGATAGCCATCTCAGTGCTCTTCAAGCTCATCAAAAAAGAAGTGCAAACCGTCAACGGAGTTGGGAGAAATCGCTGTTTTAGCAGGCTACGTTTTTCTGCAGCAAATCACTAATTCCCACTTCATCAAATCAAATTGCTCTAATTCCTCTTAGCCCCGGGGGTTTTCAAGCATGCTCTACAAGCTGGTGAAGACAGAATTCAGTTTCATCAAGTCTACAGTGAGATCCAAGCTCCTAATCAAATCTGCAGGTGACTTTGGTAAAACAGAGATTAAGCTTTCAATATTTGGTCAAATCTTGTGTTTCTTGGCTTAATCCTCTACTAGACTCGTTGCTATTGATGCCTTTGAAAGCATTTGAGCTCATTTGAAGTGGAAGGCATCAGATCTGGGCTCCCCGCATACTCTGTTTTTTGCACACAAACCAGAGCATTAATTTGCTAATCAGTGATTAATCAATGCTAATCACTGTACTTTGGTGCAATTGAGGGTTCAAATTAACCATTAGGTATCTGATACAGATCCCTATAACTTCAGATTTCAAATCGGAGTTGGTTTGATACTCCAACCATCCCGTACAAATTGGTTACCCTTAATTTAGTGTAATCTCTGGGAAAATTGTGCTGATAAAATTATGAAAATCATCATTTTGCATTTAACCCTTGGTTAATGCCTGTAAATCTCACTCAAATACAAGATTATTCATAGCCAGAGTTGCATTTGGAATGTGCATGAGAATGAATGCTATACGCATTATGTATTGGGCACATTTTATCAGTGTAAAAATGGGAACAGACACTGCCCTTGTCCAGATTAAGGCAAGAGGTAAGACCTCCCGCATAAATTTGGGTTTGCATTGCATAATGATACAAAATAAACATAAAAAGCCCAAAGGAACTGTCAGCAAAACATTGAAACATGTTGCTCACATGGAGCAAAATGACCTGACGGACGAGCTCATGGCCCCAGCCATGAAAGAAGAAGAATATCTCTTCCCAAGAAGAGGATCCACACCGAGAAGAAGACCTGAAGGAAGACATGGACACGAGAAGAGAAGCTGCCACAAGAAGAGAAGCTGCCCCGAGAAGACTGGAAGAAGAGACGGACGCGTGGAGAGATGCTGCCACGAGAAGAAGACTAAAGAGAAGAGAAGATGTGAGGCTCCAAAGAGTGAGGAGCCATGTGAAAATCTCTGAGAGAGAGAGAGAGAGAGAGAACCCACAACCCAATGTAACCTGCCCCAATAAAGTAAAACCACCTCTGAGCCACCGATGATGTAGGCCAAGTGGTAGATGTATGTGTGAGCACTTTAGTCAAGGTCGCGGGCACTTATAGTAGCCTTGGACACATAGAGAGAGAGAGTGTCAAGGACTATGGAGTTTAGGGACTTGAGGCACTGGTCGCGGACTGTCAAGTAAGAAAGAAACTTGATACAGGGTCCAGGTGTGCTGAGATAACTTGAGGGGAGGAGTAGACACTGGTCGCGGACTACCAAGTAATGGGTGGCAAACTTGGTATAGGGTCTAGGTGTACTAGGATTATTCACTTGAGGGGAGGTGTTGAAATATACAAGTGAATAGGGTGTGTGTGGGAACAAGCTCTTGGATAGAGGCTGTAAAAGAGGAGATGTAATTGTGAAAGAACCTGTGAAAAGGTTAGGAGAATCTACTGGGAGAGAATAATGGGTAGCATGAGGGAATTTAGGAGTGTGGAGTTATTCTGGGAGATAATCAGGGAAAAGAGAAGAGGTGGAGAGAATCAGGCAAAAGGTGGAGATATTCAGGGAGTGAATCATGGAGAAATCAATGGGATTTGATGCTTGATGTAAACACTATAAATTGAGGCATAGCCCTAATGAGAATTTGCTGGTTTTTGAGTATCCATGCCTACATTAATCTATCTGCTAATTATTCACTAATTACGTCTTAATCATTTCTTAATCACTTTGTTAATCATGTTGATTCTAGTGTATGATCCACCATAGCTCATCATTTAGCTCAAATTTCAACATGGTTAACCCATGGAATCGGATGGGGTTAGGCTGGACTGATGGGTTGCTGTAATAAAATTCAATTATGTTCAAGTTTACGACAGTTGGAGTACGTCGTCCCAAGATAATCCTTGTTCTATGGAAAAAGAATCAATGGGGCGGCTGTGCCTCTTTAGATGGGGAAAAAAGCGTTGGTCTCTATGAACCAAGTGCAAGTTCCTCCTTTGATTCGGCCATGTGACCCAGGGTCGGTCGAAATACAAAGGATAGTTAAGGTTGTTGATTATGTTAGAAGATTTTTCTTGGAGGAATCGCCTATGCTTTTTGGGTGAGGAAAGTTTTTTTTTCGGGTTCGGTTTTGGAAGAACCGCCGGATTAGTCTCTTGTCTGGACATTCGTGTGGGCGAGGCCTCGAGTGAGAAAGTCTACCCTGCATGCAAGGTTGCTACTTCCGCTACCAGTACTCCAGAGTTCGATGTGCAGAGGGAGCAGGGATCTCACAGTTTTGCTGTGAGACCCTTGCCCCCTCCGTGCACCGGAATTCGGGGAGCTAGCAATGGAAGTAGCAACCTCTTGTGTAGGGCAGATCTTCCCACTCGGGGCCTCACTAACAAATGTTCGGCAAGGGACTATTCCGGCAGTTCCTCCAAATTCGAGACCGGAAAAAAACTTTCCTCACCCAAGGAAGCATGGTCGATTCCTCCAGGAAATTATTCTAACGTAGTCTACCGGAGTTATAGCAAGTGGCGGTCTTGATTGAGGCATGACAACTATTCTTGTAAAAGGGACAAGCATGCTACTCCTTGGCATAAATGGCGGTATTGCAGGTCTCTCTTGAGTCCATCTGGAGGATGAGTGCCCAACAATACTCTCAATGTTTGGTCCCTCTACGAATGGGATCTTGATGTGATGGAGCCTTAGCAACATTTCTCAAGAAGTCCAGAGGCTCATTATTTAGTTTAGACGTTTGAGGTAGTCCCTGATCGTATGTTGTGGTATTGTGGTGTGAATAGTTGACGCTTCCACACGCGAGTAATATTTGACCAAGGATGGATAGCTTAAAGTAATGGCATTAAGCTTTTCTAATAGAGTTTTCTCAAAAGGATCTATGGATGGCAATCTACCTAACTACACCGAAGGGACCCTTTTTCTAAGTGAGTGCTTGCATTGTCAAAAGGGGTTTCTCTTGTGAGAATCTTAGGGTAGTACATGTTTCCAAAGGTGTTTGTGTACACTTTATACCCTTCCTTGCTTGTGAATTCAACTACATTTTCTCGGTTTACCCCTTCGGGTTGCGCGATCTCATAGATCTGATCGTGGCCATCCTTATATTTCACTTCATATGTGATTGGATTGATCATCTGTGTAAGGATGCTAATACGCCACCCATCAGTGGACATTGAGGTTTTATGAGATTCTTTTGACCCAGTATGAGGAAGGATATCTGCGTTAAAGGTCATCGTTTTCTTCGAACTCTTTGTTGTTGCTTTCTTCGACATTCTTCCTTTTTCATTTTTTATGGGGATTTAAGACCATTAGAGGTCAGGATACCACTCTCTATTACCTATTTCTTTCCTACTTGGTGAGGCTTGAGAATGTAGCTTGGTGGAGCATGGATGGATGCATGGTGTTGCAATCAACTGCCAACCTGCACCAATTATTAACCCCTTGCCCCAGTGGGTGGATGAGTCTCATCTACACCCCACCCAAAATTATGGCAGAGAATCAATATTCGATGCGCACCAAAATGATGAATGCCCAAATTAATCTCACAGCCACTTTACAGCAGAATGTTTTTGAAATTAATTCACACAGATTGCAAGAACTTCACTCATAATTAGATGCACTGTTGAGAAAAAACAATTTGAAGCATTGAACCCCACCAAATCAAGCCAAGCAATCCACTACCACTGTTGAGAGATTTGTAGAGCGATGCAATGGCAGATCTAGGACGATTAATGGGGGTTAGTCAGGTTCAAAACTCACCTTAAAATCACCACATAGAATAGGACCACTACACAGTAAAACTAAGGTGATTAGGGAGAATTAAGCCTTCTTTGTAAGCAAGATTAAACCTAATCATGTGTGCTTGTGCTCTGCATGAAAGATTGAGCAAGAGGTGGATTGTGTTAAGCCGGAGTGCTCTCGTGAGGGGAGAGCGTGAGCGGAATAATTGAGTACTACACCTAGCACTTAGCAATAGAAAAAGCAAAAGATTGAGAGAGACAGAGAGAGAGAGTGTGTAAAAAACCTCTTTTTCTTTTTGCCTTCCTCTCGCAAGATGTGTTTGCTACAGCCTCTTCCTCACTTAGCACCTTGGAAGCACACGCTTTGACGCTCAACGCAGCCGTGCACAACCCTTTTGCCTTGCCCAGCCACCAGCAGACCACCGCTTAGCTGCCGTTCTTGCCACCACCAACACCATTTACACCTTCTTCACAAGTGGTTGCCGCCGTCACAACAAGTAGAGAACTGTTGCCCATCTCCTTTGGTCATTCTCATTGCCATCCTGCTTTTGCTGGTTTCGTCACATGCTGCACAGCACCTTACTCCGCCCATCAGCTAGCTAGCGCCGCCTCTCAGCTGCTTTTGCCTCGCTTGTGCACTGCACTATGGCCAAGGCTTGCTGCCCCCCGCCCTTACCCTGCGTTGTTGGCCCACTTTCTTAGCCGCTCCATGCTAGCTTTGCTGGGCTTTTGTGTGGCTGCTGGGGCTTCTTGATGGACACGCCGGCCAGCCCTTCTCTATTCTCTTCTTGGTTGCTGGCACCTTGTGCACCTCGTGCTCCATGTGCAGGTGCAATGGCTGCAGGCGCTGAGTAGAAAAAAAAAAAGCGCTGTAGGCCGTTGCGTGTTGCACGTCCAACGCTTGATGATGCAACGCCCAACACTTCACTCCTCCAGTTTTTTGCAGCGCTCACTTCCTTATCCCAGAAAGACTTTTTGTTCTCTCCTTTTTTTTAAAGCTTTTCTCTTTATTTTTGTCTTTGTGTGTCTACTACACACTATTCTATCCTAATCGAATTAACCTAAAGATAATCTCGTATCAAGACTAACCCTAAACCTAAAAACACTAACTAATGATGAAAAAAGACTCAAAAGCCTTAGAAAGACCAACACTTAACATAAAATAACACAAGCCAAACATCAAACCTTATCCTACTCTTGCAAATCAACCCAAACAAATCCAATCCAACCAAAACCAAATCAAATAACTGCACTAGATCTCTCACAGTGCTATAACATCCACAAATCTAAACACTAGGTCTTTCCTCCAATGGCAACAAAGAAAAACAAGCTTTATATTAGAGTCTACACAACCACTAAGGCAAACAACCACTTTCCTCTGCAAACGGCGCTAATGGAAAGCTCAAATACGCCGTAGTCAGTAGCACAAAGCTAACCAAATGAGGAGTACTCACCTTTCACGTGTCGTTGGAAACTTGGTAGCTTACCCACCATCTCGAAGAGGCAACGTCATGAATGCAAGCTAGCACTTAAGAAGACCCACCTCCTGTTGCCTATGTAGAGCTTGGGACTCCCTGTTGTTGCTAGACCATGCTCCACCGCGCAAGACAATAGTTCACTCTCACTCTCTCACTAGCAAGACATGGCAAAACCAAGAGGGCAAGAGGGAAAGATTCTCACACACATGCACTCTCACACAAGCACTACTAAGAGGGCAAGAGGATAGGGTAGAGAGCTAGAGCACAAGGAGAAAGAGCACTCTCTCAATCAATGCCCAAGGGAATGCCCCTTTCTCATTAGTTAACGTCACTTATATACATGCCACTTATTAGGCACGGGCATTCACACTCACTGAAGTTGGGTGCCCAACACTTTAAAAGTGAACTAATGAGAAGTAGCTGAAGATCTCCCATGAAGCGCATAGGATGATGGCCTTTATACAAGCCATGCCATCCCCATTGAGTATAACATGAAGTGCAAATGCGAGACTAGGGCATGCTACACGCATCTAAAGTCCTGCTTTGGGTGGACATTGCATGGTTTGGGCGACCAATTAAAAGTTCTTGATGTCCGTGGCCTCCCCTTCTTGACTGCAAATGTCCATTCTCTTTTCTTAGCTCTTCCACAAGTTGGATGTGTCTTCTTAGGGTGTTGTTGATGATGACTTCTCCAATATCCATTGTGTACAAGGTCTTGATAAGATGTTTTTGGCGGTGCCTGTTAACCTTGGGTTAATACTTGCCCTATGGGGAAGAGCTGGGTTGGGCTATGTGGTTTCCCATGATGAAACTTGTTGTCCACCAGCCTAGCTTTGAGGCTGCTGGCTTGCTGAGAATACGTTTTGTGAATGCGACGAATCTTGTAATAAGGTAGTCTTGGACATTGGCTTTTTACCCTTCTTGTTTCTCATTCAAATGGAAAAAAACTCGAAGTAGGTTTTGTGGTAAAGGTGCTTCTATGATGGGCTCTAGTGGAGAGCAAGAGTCTAGTGGGATCTAGTGGAGAGCAGGACTCCTACTTACATTGTGTGCACTTATTGTTGGGTGCATTGTGGAATACTTGTCCCTAGTGGTACATTAAGAGACATGTCCCGTTTGCTAAGATTATGATTGCTAGGCTGCTTGTTGGTCATGGTCTACTTGGGATAAACCTAGCCTTAGGATCGACACCAAATGTCTAAAACATTTGGTGTCCGATATGGTTTGACAACTTCTTGTGGGAGTGAACCTTAAGGTTCTAGGTCCTGCTCCCACTCTTTCATTAGGGCTGCACCCAAAAATAGGGTGGTTGAATGTCGCTTTCATGATATTTAAGGTGTTATTTACGGAGCCAGTTGGTGAATCGAGAGTTTGGAGGGCCATGGACGACTCCTGAATTTAGAGTTTAGAGGGCCATGGGTAGGGCCATGGGTAGCTCCTGTTTCCAAGGGTTTCGCTATTCCTCCTCTCACATCTGTGTTTCGTTAGCTCATTTCCTCGCAAAGCTCTTCGCTTGAGGTGGATCCTAGAGTCTAGTCTTCTTAACTGGGAAGCACTCTATTAAGTGCTTCCTCGCAAAGCTCTTCGCTTGAGGTGGATCCTAGAGTCTAGTCTTCTTAACTGGGAAGCACTCCTGTTTCCAAGGGTTTCGCTATTCCTCCTCTCACATCTGTGTTTCGTTAGCCCATTTCCTCGCAAAGCTCTTCGCTTGAGGTGGATCCTAGAGTCTAGTCTTCTTAACTAGGAAGCACTCTATTAAGTGCTAGTCGTTTACTAGGATCAAAAGCTTGATAGGTTTGAGAAGGTGGGGTTTGTTGAGCTACAGTTGAGTGTGTTGTCATTTTCAACGTTTAGTCCAAATTGGGCTCACATCAAAGGTCTTTGGTGCTTTTGGATCATGTTTGAAAATGGTTTCACATAAGTTTTTTTTTAAAGTTGATTTTTTTTTTTGGTGCTGTGCTAGGCTCACGTGTCCACGTTCATGTCTCTAGATTCACATCACAGGTTCACATTTGTGGACTCATATCTATATGTTCACTTATGTTGGTTTAAGTGTTTAGGTTCACGTCTCTCTAAGATCACATATATTGGGTTCATGCCTCTAGACTCACGTCTCTAGGCTCACATATGTAGGCTTATGTGTCCAGGTGGCAAACGACAGGGCTGGTGTGCACTTATTATGTAATAGGTGTATTTAATTTACCGTACGAGCCTTTATGGTAGTAATAATGGGTCTATACTATATTAGGTATACTTATCTTCAGATTCATGCCTGTAGGTTCATGTGTCTAGGCTAATAGCTCATGTGCCCAGGCTTATGTGTCCAGACTAACATCTTTTTACGCTCACGTCCCCTACTCTGAGAGCTAGTTTGGCCAAGTTTTTGATGGTTTTTAAGATTTTTGGACTTGATAAGGTGTGATTAATGGTCTTAATCTTAATTAATAATTGTGATATAACTAATTAACTATTTTTGGATTATTTTTTGATGGTTTAGGATGCTTCTAATCTACTAATTCTAACAATGCATAATTAAATTATGGAAAAAATGCATGAACAAAAATTGATAATCCCACTCTAATTCAACTTCTTGGAGCTCAATGCTCGTGTTTCCAGAGTGGATTCCTCTCTCAATCATAATTTCTAAGCTAATTCTTGGATTAAAGGAATGAAATCTAAGCCTCGTGGGCTCCAATTTCATGCAAATCACCAAAAAACCAAGGTTTTATCTTACTAATAGATGAAAATAAAATGCCCCAATGCAAACTAAACTTCAAATCAAAACTAAACACACAAACAAACACATCCAATGCTCCAAAACCATATTTTTTCAGTGTGTGACCTCCTAATTAATATCGAGAAATATTGGGAAATTTGCAGTACGACCCAAACATGACCTAAACATATATTAGATTTTAGAGAGAAGCCTCTTCAAAGTAGATTACTCCAAGAGATTTTGGTAAAATGGAAACACTTATCTATGGAAGATGCTATTTAGGAAAAGGCCAAAGATATTCGTCATGCCTATTTCCATTTCTTGAGTTGAGACAGCTCGTGCCTATTTTTGTTTCTCGAGCTGAGGATAGCTCATGCATAGTATTTCTATTTCTCGAGGTGAGGATCATTCTTTTTAGGAGGGAAGGATGTAAGGTCCCTCCCTCTCAAAAATAAATAATATCATTTATTTCTTTTTACATGCACTTATGTTGTAAAAATTTTACTTGAGAATTTTGTCAAAAAGCAAGCTATAAATTCTTAAGTTTAGCATTACAAGGGGATATAATAATACTTCTTGATTTTTCAACTTAGAAATAGATTATAATAGATATTTTCTAAATTTTTAAGGATAATGGTATAGTAAATATTAAATAAGAATCTCTTTACTAGGTAAAGAGCTAGAAAAATTCTTAAGCAAAGTATTATAGGGGGTCATGTGATAAATCTTAATTTTGGACTGGGCAAGGTGCTTCATTAGAAATTTATTAGAGAAAAATAGTAAATTATTTTTAAAAATTAGAAACAAATTACTCGTAGGGATTTTTATGAAGGGTGAAATTTTGGCCCAGTGTAGATGGCTATTTGGGCACCTAGGTGTGTACAGATTGCAACCTTGTCATTTTAGACTTTATTAATAAGGGAACTATTTTCCCATTCTCAGCTATGTGTCCCCCATACCTCATTCTAGCATGAGAAGGATACTTCTCACCTCACCTCCTCCTGCCATCCTCATTTCATGGGAGGCCACCACCCACCTTTCCCCTCCGTGATTTGGAATGTTTGGATGCCTCTCTTTCCTTCCTCATGGATAAAAATTATTCCTACTTTCCTCCTCCCTCTAGTGATAGCCTTTGATCAGTAGTAAGTCTCTCTTTTGGTGCTAATTGCCTCCTACTACTATCCCTTCCACTCCCAGTGCTTTTGGTGCTGTTTGAGAGCTATGTGTGTTGTAAAAATTTTGGTTTTTTAATAATCAATCATTGATAAATATTTTGTTAGGATTTAATTATACCTTTAATGTGCTGTGAAGTGTTGTATTGTGCCTTGGGAAGCTAATTCTTTAGAGTTTTCTTATTCTTCTCTCTCTCTCTCTCTCTAATTTTGAATTAAAGAGATATTTCTCATAAAATGAGTCAAGGTAAACTTATTAATTAGACTAGAATTATGCATAATGATTAGGATATTAAGAGAAATGAGATTGTGTGGAAACACTATGCTATAATCAATTTCCTTGTAATGTTACTTTTGAGAATTTATCTTGAGGAGATTCTCTCATTCTCTTATGATTTCTTAATTATTAAGTATCTTAAGCTTCTTTTCAAATATTTCTCTTATGGTTTTTTTTGGGGAGAATAGAGATTAATCCACTACTCCCCTTCCCCAAAAGAGTAGAGTATTTATTACTTTTTATGATGTTGAATTTGTGAGATAGTATTATCGTTTAGGGTTTGAGTATTCTTTAAATAGGGAAATGTTATTTTTGAATTGAGAATGGGGATCAAACGAGCCCAATTTATCCTTGTAGGTGGATTTGGCAGAGTGAAGAAGATAAAAGAGATCTCTTATTTCTTTATCAATGAAAGGATTAGTGAGCATAAGGAAAAAGGTTCCTTCTTCTCTTAAATTTAGGTCTTTCTATTCTTCTTAAAGATAAACTACAAGTTATGGTGTCAAGAATGCTCGTTTTAATCATAAAACCTATTCTTTTGAAATCGATTGTTGAGTGGGTGAGTTAAAGAGAAATGAAAATGAATATGTCAAAGCACTATGAGAATATCTTGTTCATTGAAAGAGCATTGAAAAGGTTATGATGCTTTCAAAATATTGTAATGATGTCTTCACACACAATTGTTATCTTAAAGGTTTTATATTAAGACTAATAATAAGGATTTGAACTAGAGTTGGCTGACAAGATTAACAAGGGTAGCGAAAGGAAGTTTGTACGTGTCATGGAAAGATGCGACTCTAGGGTCTGACCAATGATGACTTAAGTCCTCCAATTTGGCCGGGTGAGGTTAGCGTGGCTTGGGGGTGAATAGGCTTAGTGGATGGAGGCCCTCAGGTGAAGCGACCCCCAAGTGTCGGGGTCCTTGTAGGGTCATCCCCATAGTCCAAGCATCATGGAGAAAAAACAAGAATAAGGGGATTGTGGTGGCTAATGTACCAGCCTACATTTGGGTGGGCCGGACGAGTTTGCTGATGCTTTCCTTTTCTTTTGGTATTGTGATGTAATCAAACTTCTTACATGATTTAATATTAAAGATTATAAGCTTGTTGTTACACTAGTAGAGATAGGTGCTAGGCTCAGTCTCCCACGATGTAGGTGTACCATTTGATGCATCACTTTATTCATAGGTTATTATGGGTGCCTCATCTATCTATGCAATGCGAGGCCAAGCATTTAGTTTAGGATCTCCCAATTGAGCACATTTATAAGTTATCCCCCACCAGAAGGAAGCTTTGGGTACTTACATGTCACTTGGTCCCTTGGTCCCTTGGGTACTTACATGTCACTTGGTCCCTTGGTCCCTTGGGGGATTCTATGCTAAGGGGGGTGATATTTAGGTGCATGCTTTTAGTGATTTTGATTGGGCTATTCTATGCTAAGGAGGGTGATATTCACCTGCATGCTTTTAGTGATTTCTATTGGGCTAGATGTTATTATACATGAGTGTCCACTAGTAACTTTTGCTTTCATCTTGGTGATTCATGTATATCATGTCTTAGCAAGAAGCACCACAGTGGTGGCTACTTTGAGCTGGCAAGCTATGACACATGAGTGTACACTAGTAGCTTTTTCTTTCATCTTGGTGATTCATGTATATCATGTCTTAGCAAGAAGTATCTCTAACAATGGCTACTTTGAGCTATGAAGCTAAGTACAAGGTAGCTTTACAACAACCGTGGAGTGTGTATGGCTTAGGTTCCTTTTAGAAAATATTGGTATTGTCCCCCACCTCTATCTTCACTGAGAGTTAGAGTGCATTGGCGAGGAACCCAATGTTTCATCCTCATATAAAGAACATTGAGGTGTATTATCATTATGTCAAGGAGAGGCTCATTATAGGAGAGATTAGCCTAGCTTATGTTGCTACACATGACAATGTGGTAGATATGTTCATGAAGGCTCTCTCACAAGAGAAGTTCAAATATTTTTAAAAATATTTGGGCTTATTTCCATTTGGGGATCGATCACCCACACGATCCTTGTACATGTTCACAACATCACTACTAATAGCAGGGATTTATAGCCATTTATATAGTGTGATGATGTGTGGATGTAGGCTAATAATGGGCAATCAGTATATCAAAAGTGCAAACAGTACTAAAAGTGGATGTAAAAAGCTGTGATGTAGATCTGAATGAATGTAAATGAATGTGATAAGATGTGATGTGGATCTGAATGAATGTGATGGGATGTGGATGTGAATGTGATAAGAGGAGATGCGAATGTGATGTGATGAGATGTGAGTGGATGTGATGAGATGTGATGTGATGTAAATGGATGTGGATGTGAATGTGAGGAGATGTAAATGGATGTGGATGTGAATGAGATGTGATGATATGTGAAAGGATGTGATGTGATGAAAATGGATGAGAATGAATATAATGTGATAAATGTGCATGTGAATGAATGAATGGATATGGATGAATGTGATGTGAATGAATGTGGGATGTGAATGGGTGTGATGGATGTGAATGGATGCGGTGAGATGTGAGTGGATGTGGAGAGATGTGAATGTGATGTATTGAGATGTGAATGGATGTGATGTGATGTGGATTTGGTTAGATATGAATGGATGAGATATAATGTGGATAGGTGAGTTGTGATGTGATGTGGACTTGGGTAGATGTGAATGGATGTGAAGTGATGTAAATATATTTGAATGTGATGTGATGATATTTGATGTGGATCTGAATGAATGTAGATGGATGTGATGTGATATGAATGGATGAGATGTGATGTGGATATGTTATGACGTGATGTGATGAGAGGATAGATGTGATGAGATATAATATGATGTGATTGGATAGGAATGGATGAAGACGATGGGAATACACATGACTGGATGTGGAATAAACAATGCGAATTGATGTAGAAGAATGTGGAATAATTAGAAACGATGTGAAACAATGTGGAAAGATGAGAGTTCATTAGAAACTGTATTTATGAAACCTATTTTTAAATGATTGTTTTATGTGAAGAATGTTGGGGAAGCATTTTGACCATCTTGTGAATAAGGTCGTGGGAGACATGTGTGATAAAGTTGTAACATCTGACGGAGAGTCAATAGAGGATGTCTCGCATAGCAATGTCGACCGAGGTCTCGATTTAAATGGTGAGCTTTTGGTAGTACGGTGGATGAGGGACCAAGGAAGGGACCTATGAGTGAAGCGATAAGTGACCTGCGAAGGAGCCTAGAGGGTGCTGACCATACGGTGCTCCGGCTCCGGGACGCCAAAGATACCCATGCGTGCATCGAGGAAGAAAACGGAACAATGAGTTAGAGTTGTTTTCTGAACTCGGGTATGGATCTGGTTGATTGGCCTTGCTGGTTCTCAACGGATGAGTCCATGACTCTCTTATATGGATCTGTTGGTTGATCTTGCTAATCTTCAATAGAGAGTCCATCTGGATTTTCTTATGTGATTATTCCCTGGAGGATGAATCCGAATGTTGGTTGATATGATTTTTGAATTCTGGTTGAGAATTGATGAATTGATTTGGATTCTGATTGAAAGATGATGATTTTTGAATTCTGGTTGAAAGAAGATAAGTTGAACAAAGTCACAATGAGGATTAATGGGACAAATCCCTGTGATGATGTTAGTAACTGGAAGACGATTATGACTTCAGCAAATCACTATGAGATTAGTGGATTGTGTTGACAGATTACTGCTGTTTGACCTTTGACCCAGTGGATCTAATTAAGGGATGACAAATTAAAAACCTGCATAACTGAAATTCTCGTGGAGAAATGTTCAGATGAAATTTCCAGTCTGATGGAGGATTCTGTGGGGGGCTGATCAAACTATAAAGAACCCCAGAATCAGTTGGATCTAAAGTTGGATTTGAATTATAAATAAAGTGGTCTTTTCACACTTGAGCGTCTTGGTTAATTTGGGAAAAAGGGACTTAACAAGAATTTTTGTATTGATAGGATCATGGATCACGGTCGTCGTGGTAGGAATGTTAACCCCGAGCTCGATGAGGAAGAGCTCGACCCGGATGTTAATAAGACTCTTCATAGATTGCAACCTGGACCTTTCAAGGGGGTGAAGTGGAAAACTTGGGAGAGGCTGTGGAGAAGTGGATCGTAGCAATGGAAGAATACTTCGATGTCACCGGGCACAATGAGAAGAGTAAAATGGCTCTCACAAGGCTGAAGATAGTAGAAACAGCTAGAGTGGCATGGAGAAACCACTACAAGACAAATTGTCTGGATTGGAACACCTAGACATGGAATGATCTCAAGATTTACCTAAGGAAGAGATTCTGTCCTGCTGGCTTTTTGAAAAGCAAGATGAACGAATTCTTAGAGTTAACCCAGGGGAGTAGAACTATTGAAGAATATCATCAGGTTCGCTCTCCTCCTCAAGTACTTGCCACCACTGGATGAAGAACAGCCGATGGCCAGGTTCATTCGGGGTCTGAACGAACCTTTGAATATCCTAGTGAAGAATGCCAAGCCAGTTTCCATGGCCGAAGCAGTGCGGATGGTGCGGGATTTTGCCAAGGCCTTTGATGTCAAGGTCTCGCAGCCAGCACCATCATCTTTCAAAAGATTTCTAGCTCTGGAAGGTGATTCCAACTTTCCATTGCCTAAGAGACAACAAGGTGAAACTCAGGATATGGAAGTTCTAGAAAAGAAGAAAGGTCTTTTTCCCGGAACAACGCAATCCCTTGGAATTCAACTTCTTCAGAAGTTCCACCCTTGAAAAAAGAAGTGAAATGCTATTACTGTCAAAGAATTGGATATCGTAGTATAGATTGCCCAACTCCTTTTAGATCGAGGTTTTCGAGACAGGGAAGTCAGGGACCATGATTCCAGATTCCAGCTCCTTCCTTCCAAAGCAATCAGGTTCCTTTCCATCAAAATTAGGGAAATCCCAGAGGTAGACCCACTAAGCAACCCTCAGTTTCAATCCAAAGTAATGCAAGACCTCCGCCTCTCAGAATAGGGGAAGTCAAAGAGAGATGTTCCCAAATTGGCCGTGCACTTCCAAGGCAATAACGATGGAACTGATTGAAGAGGAAGAAGATGAAAGAGATTATACTCCACCTACGAGATGAGGACATCTCGCATTTTTAAGTGGGGTAGGATGTAAGATTCCTCCCTCTAGCTTTTGAGGTGTAAAGGTGTAAGAACCTCCCCTTGTGTTCTTGTAATTATTCCCCTCTCTGAAATAGAAGAAAGATCTTGTTTTACCCTGTTTTGACCTAGAGAGAGAAAATGTCTAGAGAAAGATAATCCAAAATTCAGATATCTTTGGATATAAGAATCTTCCTAGTGTCTAAAATGGATTCTCCTGAAACAGAAGTTCAAAATAAACTTCCAATGTGCATTAGGAATTAATTGAAAATGTTATAAGGGACCTTGAAATGGATCTAGGGCAAAATATGGAATCAAACACATCAAAGCAAGAATCTAGCATCCATTAATCATGAGATTAGTTATCAAATGGCTCATCACATGAATATACAAGAGAGAGAGAATCTATAAGTGCATGTAGTAAGAGAAGATGCACAAATAGCCTAAGTGTGGAAGGCCAAATCTCCATAGATGGAGCCCAAAGGTACAAGATGACCAAAGTTAGTAAAAGTGTCAAAAGATCCTACCAATGTCCCCCAAGCCCTATTTATAGCCACTTTCTCCTTTTGCCCATGGGCCCCTATGTACATGTGGAAATCAAGCTCTATGGTTTATGACAATCCATCCCTTTCCAAAGATTTTGTCCTCTAAATCATACAAGATATTTACAATTGAATCGCAACCTCAATGTAAACCCATGGGAAGTAGAGAGATCTTAAAAAATGCGCCTCGAATACATTTGGAATAGAGTGATAACCCCAACAATAGATCCAACCAAAGCTGTCCAGAAATTACAGCACATATAAAACCTCATGATATGCCCATTCTTCACATAATAATCATGCCACTTGATCAAGGAACACTTCCATCAAGTAAACCATGTTGTTGAACATACTCCATTGATTGCCAAGTAGCCTCATCTATGGGCAAACGCTTCCATTTCACAAGGAATTCATCAATGTTCCGGTTTCTCAAAACCCTTGTCCTCTTGTCCACAATCCTCTCCGGCTCATAGATAATCGCTCCTTCTTCATCCATCGGTGGTAACTCTTCAATCTCTTGAGGAAGAGAGCCCACAAACCTCTTAAGGTTGGATACATGAAACACATTATGAATCCTTGTAGAAGGAGGTAGGTCAAGCTTATAAGCCAAATCACCCACGTTCTTGACTACCAAATATGGTCCATAGTATCTATGTGCCAACTTGGAATTGGAAGACCCTTTGAGAATATTGTGACGGCTCTTAGGAAGCTTGAGCAACACATAATCACCTTCCTTGAACTCCATTTTGCGTCTATGCTCATCCGCATTTGCCTTCATGACTTCTTGTGCCTTCTTCATATTATCCTTGCATAATTGAAGAAGCTGTCTCATGAGTCCTTTCCAACTCTTCCTTGGCTAAAGGATTAACCATTTTATCCTCATGGAAGGCAATAGATGGCACATGCACTTGATACCCATAAAGATCCTCGAAAGGTGACATCCCAATACTCAAATGCTTGCTTGAATTATGACAAAATTCAGCAAGGTAAAGCCATTCATCCCATGATGCTTACATGTCATGACAATAGTGCCTCAAGTATACTTCGAGCCATTTGTTTGTGCACTCCGTTTGCCCATCCGTTTGAGGGTGATAGGCTGTAGAAGGAGTGATTTGAGTACCCAAATTCTCATACAATGTCCTCCAAAAAGTGCCCATGAACTTGGTATCTCTATCACAAACTATGTTGAGTGGCAAACCATGTATCTTGAATACATGCTCCATAAATTTCTTGGCAATGTGAGAAGCCCCATAAGTAGTCTTGGAAGCAATAAAATGAGCTGATTTGGTGAGTCCATCCACCACCACAAATACTTGATCCTATCCATGCTTTGTCTTTGGCAAGCCCGTGATGAAGTCCATGGAAATGTGAGTCCATTTTCCATTCGGAATAGGCAAAGGATGAAGTAAACCACTTGGCAATTGGTGACTATCCTTATTCCTTTGGCTTGACACACATTCCAAAACAAACTTCTTGACATCCCTCCACATGCCTTTCCAATAGAAGCTTTTGCTCACTTTGTCAAATGTCTTGAGAACACCAAGATGACCTAAAAGCGGTGAAGAATGCATCTCATGAAGCACCTTGGGAATGTAGGATGAGGTTGGAACCAAATACACCTTATCCTTGTGCCATAGTAGACCATTCCGAAGCTTATAATGAGGAAATTCTTCACCATCTCCTTGCTGTAATTTTTTGTAAATATGGGCAGCACTCTCATTGACAAGATACTCCTCTTGTATCCCTTTTATCCATTCACTATACACTTCCATAATTGATGTCAAGGTGCAAGCCCACATTCTAGACAATGCGTCTGCTACTACATTATCCTTTCCTGGAGTATAGGATATCTCAAAGTCATATCCTTGAAGCGTAGCCAACCATCTCTTTTGCTTGGGAGAAAGATTGGGTTGAGAGAGGAAAAATTTCAGCACCCTATGATCACTTCTCACCTTGAAATGAGCACCATAAAGATAGTGATGCCATTTCTTGATTGCATGAAGTATAGCCAACATCTCTTGTTCATACACATGTAATTCCATATCCTTCTCGGAAAGCTCAAATGCAATGACACCATGCTCTTGATACAAAATTGCCCCAAGACCTCTTCCACTTGCATCCGCTCTCACATAGAATGTCTTTGAGAAATCCGGAAAAACAAGAATAGGAGCTGATGTAAGTAAAGCCTTGAGCTCATTGAAACTCTTGTTGGCAATGGCATCCCAAAAGAAAGCTTCCCTCTTAAGTAGATTGGTAAGAGGTGCCACAATTGATGCATAGTGCTCCATAAATCTTCTATAGAAAGAAGATAGACCCAAAAATCCTCTCAATTGAGTTGTATTAGTAGGGATTGGCCATTCTTTGACACATGCCACCTTCTTTGGATCAGCCCTAATGCCATTTTCTCCCACCAAGTGTCCAAGGTATTCAACCTCATTCATCACTCATGAAAGTGCACTTGGTCTCCTTTGCAAACAATCTATGCTCCCTCATGACCTCAAAAACTTGCTTCACATGTACCAAATGCTCTTCTTTGCTCTTGCTATAGATCAATATGTCATCAAAGAACACAAGTACAAATTTGAACAAGAAAGGAGGCAACACCCTATTCATGAGTGCTTGTTGGAAGGTGGCCGGGGCATTCGTGAGACCACAAAAGGCATCACCACATGAAATGAAACAATCCTCTTTTGGTCCTAAATGCCATCTTCTCTTCATCACCCTCCTTCATCCTTATTTGATGGTATCCCGATCTCAAGTCAATCTTGGTGAAGAGCTTTGCCCCTTTTAGCTCATCAAGAAGATCATCGATGCGAGGTATGGGGTATCTATTCTTGATGGTTACCTTATTCAAATCACGGTAATCTATGCACATACGAAAGGAACCATCCTTCTTCTTCACCAATAGAACGGGAGATGCAAACGGAGATTGTGAGGGTTGAATGAGACCCATGGAAAGCAATTCTTGCACTTGCTTTGCCACTTCTTTCCTTTCCACCTTTGACAACCGGTAAGGAGGTTTGTTCACAACCTTTGCATTCAGCTCAAGTACAATGGCATGGTCAATTTCCCTCTTTGGTGGCAAACTCTTTGGCACTTGGAAAATGTCCTCATAATCCTTGAGAAGAGCTGCCATATCCTTGTCTATGTGCTGTCCATTGCTATCCATCCCTTCTTGAGTGACATGCAACATATAGACTGTACCAAGAGTTTTGAGTTCCTTCTTGAGTCTCTTTGGAGTGATCAAAGAAAGCTCTTTTGGTGTATTTCCAGCCAATACCACAAGCTGTCCATCATGTGAAAAGCTCATAACACCTTGTTGAAGGTTCATGTGAAAATCACCAAGAGAAGCCAACCAATCACATCCCATAATCACATCAATGGGCCCCATGTCCAATACTACCAAGTCACCTTTCCAAGCATATGAAGAGGATAAACTCACTCTTGTTGAAGGGCAAAACAAATTGGCTTTTTCATTCTCTCCATTTGCCACTTGTACTTGGAAGGTTATGGGTAGCTCCGTCAGAGATAGTTTGAGAGAGTTGAGGGATTTGGAGGTAACAAAACTATGAGTACTCCCTGAATCCATGAAGATGTGTGCAACTCTCCCATTAATGGTGCCCACCAACCTCAAGGCGTTCGGACTCTTGCAACCCGCCAAAAGCTCTTGTAAAATGAAACATACATGGGCTGCATTTTCTGCATTTCCTACATCTTTTAGCACATTGTCCCTCAAAATGCATGCATGATCCCTTCCACCGGGGTCGAAAGGAAACTCATCCTCTTCTTTGACATAACTCCGCCAACCTCATAGCCTCTTTGATAGTGCTTGGTCTTTGTGCCGAGACATCCGCTTTATGTATGAATCTAGACCATGCACAAACTTCTTCAATCGCATGCCTTCATTGAGTCCATCCACGAACATAGAGAGCTTCATGAACCTCTTGATGTACTCCCTAACCGACATGCCCTTTTGTGTGAGTTCATACCATTCTTCATGGTATCGGTCAAGAACCAAAGACGACACAAATGTCATATTCATTTCATGCTTGAGTTCTTCCCAAGTATGTGGCATAACTCCTTCCTTGAGCATATGTCTCGACCATTGATGTGCATAGTCTTTCAAATGCAAGGATGCAAAATGCACTTTGTCCCTTTTACTCTTCGGATAGAGCTGAAAGTATGTATCCAACTTGTTCATCCATTCTTCCAACTCATGTGGGGCTGAACCATCACCCTTGAACTTAGAGAGTGAAATTTTATCCTTTACATCCTTTGACACGGTTGACAATGCATTCTCATGATGGTGTGAGGGCTTGTGCTTTTGCATTTGCACAAAAGATCCAAGAAATTGTGCAAAATCCTTGTACTCCCTCTTGAGGAAATTTGGCATTTCCATCCACCTATCATGAGCTTCTCTTTGTCTCTCAATAAATGACATATGTTCCCAATCAAGCTCAACCACATCATCCCTATCATACACCTCCTCTTCAAGCATGGAAAATTGATTTGCTTTGGGTTTCAAAGGTACTCTCCTCGGATCCCCAAAATTTGACTCCTCATGTCTGAATGTAGGTACATGTTGCTTTCCATCCAATTGAGAAGAACCCACTTGGAATGTAGTAGGCTTCATCTCCCACATAGAAGGCCTCCTAGCATCTGCCATGAATCCAAAAGTGACATTCTTGGTGGAATGCTCATGTGTTACCTTGGGAGAAACCTCTTGTACCATGGGTAGCTTGCCTTTCCTATGGCCTTCAAAAGCTGTTCAAAATTGCTTGCCTTCATGTAAAGCACCATGACCACTATCATAGGAAGGTTGGCTCATTGGCCGAGCGACCCTCTCTTCCAAAACTTCCATCCTTGTAGCCATAGTGTCAAGCCTACCATTGACTTCCACCCTTGTAGCCATAGTGTCAAGCCTACCATTGACTTCCACCCTTGTAGCCATCGTATCCATCTTAGCATTCATTTCCATAAGCATTTGTATGATCGAATCGATGGGGATGGTATGCGAAGATTGTGGGGTGTGCTTATGGGCACTTCCGACATTCAACTCCTCAATCCCTTCTCTTGAAGTATGCCCAAAAGTATCCCCTTCTCTTTAAGTGTGCCCAAGAGTATCCTCCGGAGCATCCAAAATTCCTTGTTCCATCATTGCCTCTTCACCCTCTACCTCATCGGAAGCCAAAGTGTTGCGCCTTGGTCGCCCTTTTGGCTTCGGCCCTGGCTTCGGTCCCGTGGAAACCTTCGGTTTCAGAAATTTGGCTCTAAATTGAGGTAGGGATGTCCGATTGAAGTGATCTAAAGCTTGTTGGAGAGCTAATGAAGTGTACTAGATCACTATGCAAAGACCCATAAGAGATGAGGTGTGCTACTATTCTCTGTTTTAGGGTTTATAGGGTTATAGACTGAAACGGTATTTTGGGTATAAATTGAGCTAGAAATATCCAAATGCAAAACTTTCTAGCTCAAATCGAAGCCTTCGATGAGTACTACAAGCCTATGTAATTGGATCTAGAAGACCTTCAAACCCCTGTGAGTGACTGAATTAGGGTTTACTGTTTCTGCAAAAACCCTAAATTCTACCCTAAAGAGATATCAAAATGCGGAGGTTAAGGGCTCGTTGGGTAGCTCTAAGGAAGCACTAAGAGCTCATATGGTCCCTTTTAATTCAGTCCAAAAGGGTTGGGACTGAATTAGGGTTTTTGTGAATCTGCAGATTCTTACCAAAGTGACCCTTTTTGTGCCCAATTGATCCTTGTTTGCTCCCAAACCAATGTCAACACCTTTCGCACCTCATTGGCATCCCAAGGTCTACAAATTATGCTCCACAAGCTTCAATTGTCCATGTATGACCAGAAATTTGAGAAAATTTTGACATAGTCTCCTTTGTTTTAGGAGCTAAATCTCAATTTTTCTCAAGAAACAATGCAAAAATCCATGATCCTCTTATCAATTCCCATCCATTACATAGCATGTGCCTCAACTTGTATCACCAAAAGGCATACAAATTCCTTGTAATACCAAGTATTCACCATACGTTTCCCATGGCATAATGCAAGATCAATTCCCATGAGATTTCCATATTAAGGTACCATTGCCATGTACATAAACCAAGAGGATCGTCGGTGTAGCGCGTTGAAGCTTGCCGATCTCCCGGCCAAGCTCTTCTCACCCCCGTACCTAGTTCAAACCAAGGCACGGGTTGAGGCCAAGTCTTCACCTCCACACCTAATCCTCCACCGTACCGCTTTACCACGGCACTCACGGCACGATGGATTCAAGCCATGCTCCTCCCTCGGGCCTCTCCTCCAACACCCGGGGTATCCTCACCAACATATCTAGTTTCTGGAAATTGAAGTGAGTGCAAACAATTGTGAGGTGCATATAGCTTGAATATGAAAATGAGGCGGATCACTTACAAGGATGTGGCATGACTCATGCCCATTACAATATACTCATAAACCATTATGCATGAACTCATGCTTATCCACATGGCTCCAAATGTCCGCCACTCATCCAAAGATCCAACATCAATCAATAAGCATAAGTGAGGTAATACCATATACCAATGACATCAATATCCAATTGGTATCACTTCTATAAGCATTGCTTATGAGTAATTGGCATCAAATGGCATTCAAGGGCATCAACGTGCATTTGAATGTAGCATTACCAATTGATTCCAATCACACATCAAGCTCTTCCAATGCTCAATAGAATCATTCCAATGCATAAAAGCATCATGTCCATAGCAAAAACCTTCTCATTATTACCCAACATCCACTCCATGCATGTGGCTCAATCAATGCATCTAAGCATATGCATTCCTTCATCCATTTATGCATGGATTTATCAAAGAATCTTGCAATCTTGCATTTGTCTCACAAATGGCCACATGACATCCAAATGGGTGTGATTAAAGAAAGATGTGAGCAATAAGAGCATGTACTCACTTTCCAATGGATCATGAGTTATGTAGGAATGTTAAAATTCTGTAAATTAGGGTTTCCATTCATGAATAACCCCAATTTATCCATAGCATGAAGATTAATCACCAATGCTTGAGAAAATGGCCATAGCAACTCACCAATGGTATTCTAAAAGCTTCAATGGTTGGATTGTTGCCTGATAGAGTCTCCAACGGATCCAAATCTTGAAGATTTTTGCAATTTCTGAGGGCTGCTCAAACCTCCTCTTCTCCCTCTCCAATAGCAATGAAGAACTCCCCAAAATCCACAAGAAAGACGCCAAACATCTTAGCTAAAAACTAAATGGTATGGAATGGAGCCTACTCTTGTGAATATGGGCCGTGAGGCTGTGTGGAAAAACGACGCTCAATGCCTAGCTTCATGAGTCAAGAAGGAGCAAAGTCAACACCATGTTTAGCCCTCATTAGCCATAGAATACACTTGCAGCCATTTAGAGTGAGTGGAGATGGACAATGGTGAGCTATGTGAGAGAGATTAGGGTTTGGAGCAAAGGGAAAGAAATTTTCAGAAATTTTTTAAAAAATGCATGTAAATTGGTACTCTATGTATTCCTCTCTTCAAGATCAACAAAAGCCCTAGCAAATGGGAGCAAAACGGGGGAAAGATGAGAAGTAATGGCTATGGAAAGCTTGGAAAAGAAGCACAAAAAGATAAACATGATTAACAGAGAGATTAACAGGTGATTAATTTAAAATTTTCCCAATTTTTATACCCTGCCCTAAATATTTGGTCCAGGGTGCCCAAATTAGGTCCAATTGAGCTAAATCTCCATGAAATCACATGAAATCACATGAAATGATGCCTCCCCTTCACTAATCTCCAAAGATTAAGTAGAAATTAAGCAAGATTAAGCCAAAACTCCAAGAAATCAAGAGAAAATTCAAAAAATTATCAAGAAAATGACTAATCTCATGCTTAAAACCTTGATAATGGATCAAAATCAAGGCTCTGATACCAAATGAAATGGATCTAGAGAAAAATATGGAATCAAACACATCAAAGCAATAATCTAGCATCCATTAATCATGAGATTAGTTATCAAATGGCTCATCACATGAATATACAAGAGAGAGAGAATCTATAAGTGCATGTAACAAGAGAAGATGCACAAATAGTCTACGTGTGTTTAACCTCTCACCAAGAGGATGACCATGGAAGGCCAAATCTCCATAGATGGAGCCCAAAGGTACAAGATGACCAAAGTTAGTAAAAGTGTCAAAAGATCCTACCAATGTCCCCCAAGCCCTATTTATAGCCACTTTCTCCTTTTGCCCATGGGCCCCTATGTACATGTGGGAATCAAGCTCAATGGTTTATGACAGACCTTAGGCTAAGGGTCTACATTTTCAAAAATTTTTGGATTATGGTCCAATTAAGGTTCCAATGGGCCAACTAGATTAATCCAAGTGTCGGGATGAGATAAATCCAAGAGAATAAAAGAAAATACAAAAAATGAGTAAATGCTCACATAAGATAAAGAGTTGACTGAGTAGAAGGTTTATTAGTTAAAAATTATGAGATATTACTAAAAAAATGAGATATTTTAGAATAATGATGTATTTTTGACACCTTGGTAAAAAAAGGGGGAGGGACTCTTGAGGTAGGTGCCTCTTTCACATGTGTGGAAGGGTTTTTAATTCAAAAATTGTGATATGTTTATCTCTCCTCTCTCCTGGATCAAACCAAATAAAAAAGGGACCCAAACTGGTCCAAATCTTGTCCAAATTGAGTCAAACTGAACCTGGAAAATTAACCCAGTTGGACTTGGTAAGTGGCCTCCCCCCTTAGTCATTTGTAATAAAATATTGGAGCTATACCATGCCAATATTATATTAAAATAATCATATTTTTTGTTATCCTTTAAATTCTTCTCTCTATTAGGAGCTTGGAGCTCTCTCTCTCTACAACAACTCTTGGAGTTGCTCTTCTCCTCTTGGTGGACCAATTGATTGGTCGGGGGCTTGAGTGCAATTAGAGAATCAAGCCAAACTTGGAGGTAAAATCAATTTTTATGGTTTTTTTCAATTTTCTCAATAACTTCTTCTTCTCAACCCCTCTCAAGCTTTAAAAGCTTTCTAAATGATTGTTTTAATTCAAATCAAGCTTTCCCTTAAAGTCTTAATGTTTAATTAAGAGGAAGTTAATCTTTATGCTTATTTGTAATGCTTTCTTTAAGTGAATCTCTCTCTTAAAAGAGAAGCCATCTTTATGGCTAAATCCCTTGAAAAGGATGCTTCTCAATGATAGTCTCTTAATTCAAAGCTAAACTCTAGGCTTGATAAGCTAGAGATTTAAAAAAATGATATTTTCATGATTTTATGCTATTAAAATAATGATAATTATTTTAGATTACTTATGAGTAGTTAAAAACTACTCTAATTCATTCTAAATGAGAAATGGATTATCCTAACAAATTGGAAAAAGAGGAATGTTGAAATTAGATCAATCTAGTGGGATAATCATAGTTATGTTTAATTTTATGGTTAAAATTATGATTTAAATTCATAGTTTGATTTTAAGCATAAAAGAGGAACTACTATCATATTTTCATTACAAAGTTTTATTCTTTAGTTTTTTTTTGAGAATTATCAGTAAATAGCAGCAGCAGCGAAGCTATGGTAAAATTTTTAGAAAATAATACATATCTTATTTTTATGCATAATGCTAAAAGAGGACTTTCTACCATATTCTAGGATTGGACATCCTATGCAAAAAGAATAATTTTCATCATATTCAAGAGACATAAAATTTTATAATTATGCATAATTAATTGATTATGGGGTAAAAGATAAATTTTTGGTAAATTTAATTTTATACAAAAAGAGGAATTCCTATGATATTTGAGACCCAAGTAATTAAATGGTAAAAGAGGAATTTTTGGCATAATTCAAATTATGAGTATTTATCAAAAGCAGAATTTTAAGCATTATTAATTTTATTGAGGAATATGGGTAGAATTGATTTTTGTAAATCCCATGAATCTTTTACTCAAAAAGAAGAATATTGAATATATTTTACTTGAGAAATTTGAGAAAGAATATGAAAATATCCATCGAGAAAACTTGGATAATTCTTATTTAGAAAACAGAATTTAGAATCCTTGGAAGGATCGAGGATCCAATGAGTGACTGGAAGTTTAGAATTAATTCTCATTAATAAAGCTTAAGGAATGAAAATACAATACTTAAATGCTCTTTTTGAATTTACTCTATTCAATTCTGATAAGGTTTATTTTCCCTTTTTAAACGTTCAACAACACTCTGATACCTAGATTCAATGGGATCGAGAAAAAGTACCTTTAACTAGGCCAAGCAATTGGCAGAAACTTAGAAAAGTCCTATCCGTATCAAAAGTAGAAAATGGTACTAAAAGTGGATGTGATAAGATGTGATGTGGATCTGAATGAATGTAAATGAATGTGATAGGATGTAAATGGATGTGGATGTGAATGTGATAAGAGAAGATGTGAATGTGATGTGATAAGATGTGAATGTGATGTGATGAGATGTGAGTGGATGTGATGAGATGTGGATGAGATGTGATGTGATGTAAATGGATGTGGACGTGAATGTGAGGAGATGTGGATGAGATGTAAATGGATGTGGATGTGGATGTGATGATATGTGAAAGGATGTGATGTGATGAAAATGGATGAGAATGAGATATAATGTGATAAATGTGCATGTGAATGAATGAATGGATGTGGATAAATGTGATGTGAATGAATGTGGGATGTGAATGGGTGTGATGGATGTGAATGGGTGTGATGGATGTGAATGGATGCGGTGAGATGTGAGTGGATGTGGAGAGATGTGGTGAGATGTGAATGTGATGTAATTGTTGAGAGATGTAATCGCGGTGTTGTGTGTATGTGGGAAAGCACCCTAGAGGTGCAAGATATTGTGGCAAGATAAGAATGCCACATCTAATATTGTATGGTGTGTGAGTGTTGACCCAAAGAGTAGAAAAGGGAGTGCCACATGGATGATGATGTGTAAAGTGGGATAAGGCTAGAAAGCCTATATCATTGTATGGTTCATTGTGAATGCAATGGAGCAATAGAACTTGTGAATGGTTCATTGTGAATGCAATGGAGCAATAGAACTTGTGTTGTGAGTGTGCAATCTCTCTCTCTCTCTCTCTCTCTCATGGAGTTTTTAGTGTGCAATCTCTCTCTCTCATGGAGTTTTTAGTGTGGTATAATCCACCTTAATTATGTTGTTTAATCTATATCCTTCACCATGATCAATCCCATTTTAGGATTGTTAACATGGTATCAGAGACGATGATCACCTGTGCTACGCGTGTCCCAACCAGCTGTGCAAAGTCTGGCGAGCAACCGATGAAACTAGAGAGCATTGGGGCTGCAATGCATTCAATACATGGCGTGCAGGGCTGTAGGTGCCGGCATTGCAGAGAATTTTTTTTAAAAGAATTAATTTAACCCTTATTGTTGGCAGTGAGGGCCATTCAAACACAACATATCATAAGCCTTGTTCACATGCCTTTAAAAGGCATTATATGAGAACATGTTCACACACAAAAGACTTTGTAATTTTTATTTTCACCCATAATTGATGATGGGAAAATCGTCCCCGAGCTTGCATGCTCAAAACGAGAAATTTTTGTAATCACCCACATTGGTATGAGGGTTGCCCTGCTCAAGCTCACCTAGAAGCTCGAAATGGTTGTTGCGTGATGTGTGCATGAGCGATGCACGTGTGAGGTGCATGCGCATGGGTTGGTTCCCACTCAAACTTCCATGTTATAATCGGACTCAGTGGTTCCGCTGCTGTGAGCAAGTCGGCACAAAACGGACTAGGTGTCTCAGATGGTAGACACGCGCACATATGTTTGGTTGATGAACACTCCAATGTATCATTGAGGGGGAGTGTTGAGAGGTAGCGATTGCGGTTGTGCAATGCTTCATTGATGGGTGATGGGTGAGTTGTGGAACACCTCGATTAAGAGGGGGTATTGAGAGATGTAATCGCGGTGTTGTGTGTGTATGTGGGAAAGCACCCTAGAGGTGCAAGATATTGTGGTAAGATAAGAATGCCACATGTGATATTGTATGGTGTGTGAGTGTTGACCAAAAGAGTGGAAAAGGGAGTGCCACATGGATGATGATGTGTAAAGGGGGATAAGGCTAGAAAGCCTATATCATTGTATGGTTTATTGTGAATGCAATAGAGTAATAGAACTTGTGTTAAGTGTGCAATCTCTCTCTCTCTCTCTCTCTCATGGAGTTTTTAGTGTGGTATAACCCATCTTAATCTATGCTTAATCTTGTGTCTATCACCATGATCAATCCCATTTTTGGATTGTTAACAATAATGAGATATGAATGGATGTGATGTGATGTGGATCTGGTTAGATATGAATGGATGAGATATGATGTGGATAGATGAGATGTGATGTGATGTGGACTTGGGTAGATGTGAATGGATGTGAAGTGATGTAAATAGATGTGAACGTGATGTGAGGATATGTGGATGTGATGTGGATCTGAATGAATGTAGATGGATGTGATGTGATATGATGCGATATGAATGTAGATGGATGTGTTCATTCAGATGGATGTGATGTGATATGATGCGATATGAATGTAGATGGATGTGATGTGATATGATGTGATGCGATGTGATGTGGATATGTTGTCACGTGATGTGATGAGAGGATAGATGTGATGAGATGTAATATGATGTGATTGGATGGGAATGGATAAAGACGATGGGAATACACATGACTGGATGTGGAATAAGCAATGTGAATTGATGCAGAAGAATGTGGAATAACGAGAAATGATGTGGAAAATGTGTAAAGATGAGAGTTCGTTAGAAACTGTATTTATGAAACCTGTTTTTAAATGATTGTTTTATGTCAAGAATGCTAGGGAATCATTTCGACCATCTTGTGAATAAGGTCGTGGAGACTTAAGTGATAAAGTTGCAACATCTGACGGAGAGTCAATAGAGAATGTCTCATGTAGCAAGGTCGGCCGAGGTCTTGACTAGTCTCGGTTCGATTTAAATGGTGAGCTTCCGGTACGGTGGATGAGGGACCAAGGAAGCGGCCTATGAGTGAAGCGGTAGGTGACCTGCGAAAGAGCCTAGAGGGTGCCCATATGGTGCTCGGGCTCTGGGTCACCAAAGATACCCACACGTGTGTTAGGGAAGAAAATGAAACAAGGAGTTAGAATTGTTTTCTGAACTCGGGTATGGATTTGGTTGATTGGACTTGTTGGTTCTCAACGGATGAGCATATGACTCTCTTATATGGATCTGTTGGTTGATCTTGCTGATCTTAAATGGAGAGTGCATCTAGATTTTCCTAGCTGATTATATTTTCGAGTACTATGAGCTAGGGAACTATTGAAAAGGCCCCTGAGTGAACAGGTGGTGAGCGTTCTGGTTGCCAATGATGCCATAGGTACACCGATGAAGGAATGATTGTAAATTTGAATTCAAGCTAGATATTTTGGACGATTATGATCAATGATACTATGGTTTTATTAAAAGATTGTTTTAAAGACAGCTAAATCTGTGAAACAAGCAATTTCATATTGGTGGGTGTGTAAGTGGTGCGACTATCTTGAAGTTTTCTTGAAGCACCGGCTAGGGGGCTTGGAAACTCTTTTCCCTGGTACCCCCGGGCAAAACATAACCAAATTCCCAAATGGATCCTATCACTACAGTGGTTGGGAGGTTGGCTAAACCATGGAATTGGATGGGGTTAGGCTAGATTGATGGATCCCTAAAATGAGACTCAATTCTGTTAAGTTATGATAGTTGAAGTAAATCCCGGATAACCCTTGTTCTATGGAAAATAATCAACGGCTATGCCTCTTGATGAGGAAAAAAGCGTTGGTCTCTATGATCCAAGTGCAAGTCTTTTCCCTTGATCTGACCATGTGACTTACAGGTTCGGTCGGATTAGTTTGGTTAGTTAAGGCTCTTGACTACGAAAGAATAAATTGTCCTAGAGGAATCGCCCGTGCTTTTTGGGCAAGGGAAGTTTTTCTGGGTTCGGTTTTGGAAGAATCGAGGAATTGGTCTCTTGTCCGGATATCCGTGGGTGAGGCCCCGAGTGAGAGGCTCTACCCTACGCAAGAAGTGCTACTTCCGCTGCTGCTAGCACCCCCGAATTCGTTGTTGCTAGCACCCTCGAATTCGTTACACGGAGGGAGCAGGGATCTTTCAGCTGGAATGAGAGCAAATTGGCTAAAGAAGATCAACCGAGAAGCGAGAAATGTCAAAAATTTATGAAGTACCAGTAAAAGATTGTAATTGTGTGATGAAATTCATACAAATTGATACTCAGAATGAAGATTCATAAATTGGAAATTGGGTCTTCAGATGGAAGTACCGCAATTGTATAGAATCCCTGACTTGCTTGAGGCCTAGATATGATGGTATTTACCTTATAGCTCCAAGGACTGTGACTACTCGTATATACCGTGGGTATATCAACAGCTCTTTATTGACAATGTATACGAGTAAATCTAAGACCTTGAAGTTATAAGCAAAAATGCTATCCAGAGGATGAATTCGAATGCTGGTTGATATGATTTTTGAATTCTTGTTGAGAATTGATGAATTGATTTAGATTCTGAGATTGAAAGATGATGATTTTTGAATTCTGGTTGAAGGAAGATAAGTTGAACAAAGCCACAATAAGGATGAATGGGATGAATCCTTGTGATGATGTTAGTAACTAGAAGATGATTATAACTTCAGCAAATCACTATGAGATTAGTGGATTGTGTTGGCAGATTACGGTTAATGGCCTTTGATCCAATGGATCTAATTAAGGGATGACAAATTGAAAACCTAAGTAATTGATTCCCGTGGAGGAATGTTCACATGAAATTTTCGATCTCATGGACCATTATTGTGTTAAGAATATCAATGAATTATTCTCTGGTAATGAGTTTTGTATGTTCTTCTTCTTGTAGAAGGGATCTTTATCCCAGGATTCTGTGGGGGGCTGACCAAACTATAAAGAACCTAGAATCAGTTGGATCTAAAGTTGGATTTGAATTATAAATAAAGTGGTCTTTTCACACCTGAGCATCTGGTTAATTTGGGAAAAAGGGACCTAACAAGAATTTTCGTATTGATAGGATCATGGATCGCAGTCGTCATGGTAGGAATGTTAACCCCCAGCTCGATGAGGAAGAGCTTGACCCAGATGTTCATAAAACTCTTCATAGATCGCAACTTGGACCTTTCAAGGGTGAAGGGGATAACTTGGGAGAGGCTGTGGAGAAGTGGAAGAATACTTCGATGTCACCGGGTACAATGAGAAAAGACTTTCTTCTTCTCAACCCCTGTCAAGCTTGAAAAAGCTTTCTAAATGATTGTTTTAATTCAAATCATGCTTTCCCTTAAAGTCTTAATGTTTAGAAGTTAATCTTTATGCTTATTTATAATGCTTTCTTTAAGTAAATCTTTCTCTCTCTAAAAGAGTAGCCATCTTTATGGTGGCTAAATCCCTTGAAAAAGGATGCTTCTCAATGATAGTCTCTTAATTCAAAGCTAAATTCTAGGCTTGATAAAATAGAGATTTAAAAAATGATATTTTCATGATTTTGTGCTATTAAAATAATGGTAAATTATTTTAGATGATTTATGAGTAGTTAAAAACTACTCTAATTCATTCTAAATGAGAAATGGATTATCCTAACAAATTGGGAAAAGAGGAATGTTGAAATTAGATCAATCTAGTGGGATAATCATAGTTATGTTTAATTTTATGGTTAAAATTAGGATTTAAATTCATAGTTTGATTTTAAGCATAAAAGAGGAACTACTATCATATTTTCATTACAAGCTTTTATTCTTTTATTTTTTTTTTGAGAATTATCAGTAATAGCAGTGAACTATGGCAAAATTTTTAGAAAATAATACATATCTTATTTTTATGCATAATGCTAAAAGAGGACTTCCTACCATATTCTAGGATTGGACATCCTATGCAAAAAAATGATTTTCATCATATTCATGAGAAATAAATTTTTGTAATTATGCATAATTAATTGATTATGGTAAAAGATAAATTTTTGGTAAATTTATTTTTATACAAAAAGAGAAATTCCCATGATATTTGAGACCCAAGTAATTAAATGGTAAAATAGGAATTTTGGCATAATTCAAATTATGAGTATTTATCAAAATCAGAATTTTGAGCATTATTAATTTTATTGGGAAATATGGGTAGAATTGATTTTTGTAAATCCTATGAATCTTTTTCTCAAAAAGAAGAATATTGAATATATTTTACTTGAGAAATTTGAAAAAGAATATGAAATTATCCATCGAGAAAACTTGGATAATTCTTATTTAGAAAAGAATATCTGGAATCCCCTAGGAGAATTGAGGATCCAATGAGTAAACGGAAGTTTAGAATTACTCATTAATGAAGCTTAAGGAATGAAAATAAAATACTTAAATGCTCTTTTTGAATTTTTACTATTCAATTCTGATAAGGTTTATTTTCCCTTTTTAAACCTTCATCAACACTCTGATACACATAGATTCAATGGGATCGAGAAAAAGTTCCTTTAACTAGGCCAAGAAATTGGCAGAAACTTAGAAAACTCCTATCAGCATCATCGAAAGTAGAAAACGGTACTAAAAGTGGATGTGATAAGAAGTGGATCTTAATGAATGTAAATGGATGTGGATGTGAATGTGATAAGAGGAGATGTGAATGTGATGTGATAAGATGTGAATGTGATGTGATGAGATGTGAGTGGATGTGATGAGATATGATGCGATGTAAATGGATGTGGATGTGAATGTGAGGAGATGTGGAGATAAGATATAAATGGATGTGGATGTGATCAGATGTGATGATATGTGAAAGGATGTGATGTGATGAAAATGGATGAGAATGAGATATAATGTGATAAATGTGCATGTGAATGAATGAATGGATGTGGGTGAGTGTGATGTGAATGGGTGTGATAGATGTGAATGGATGCGATGAGATGTGAGTGGATGTGGAGAGATGTGAATGTGATGTAATGAGATGTGAATGTGATGTAATGAGATGTGAATGGTTGTGATGTGATGTGGATGTAGTTAGATATGAATGGATGAGATATGATGTGTATAGATGAGATGTGATGTGATGTGGACTTGGGTAGATGTGAATGGATATGAAGTGATGTAAATAGATGTGAATGTGATGTGATGATATGTGGATGTGAGGTGGATCTGAATGAATGGAGATAAATGTGATGTGATATGAATGGAAGTGATGTGATGTGGATATGTTGTGACGTGATGTGATGAGAGGATAGATGTGATGAGATGTAATATGATGTGATTGGATGAGAATGGATGAAGACGATGGGAATACACATGACTGGATGTGGAATAAGCAATGTGAATTGATGTAGAAGAATGTGGAATAATTAGAAATGATGTGGAACAATGTGGAAAGATGAGAGTTTGTTAGAAACTGTATTTATGAAACCTGTTTTTAAATGACTATTTTATGTCAAGAATGCTGGGGAAGCATTTTGACCATCTTGTGAATAAGGTCGTGGAGACCTAAGTGATAAAGTTGCAACATCTGATGGAGAGTCAACGGAGGACGTCTCGTGTAGCAAGGTCGGACGAGGTCTTGAGTAGCCTCGGTTCGATTTAAATGGTGAGCTTCCGGTACAGTGGATGAGGGACCAATGAAGCGGCCTATGAGTGAAGCACTAGGTGACCTGCGAAGGAGACTAAAGGGTGCTGACCATACACTACTTGGGCTTTGGGTCGCCAAAGATACCCATACGTGTATCGGGAAAGAAAATAGAACAAGGAGTTAGAGTTGTTTTCTGAACTCAGGAATGGATCTGGTTGATTGGCCTTGGTGGTCCTCAACAACGGATGAGCCCATGACTCTTTTATATGGATCTGTTGCTTGATCTTGCTGATCTTCAGTGGAGAGTCCATTTGGATTTTTTTATGCGATTATATTTTTGAGTCCTATGAGCTAAAAACTATTTAAAAGGCCCCAGGCGGTGAGCGTTATGGTTGCCAATGATGCCATAGGTACACCGATGAAGGAATGATTATAAGTTGAAATTCAAGCTAGGTATTTTGGAGGATTATGATCAGTGATACTATGGTTTTGTTAAAGATTGTTTAAGACAACAAAATCTGTGAAACAGGCAATTTCATATTGGGTGTGTAAGTGGTGTGACTATCTTGAAGTTTGTTCTTGAAGCGTCGACTAGGGGGCTTGGCAACTCATTTCCCTGGTACCTGGGCAAAACATAAACAAATTCCTAAATGGATCCTATCGCTACAGTGGTTGGTGGGCGGTTGGCTAACCCATGGGATTGGATGGGGTTAGGCTGGATGGATCCCTAAAATGAGACTCAATTCTGTTAAGTTACGATAGTTGAAGTAAATCCCGGATAACCCTTGTTCTATGGAAAAGAACCAGCGGGCTGTGCCTTTGATGAGGAAAAAAGCGTTGGTCTCTATGATCCAAGTGCAAGTCTCTTCCCTTGATCTAACCATGTGACTTATAGGTTCAGTCGGATTAGTTTGTTTAGTAAGGCTCTTGAGACTACGAAAGAATAAATTATCCTAGAGGAATCGCCCGTGCTTTCTAGCCGAGGGAAGTTTTTCTGGGTTCGATTTTGGAAGAACCGAGGGATTAGTCTCTTGTCCGGATATCCATGGGTGAGGCCCTGAGTGAGAGGCTTTGCCCTGCAAACAGAAGTGCTACTTCCGTTGCTAGCACCCCCGAATTCGTTGCGCGGAGGGGGCAAGGATCTTTCAGTTGGTATCAGAGCGAATTGGCTAAAGAGGATCAATCGAGAAGCGAGAAATGTCAAAAATTTATGAAGTACCAGTAAAAGATTGTAATTGTGTGATGAAATTCATACAAATTGATTTTCAGAATGATTCATAAATTGGAAATTGGGTCTTCAGATGTAAGTACCGCAATTGTATGGAATCCCTGACTGGCTTGAGGCCTAGATATGATGGTATTTACCTTATATCTCCAAGGACCGTGACTACCCGTATATACCATGGATATATCTGTAGCTCTTTACTGACAATGTATATGAGTAAATCTAAGACCTTGAAGCTATAAGCAAAAATGCTATCCAGAGGATGAATTCGAATGTTGGTTGATATGATTTTTGAATTCTGGTTGAGAATTGATGAATTGATTTGGATTCTGATTCAAAGATGATGATTTTTAAATTCTGGTTGAAAGAAGATAAGTTGAACAAAGCCACAATGAGGATGAATGGGACGAATCCCTGTGATGATGTTAGTAACTGGAAGACAATTATGACTTCAGCAAATCACTATGAGATTAGTGGATTGTGTTGACAGATTATTGCTGTTTGACCTTTGACCCAGTGGATCTAATTAAGGGATGACAAATTGAAAACCTGCATAATAGAAATTCCCGTGGAGGAATGTTCAGATGAAATTTTCCTCTGATGGAGCATTATTGTGTTAAGAATATGAATGAATTATTTTCTGGTAATGAGTTTTGTATGTTTTTCTTGTGGAAGGGATCTTTATCCTAGGATTCTGTGGGGGGCTGACCAAACTATAAAAATAACCCCGAGCTCGATGAGGAAGAGCTCGACCCGGATGTTAATAAGACTCTTCATAGATCGCAATCTGGACCTTTCAAGGTTGAAGGGGAAAACTTGGGAGAGGCTGTGGAGAAGTGGATCGAAGCAATGGAAGAATACTTTGATGTCACTGGGCATAATGAGAAGAGTAAAATGGCTCTTGCAAGGTTGAAGATAGTAGAAACAGCTAGAGTGGCATGGAGAAACCACTACGAGACAAATCGTCTAGATTGGAGCACCTAGACGACATGGAATGATCTCAAGATTTACCTAAGGAAGAGATTCTGTCCTCCCGGCTTTTTGGAAACCAAGATGAACGAATTCTTAGAGTTAACCCAAGGGAGTAGAACTATTGAAGAATATCATTAGGCGTTTGCTCTCCTCCTCAAGTACTCGCCACTGCTGGATGAAGAATAGCCGATGGCCAAGTTCATTCGGGGATTGAACGAACCTTTGAATATCCTAGTGAAGAATGCCAAGCCAGTTTCCATGGCCGAGAAGGAGTGTGGATGGCGAGGGATTTTGCCAAGGCCGTTGATGTCAAGGTCCCGTGCCGAAGCCAGCACCATCATCTTTCAAAAGATTTCTAGCTCCCGAAGGTGATTCCAACTTTGCACTGCATAGGAGACAACAAGGTCAAACTCAGGATATGGGAAGTTCCAAAATAGACGAAAGGTCTTTTTCCCGGAATTCAATCCCTTGGAATTCAACTTCTTCAGAAGTTCCACCCTTGAATAAAGAAGTGAAATGCTATATTCCAACTTTCCACTGCCTAAGAGACAACAAGGTCAAACTCAGGATATGGGAAGTTCCAGAATAGAAGAAAGGTCTTTTTCTCGGAATGCAATCCCTTGGAATTCAACTTCTTCAAAAGTTCTACCCTTGAATAAAGAAGTGAAATGCTATAACTGTCAAGGAATTGGACATTGTAGTATAGATTGCCCAACTCCTTTTGGATCAAGGTTTTCAGGGCAGTGAAGTCAGGGACCAAGATTTCAGACTCGAGCTCCTTCCTTCCAGAGTAATCAGGTTCCTTTCCATCAAAATCAGGGAAATCTTAGAGGTAGACCCACTAACAACCCTCAGTTTCAATCCAAAGTAATGCAAGACCTCTGCCTCTCAGAATAGGGGAAGTCAAAGAGAGATATTCCCAAATCGGCCATGCACTTCCAAGGCAATAACGATGGAACTGATTGAAGAGGAAGAAGATGAAAGAGATTATACTCCACCTATGAGATGAGGACATCTCGCGTTTTTAAGTGGGGTAGGATGTAAGATTCCTCCCTCCAGCTTTTGAGGTGTAAAGGTGTAAGAACCTCCCCTTCTGTTCTTGTAATTATTCCCCTCTCTGAATAGAAGAAAGATCTTGTTTTACCCTATTTTGACCTAGAGAGAAAAAATGTCTACAGAGAGATAATCCAAAATTCAGATATCTTTGGATATAAAAATCCTCCTAGTGTCTAAAATGGATTCCCCTGAAACAGAAGTTCAAAATGAACTTTTCAATGTGCATTAGGAATTAATTGAAAATGGTATAAGGGACCTTAGCCTAAGGGTCTACATATTCAGGAATTTTTGGATTATGGTCCAAAATTAATGTTCCAATGGGCCAACTGGATTACTCCAAGTGTTGGGATGAGATAAATCCAAGAGAATAAAAGAAAATACAAAAAATGAGTAAATGCTCACATAAGATAAAGAGTTGACTGAGTAGAAGGTTTATTAGTTAAAAATTATGAGATATTACTAAAAAAATGAGATATTTTAGAATAATGATGCATTTTTGACAACTTGGTAAAAAAAGGGGGACTCTTGAGGTAGGCACCTCTTTCACATGTGTGGAAGGGTTTTTAATTCAAAAATTGTGATATGTTTATCTCTCCCCTCTCCTGGATCAAACCAAATCAAAAAGGGAGCCAAACTGGTCCAAATCTTGTCCAAATTGAGTCAAACTAAACCTGGAAAATTAACCCAGTTGGACTTGGTAAGTGGCCTTCCTCACCTATAAATAGACCCTCAGTCATTTGTATACCATGCCAGTATTATATTAAAATAATCATATTTTCTATTATCCTTTAAATTCTTCTCTCTATTGGGAGCTTGGAGCTCTCTCTCTCTACAACAACTCTTGGAGTTGCTCTTCTCCTCTTGGTGGACCAATTGATTGGTCGGGGGCTTCACTGCAATTAGAGAATCAAGCCAAACTTGGAGGTAAAATCAAAATTTATGTTTTTTTTTTCAATTTTCTCAATAACTTTCTTCTTCTCAACCTCTCTCAAGCTTTAAAAGCTTTCTAAATGATTGTTTTGATTCACATCAAGCTTTCCCTTAAAGTCTTAATGTTTAATTAAGAGGAAGTTAATCTTTATGCTTATTTGTAATGCTTTCTTTAAGTAAATCTCTCTCTTTAAAAGAGAAGCCGTCTTTATGGCTAAATCCCTTGAAAAAGGATGCTTCTCTTAATTCAAAGCTAAACTCTAGGCTTGATAAGCTATAGATTTAAAAAATGATATTTTCATGATTTTATGCTATTAAAATAATGATAAATTATTTTAGATTATTTATGAGTAGTTAAAAACTACTCTAATTCATTCTAAATGAGAAATGGATTATCCTAACAAATTGGGAAAAGAGGAATGTTGAAATTAGATCAATCTAGTGGGATAATCATAGTTATGTTTAATTATGATTTAAATTCATAGTTTGATTTTAAGCATAAAAGAGGAACTACTATCATATTTTCATTACAAACTTTTATTCTTTAAATTTTTTTGAGAATTATTAGTAATAGTAGCGAAGCTATGGTAAAATTTTTTAAAAATAATACATATCTTATTTTTATGAATAATGCTAAAAGAAGACTTCCTACCATATTCTAGGATTGGACATCCTATGCAAAAAAATGATTTTCATCATATTCATGAGACATAAATTTTTGTAATTATGCATAATTAATTAATTATGGTAAAAGATAAATTTTTGGTAAATTTATTTTTATACAAAAAGAGGAATTCCCATGATATTTGAGACCCAAGTAATTAAATGGTAAAATAGGAATTTTTGGCATAATTCAAATTATGAGTATTTATCAAAAGTAAAATTTTGAGCATTATTAATTTTATTGAGGAATATGGGTAGAATTGATTTTTGTAAATCCCATGAATCTTTTACTCGAAAAGAAGAATATTGAATATATTTTACTTGAGAAATTTGAGAAAGAATATGAAAATATCCATTGAGAAAACTTGGATAATTCTTATTTAGAAAAGAGAATCTAGAATCCCTGGAAGGATCAAGGATCCAATGAGTAAATGGAAGTTTAGAATTAATTCTCATTAATGAAGCTTAAGGAATGAAAATACAATACTTAAATGCTCTTTTTGAATTTTTACTATATTCAATTCTGATAAGGTTTATTTTTCCTTTTTAAACCTTCAACAACACTCTGATACCTAGATTCAATGGGATCGAGAAAAAGTACCTTTAACTAGGCCAAGCAATTGGCACAGAAACTTAGAAAAGTCCTATCAGTATCAAAAGTAGAAAATGGTACTAAAAGTGGATGTGATAAGATGTGATGTGGATCAGAATGTGTGTATGGGATGTAAATGGATGTGGATGTGAATGTGATGTGATAAGATGTGAATGTGATGTGATGAGATGTGAGTGGATGTGATGAGATTTGGATGAGATGTGATGTGATGTAAATGGATGTGGATGGGAATGTGAGGAGATGTGGATGAGATGTAAATGGATGTGGATGTGGATGTGATGATATGTGAAAGGATGTAATGTGATGAAAATGGATGAGAATGAGATATAATGTGATAAATGTGCATGTGAATGAATGAATGGATGTGGATGAATGTGATGTGAATGAATGTGGGATGTGAATGGGTGTGATGGATGTGAATGGATGCGATGAGATGTGAGTGGATGTGGAGAGATGTGGTGAGATGTGAATGTGATGTAATTGTTGAGAGATGTAATCGCGGTGTTGTGTGTATGTGGGAAAGCACCCTAGAGGTGCAAGATATTGTGGCAAGATAAGAATGCCACATGTAATATTGTATGGTGTGTGTGTTGACCAAAAGAGTGGAAAAGGGAGTGCCACATGGATGATGATGTGTAAAGTGGGATAAGGCTAGAAAGTCTATATCATTGTATGGTTCATTGTGAATGCAATAGATCAATAGAACTTGTATTGAGTGTGCAATCTCTCTCTCTCTCTCTCTCTCATGGAGTTTTTAGTGTGGTATAATCCACCTTAATTATGTTGCTTAATCTATATACTTCACCACCATGGAGTGTGCAATCTCTCTCTCTCTCTCTCATGGAGTTTTTAGTGTGGTATAATCCACCTTAATTATGTTGCTTAATCTATATCCTTCACCACCATGATCAATCCCATTTTAGGATTGTTAACATGGTATCAGAGCTTGGGTGGGCTCTTGGTCATGGGGTGATTATTTATGTGTAGTTTTTTCTTGGTTATGTGTTTATTTGATTAAGCATTATTTTCAGTTTATTATGATTTTTTTAGCACACTCATATTATCATTTGGATTTGTATTTGTGAGGATTTGAGATGAGATTTGCAACAAGGAGGTTGCATAGAAGCTGCCCAAGAGAGTATTAGTGATGGGATATGTGGATCCCATGGATCTTTGCATTTGGCAACAAAGAGGTTGAAGGTGCACATGCTTGTTCAAGTGGTGGACATGTGGTTATGGGCTGATTTGCAGTCCATGTTGGAGCTTGTCAAGAAAATGGCATGGCTCGTAGTTTGCTCAATGAAGGAGAGCAAAGAAGGGGATGAAAACCTTGGTAGTTTTCACATGTTTTGCACCTTGGTTTCATGGTAATGAAATCTTAAAAAGAAGAAGCACCCTTGAAGCATGCAAATAGCATGCATTACAAAGCTCCTATGGAGAGCTCGAGAAGTGGGGAAGGCCCAATGCAGCCAAGTCTCAGTGGAAAAACTATGGCAAGAGAGAGTCGTGGTGATAAGAAGCAGCACGAAAAAGATAAGATCCCATGATAGCTCCTCTAGTAGGCAACCTCGAGCACACATGCGATGTAGTCAGCAGAAGGCAACTAGAGTGAGCAAGAACCCTTATGCATAGGTCATGAGGAAGATTGTAGGAGTGGAGAACAAAAGTTCACTATGGGTGCATCCGCCTTAAGAGGGTGTTGCATGGAATCTCTCAGTGTATGAGAGAGAATCGTAGCTACAATAGAGGTGCAAGCTTTGGCTATGGCGTAGAAAAGCTGTGTAGCAAACCACCACGAGGAAACAGGTGCACACTATTCCACAATTTGATGAAGCACTGGAAGTTGAAAGAAAGCTCGTGCTAGTGGAGTATGCTGTGAACCACAGTTCAAAGTAGAAGGTAGAGTGACGCTTAAAGAGGAGAGGCCTTGTGATAGTAGCGATGGCAACTATGAAGGTTCCATGGCTATGGTGATGCTAAGAAAAAGAGTCCATGAAGAAGACGATGATCACCTATGCGGGTCCCAGCCAGCTATGCAAAGTCTAGCGAGCAACCGATGAAAGCGGAGAGCATTGGCTGCAACGCATTCAATACATGGCATGCAGGATTGTAGGTGCCGGCATTGTAGAGAATTTTTTTAAAAAGAATTAATTTAACCCTTATTTTGGCAGTGAGGGTCATTCAAACACAACATATCATAAGCCTTGTTCACAACATGCCTTGTTCACATGCCTTTAAGAGGCATTATATGAGAACGTGTTCACATGCCTTTAAAAGGCATTATATGAGAACATGTTCACACACAAAAGACTTTGTAATTTTTATTTTCACCCATAATTAATGATGGGGAAATCGTCCCCGAGCCTGCAAGCTCAAAACGGGAAATTTTTGTAATCACCCACATTGGTATGAGGGTTGCCCTGCCCGAGCTCACCTAGAAGCTCGAAATGGTTGTTGCGTGATGTGTGCATTAGCGATGCACCTGTGAGGTGCATGTGCATGGGTTGGTTCTCACTCGAACTTCCATGTTCAAATCGGACTCAGTGGTTCCGCTGTGAGCGAGTCGGCTCAAAATGGACTAGGTGTCTAAGATGGTAGACACGCGCACACATATTTGGTTGATGAACACTCCAATGTATCATTGAGGGAGACTGTTGAGAGCTAGCGATTGCAGTTGTGCAATGCTACATTGATGGGTGATGGGTGAGTTGTGGAACACCTCAATTAAGAGGGGGTGTTGAGAGATGTAATCGCGGTGTTGTGTATGTGGGAAAGCACCCTAGAGGTGCAAGATATTGTGGCAAGATAAGAATGCCACATGTAATATTGTATGGTGTGTGAGTGTTGACCAAAAGAGTGGAAAAGGGAGTGCTACATGGAATGATGATGTGTAAAGTGGGATAAGGCTAGAAAGCCTATATCATTGTATGGTCCATTTATGAATGCAATAGATCAATAGAACTTGTGTTGAGTGTGCAATCTCTCTCTCTCTCTCTCTCTCTCTCTCTCTCTCTCTATCTCATGGAGTTTTTAGTGTGGTATAACCCACCTTAATTTATGCTTAATCTTGTGTCTATCACCATGATCAATCCCATTTTTGGATTGTTAAACAGTAATGAGATTTGAATGGATGTGATGTGATGTGGATCTGGTTAGATATGAATGGATGAGATAAGATGTGGATAGATGAGATGTGATGTGATGTGGACTTGGGTAGATGTGAATGGATGTGAAGTGATGTAAATAGATGTGAACGTGATGTGATGATATGTGGATGTGATGTGGATCTGAATGAATGTAGATGGATGTGATGTGATATGAACGGATGAGATGTGATGTGGATATGTTGTGATGTGATGTGATGAGAGGATAGATGTGATGAGATGTAATATGATGTGATTGGATGAGAATGGATGAAGACGATGGGAATACACATGACTGGATGTGGAATAAGCAACGTGAATTGATGTAGAAGAATGTGGAATAACGAGAAATGATGTGGAACAATGTGGAAAGCTGAGAGTTCGTTAGAAACTGTATTTATGAAACTTGTTTTTAAATGACTGTTTTATGTCAAGAATGCTAGGGAATCATTTTGACCATCTTGTGAATAAGGTCGTGGAGAGCTACGTGATAAAGTTGCAACATTTGACGGAGAGTCAACGGAGGACATCTCACGTAGCAAGGTCGGCCGAGGTCTTGTTGACCAGCCTCGGTTCGATTTAAATGGTGAGCTTTCGGTACGGTGGATGAGGGACCAAGGAAGCGGCCTATGAGTGAAGCGGTAGGTGACCTGCGAAGGAGCTTAGAGGGTGCTGACCATATGGTGCTCGAGCTATGGGTCGCCAAAGATACCCATGCGTGCGTCGGGGAAGAAAATAAAACAAGGAAATAGAGTTATTTTCTGAACTCGGGTATGGATCTGGTTGATTGGCCTTGTTGGTCCTCAACAACGGATGAGTCCATCACTCTCTTATATGGATCTGTTGGTTGATCTTGCTGATCTTAAATAGAGAGTCCATCCAGATTTTCCTATCTGATTATAATTTCGGGTACTATAAGCTAGGAACTATTGAAAAGGCACCTGAGTGAACATGTGGTGAGCGTTCTGGTTGCCAATGATGCCATAGGTACACCAATGAAGGAATGATTGTAAATTTGAATTCAAGCTAGATATTTTGGAGGATTATGATCAATGATGCTATGGATTCATTAAAAGATTGTTTTAAAGACACCTAAATCAATGAAACATGCAATTTCATATTAGTGTGACTATCTTGAAGTTTGCTTGAAGCACTAGCTAGGGGGCTTGGGAACTCTTTGCTAAATCTGTGAAATGACCATACAATAATATAAGCTTTGTAGCCTTATCCCACTTTACACATCATCATCCATGCGGCACTCCCTTTTCCACTCTTTTGGTCGACACTCACACACCATACAATATTACATGTAGCATTCTTATCTTGCCACAATATCTTGCACCTCTAGGGTGCTTTCCCACATACACTTCTCACATACACACAACACCGTGATTACATCTCTCAACACCCCCTCTCACCCATCACCCATCAATGTAGCATTGCACAACCCCAATTGCTACCTCTCAACACTCCCCCTCAATGATGCATTGGAGTGTTCATCAACCAAACATGTGTGCGCGTGTCTACTATCTTAGACACCTAGTCCATTTTGAGCCGACTCGCTTACAGCAGAACCATTGAGTCCGATTTGAACATGGAAGTTTGGGTGGGAACCAGCCCATGCACATGTACCTCACACGTGCATCGCTCATGCACACATCACGCAACAACCATTACGAGCTTCTAGGTGAGCTCAGGCAGGGCAACCCTCATACCAATGTGGGTGATTACAAAAATTTCTCGTTTTGAGCATGCAGGCTCGGGGATGATTTTCCCATCATCAATTAAGGAATCAGTTACTTAGGTTTTCAATTTGTCATCCCTTAATTAGATCCATTGGGTGCAAAGGTCAAACAGCAGTAATCTGTCAACACAATCCACTAATCTCATAGTGATTTGCTGAAGTTATAATCGTTTTCCAGGTACTAACATCATCATAGGGATTCGTCCCATTCATCCTCATTGTGGCTTTGTTCAATTTATCTTCCTTCAACCAGAATTTAGAAATCATCATCTTTCAATTAGAATCTAAATCAATTCATCAAATCTCAACCAGAATTCAAAAATCATATCAACCAGCATTCGAATTCATCCTCTGGATAGCATTTTTGCTTATAACTTCAAGGTCTTAGATTTACTCGTATACATTGTCAGTAAAGAGCTGTAGATATACCCATGATATATACGATTAGTCACGGTCCTTGGAGCAATAAGGTAAATACCATCATATCTATGCCTCAAGCAAGTTAGGGATTCTATATAATTGCGGTACTTCCATCTGAAGACCCAATTTCCAATTTATGAATCTTCATTCTGAATATCAATTTGTATGAATTTCATCACACAATTACAATCTTTTACTGGTACTTCATAAATTTTTGACATTTCTCGCTTCTCGGTTGATCCTCTTTAGCCAATTCGCTCTGATACCAGCTGAAAGATCCCTACCCCCTCCGTGCAACGAATTCAGGGGTGCTGGCAGTAGTGTTTGGAAGCATGGAGGGTACTGTGCTTCGTGACTCCCTTGCATAACCGAGGGCATCGCCCCCCTCTTTTTTCCTTGTAACCAAATATCAAAAACATCTTTCCAACAAACTTGTGATGCATGACTTGCATTAAGTGATAACAACATCAATGCATCAAGCGTCTCTAGACACAAGCTACTTCTCAAGCTACTCTTTATGTCATTTTGTCGAGAGAAACCTCGCTCACATGATGTTGTACTCACTCAAATTACTATGCTTGCTTGCCATAAATACATCAGTCTTGGAAATGTGTCCCACCAAGTCTTTGTGTTGCTGCAGATTGCCCAAGCATCATGCATACCTCTACTCCTAGTAACCCTGTACAGCATGCCAACAAAATCCTTCCGTTGACCCAAACATTTCCTAATGTCAATTGTTAAATCATTAACATTAAGCTTGCCAATAAGCCTCTCTAACCATTCTTTAGTCTTTTTATCCCTTTCAATTACATCTGAAGGATAGGTAATGGATTAAATAGCTTGACCGAATTGAAATCCCCAAGATCAAGAAACCTATTATTTAAAGCATTCAAAACATCTTGTACAAATGTCCATCCAATGCAAATACATTCAACAAGGGAACCACTTGCACTTCTAGCATCATGAGGCAGTACATTGAGATCAAGAGTTGCATCCTCCTCTTCTGAATCACTTGTGCTCTGCCTCGTTTCTTTCTTCGAGCTAATTTTGGAACCGGCACAAAGTGTAGCACATGCTTATGAGTAAACCCATTAGAATCAACATATAACATATTCCCATCTTTTGACATGTTCAAAAACTTTGTAAGCTATTTTGAACCAACACCAAATTGGCCTTCATAAGATATATACCTTTTAGTAAGCTTCTCAAATGTCAAATCCAAGTAGACTCCAATCATAGTAACATCCATGTTCTCCATCTCTCAAATTTTGCATTTAATTTATTCAATTCAACCAAAACATCAGCCAACAAATGATCATAAACTGGACTTGAAAGATTGTAGCATAATTGTACAATTTTTTCTCATGCATTCTCCATTGCTCCAAAATAGCACGCATTACGGGAACCAATCTTTCCATTACTTGGCCTCTAGATGGCCATCGAATTGCATGGATTTGTAAAACTTTCAAGTTTGCAATATGATACTCATGCATCAAGTTTCGAAGTTCGACATGTCGATTTGTTGATTTCCCTAGCCATGCATATACCTTGTTCGCAACCTTATCAACAAAAGCAAACACATGAGGATTCGATGCAAAACCATCCTTTGCTTTTGTTGTTGCAAGTGCCTCACGGTGGGCAATACAATGCACGCCCATAATTCATGAAGCCGATGCTTGAAACTGTGCCACTGCACTCAACAACAGACTAACAACAAAAACAAGACACAAAAGGGAGACACCCAATAGTTGAAGATAGCTTAACAAAATGTTGAAACAATCAAAATAAGAATCCAACCTAGAAATAAGTTGTCGCCAGGTCCATGTCCTCCACCAAGATCGAAAGTAGCTAGCTATGATCACAACTCACTAATCAAGATTCAAGAATCATAAAAGTAAGTTAAGAGAGAAAGACAGATAGAGAGCAATTTCATTTAATTGTACACAATCATACAATACAAAACCACCTCTACATATTATAACATTTGTCATGTTGTGGTATATGCCCAAAATGAGGAGAAACAAGAGGATGTTTAGATCATTTGGAGGGCTATGTAGGCTATTTGGAGTGCTGTTGGACAGTTCTATGGACAACCAAAGTATGCATCCAAGTGCCCACCATCACACTACTCAAAGGGGGCTATCCATGAATGAAACTATTTATGCTATTTTGAGGGAATCCCTAATAGATGACCACGTGAACCTGGTTTCACCAACAAGTCCACAAGCCAGACAACCCTCTCATCTCCTATTTAAAGGGAGTCTGGGCCCTTATTTTTGCTATCTCAAATACATGCAAGCACATCCCCTTCTAGCAACCTTCAACAAGTGGTACTACAGCTATTAGAAAACCAAGTCTACAAGCTGCATGAGCATGATGGAGATGCAAGATGATATGGACATCTTATTGCTTTATCATCTATGACTACCAAGGGTACCACTGAAGAGGGGCTAGAGATAAAATCCTGCAAGAGGTGAACATCATTGGCTTGTGCAGCCACCATGTAACCCAAGCTTTGACTGTGAGCAAACTCAAACTAAAACATACTACACATGCTAACCCAAGCTCTGACATTCTTATTTTCTGTCCCAACAATCTCGAACAACAAAAAGAAGCAAGCGACAATTTCTAGGATGCCTACGTCAGGTAGAGACGAGTAGAGTCTAGACCTGAGACAAGCTGCAAGCCTGAGGCGATTCTCCTGAGTCCTTGTATGCAAAGGGTGAAGACGCCTTTATGAGCAAACACCAAAACGACTCATGAGAGGACCCCTTATATGAGTTGAGTAGACCGGTTTTGCAAATGCTGGAGATTTTACTTGCTGCAACTTGCAAGTAGCAATGGTTCTCTTTGATCGAATGATTCAGGAATCATGATAACCCGCAAAGGCCAAGATTCAGGAATCAGGAAACCAACGCCACTTAACTTCCAAACAGTGAACAAGATGTGCTAATCATTGGATGATATGCACCGCCGGCCCATGCATAGCCGATGGTAAGAAAGAGATTAAAATGGTACCAATCAGGATTAGATTTCCTGATTGAGCCATTAATTTTGATGATTAGAGCCGTCGAACGATTTACTATGGGATTCTTGACCTTCCAACTTGTTGCCATCGCGGCCCCCCACTACTTTACTCCCAAAAGATTGCTATAGAGAATGCGGCTTAATCATGCCCTAATGGCCTGCATCAAATTGTAGTTAAATGACAAAGGGCCTGAGGAGATTTTTGGAAATTGACCGATTTGCGGGCACATTCTTGGCCAGCCTCTAGAGTTCAACTCGTGGGCGAGTGCAAAAAAAAGAGGGGAAGAAAGAAAGAGAGAAATGTCATAGACTGGGAGAATCCAAGCCAAGGCGATGTTAAAAATGGAGATTAAGAAAAACAAGTGTGATTTGAAACGTGAGAATTGGGATTAGTGAGGGAGGTTTAAAAACTCACTGGCGGCGTCACCGCGTGAAGTGTGAAAGGTGGCGATTGGTTGCTAATGAATAGGGATTAGAGAATATAAATTCCAAGGTTACAGCCTGTAGAGCCAATGCAAGCTGCAAGAGAATGAAAAAACAGAGCTCTAAGCGAGTAAGCATGCTGCGTGTTTCAACTTTCCTCTTTTGGCTAAAAACAAAAATTGAAATTTTTAAAATTTCAAGAAAACGTGGCCCAGTGCCCAGGTTTCCAACGAGCCACGCAAACGATGCATCGTGCAATCATGCAAATTCATGCAATAAAACGTGAATATTTATTAATATTAATTAATTAATCGATTCCCATGAATCCCACACACATCCCTAAGGTGGTTAAAACTTAATACTGGTTACTAACTTTCTAGTGGTAACTTAGTGGTTACTAGTAACTTACTACTAATTAGTGGTTAGTGGAGTGCTTATAGATGTGTCATGTGTGCATTGTGTATTATATAATACACTATATATATATATATATATATATATATATATATATAAATGAAAAGCACTTTTTTAAAAATGACGTCATTTGAAAGGCATTTGAAATTATTGTATTTCAGAGTGAAAAGTTAATTCTAGGACATTGCATGTTTTTTGACATAGTTTTTTTTAAAATCTTTTTTGATTGGCAAAATCACCCTTGACAGGTAAAACACCCGTCAAATTTAGGCCATGGTGCCAATAATTACTGTTGCTACTCCTTTGGATCTTTGTTCCCTTTAAAGTTTATGCCTTTGGAGTTTGCAAGTCGAGACAGAAATGCTATCTAAGAGTCAAGCCAATTGACCACCTATGACCGTATGACAACGCGTAGGGAGTGGGCTATTCTATCTATCTATTTATCTATACACGATAACGCGCAAGTGTCCTAGGGTTGATGTGGGGCTCTTTGTTATTTCTTTTGTGAAATTTCAAAAGATGTTGAGCAGAGTCTGAGCACGTCATCACCGCGAGAGGGAGGGCGGTGACGTGGTGCTCTGTGCGTTTTGTTTTCTGAAATTTCAAAAAGGTGCACAGTCCAGTGCATATCACCACTGCGAGAGGGAGATCGGCATAGATATTGTCGTTAAGCCTCGCTAAATGTGTTATCTCAAACCTCTACGTAGGCAATAACTTTTGGATCACTCTTTTTTCCAACTTAGGTACTAAGGTGGATTTTTTCATAGTTTTCTATTGGGAAAAAGAAATGGACAGATTGAGGTTACTAATAGTACTATCTTAGATCTACTCAGAGCCTATGTAGGCTCTGAGCAGATCTCAAACCTCTACGTAGGCAATAACTTTTGGATCACTCTTTTTTCCAACTTAGGTACTAAGGTGGATTTTTTCATAGTTTTCTATTGGGAAAAAGGAATGGACAAATTGAGGTTACTAATAGTACTATCTTAGATCTACTCAGAGCCTATGTTTCCTAACAACCTAATTCATAGGATAAGTACATTCATCTTCTCCAGTTTGCTTACAAATAATACTCCTCATTTATTACTGGTAGAGCACCTTTCAAAATTGTGTATGGAAAACCTTTGCCTATGCTGCTGGCAACTAGACTTTCCCATAAAATTGAAGCTGCTAATCAATTCACTATCGATTTTACTAGTATTTTAAATGATGTAAAACATTCTATTGCTTATGCTCAAGAACAATATGTTAAGAAAGAAAACCGTAAACGTAAAGCTATATCTTTTGAAATTGGAGATTTATGTACTTTTGAGAATTGAGAAGCGTCGACTTAAGAGTGTTGAAAACTTTATAAATGTTATGTTTATCCCAAGATTTTATGGACCTTCTAAGATGATTCAAAAAATTAACGATGTTGCTTATAGACTTGAATTAACTTCTCCTCCTTGGCAGATTCATAACTTATTTCATGGAGTTTACTAAAACCTTTCAGGGGATCACTTCCCACCCATCTTGTGTATGAGCAAGAAGCTTTTCTTCTAGATACTATCATTGTTCATCAGATTACATCAACTCATTACTGGAAATCAATATATCAAATACTTGGTGACTTTTCAAATCATTCTCGTGAAGATGCAAGATGGGTCCCTGAAATACTTTCGTGCCTTCCTTGAGATCCTTTGTTCTTTTTAACAAACCTGTGATTGAGGGCAATTGTAAACTCAAGTAAGAGAGAATGTTATGGGAATATATTTTAAGCCCTCTTAAAAATATTATTCTATGCTCTTAGACAATTTGGAGACGCTTGGATTATCTTTGCGTCAAGCCAAATCATCTTAATATCATGGATGATGCTATTATAAGTATTGATACCTTTTGTGTACATTGACATATGGTTGGGACCTCTAATGTTTGTTATAGTTTGGTTTGTATGGAAGGGTGATTATTATGAGTTACTTACACCTGGCAAACATGTATGTGGTTATGGTTTGTATTCACTCTTCCATCTTCTTCACACCAAGTGCATTTTATGCGGTCCTCATTACATGGAGACTTGCATAAATATGCCCAAGGATGTAGTAGAGTCCATTGAGTCCTCCACTTCCTTTTGGGTTTACTGGAAGAAGACTATTGGAAAATCTCATTACAAGTTTCTGAGCTCCCACCACTACTCATGTCCTACATTGGCACTGGTCCGTCTTGACAAAAAAGAATCTATTGAAGGCTGTGACTTTTTCTTTTTGCCGCGTCCTCTATGAGGCACTAGATTGGGACGGTTAGCCATGACTGAAAATATAAGAATAAAATAAGAAAAAGAAGCCACATGAGAATAAAGAGAAGAGAGCCTACCTTAACAGTTAAGCACGTTCATTTATACAAGGCAATTATACTACTATAACAGGGGAACAACAGACAACAACAAAAACAAGACACAAAAGGGAGACACCCAATAGTTGAAGATAGCTTAACAAAATGTTGAAACAATCAAAATAAGAATCCAACCTAGAAATAAGTTGTAGCCAGGTCCATGTCCTCCACCAAGATCGGAAGTAGCTAGCTATGATCACAACTCACTAATCAAGATTCATAAAAGTAAGTTAAGAGAGAAAGACAGATAGAGAGCAATTTCATTTAATTGTACACAATCATACAATACAAAACCACCTCTACATATTATAACATTTGTCATGTTGTGGTATATGCCCAAAATGAGGAGAAACAAGAGGATGTTTAGATCATTTGGAGGGCTATGTAGGCTATTTGGAGTGCTGTTGGACAGTTCTATGGACAACCAAAGTATGCATCCAAGTGCCCACCATCACACTACTCAAAGGGGGCTATCCATGAATGAAACTATTTATGCTATTTTGAGGGAATCCCTAATAGATGACCACGTGAACCTGGTTTCACCAACAAGTCCACAAGCCAGACAACCCTCTCATCTCCTATTTAAAGGGAGTCTGGGCCCTTATTTTTGCTATCTCAAATACATGCAAGCACATCCCCTTCTAGCAACCTTCAACAAGTGGTACTACAGCTATTAGAAAACCAAGTCTACAAGCTGCATGAGCATGATGGAGATGCAAGATGATATGGACATCTTATTGCTTTATCATCTATGACTACCAAGGGTACCACTGAAGAGGGGCTAGAGATAAAATCCTGCAAGAGGTGAACATCATTGGCTTGTGCAGCCACCATGTAACCCAAGCTTTGACTGTGAGCAAACTCAAACTAAAACATACTACACATGCTAACCCAAGCTCTGACATTCTTATTTTCTGTCCCAACAATCTCGAACAACAAAAAGAAGCAAGCGACAATTTCTAGGATGCCTACGTCAGGTAGAGACGAGTAGAGTCCAGACCTGGCTGCAAGCCTGAGGCGGTTCTCCTGAGTCCTTGTATGCAAAGGGTGAAGACGCCTTTATGAGCAGACACCAAAACAACTCATGAGAGGACCCCTTATATGAGTTGAGTAGACTGGTTTTGCAAATGCTGGAGACTTTTACCTGCTGTAACTTGCAAGCAGCAATGGTGCTCTTTGATCGAATGATTCAGGAATCATGATAACTTGCAAAGGCCAAGATTCAGGAATCAGGAAACCAACGCCACTTAACTTCCAACAGTGATTAACAAAATGTGCTAATCATTGGATGATATGCACCGGCCCATGCATAGCCGATTGGTAAGAAAGAGATTAAAATGGTACCAATCAAGATTAGATTTCCTGATTGAGCCATTAATTTCGATGATTAGGGCCGCCGAACGATTTACTCTGGGATTCTGGACCGTCCAACTTGTTGCCATCGAGGCCCCCCCCACTACTTTACTCCCAAAAGATTGCTAGGCTTAATCATGTCCTGCATTAAATTGTAGTTAAATGACAAAGGGCCTGAGGAGATTTTTGGAAATTGGCCGATTTGCGGGCACATTCTTGGCCAGCCTCTAGAGTCCAACTCGTGGGCGAGTGCAAAAAAAAGAGGGAAAAAAAGAAAGAGAGAAATGTCACAGACTGGGAGAATCCAAGCCAAGGCGATGTTAAAAATGGAGATTAAGAAAAACAAGTGTGATTTGAAACGTGGGAATTGGGATTAGTGAGGGAGGTTTAAAAACTCACCGGCGGCGTCACCGCGTGAAGTGTGAAAGGTGGCGATTAGTTGCTAATGAATCGGGATTAGAGAATATAAATTCCAAGGTTGCAGCCTGTAGAGCCAATGCAGGCTGCAAGAGAATGAAAAAACAGAGCTCTAAGCGAGTAAGCATGCTGCGTGTTTCAACTTTCCTCTTTTGGCTAAAAACAAAATTGGAAATTTTAAAATTTCAAGAAAACGTGGCCAGTGCCCAGGTTGCCAGGCAGCCACGCAAATGATGCATCGTGCAATCATGCAAATTCATGGAATATTTATTAATATTGATTAATTAATCAATTCCCACGAATCCCACACACATCCCTAAGGTGGTTAAAACTTAATACTGGTTACTAACTTACTAGTGGTGGTTACTAGTAACTTACTACTAGTTAGTGGTTAGTGGAGTGCTTAGAGATGTGTCATGTGTGCATTGTGTATTATATAATACACTGTATTATATATATATACTCCAGTAACCACTAACTACTAGTTAGTGGTTAGTGGAGTGCTTATAGATGTGTCATGTGTGCATTGTGTATTATATAATACACTGTATATTATATATATATATATCTAAAAAAATAAAAAGCACTTTTAAAAAAATGACATGTCATTTGAAAGGCATTTGAAATTATTGTATTTCAGAGTGAAAAGTTGTTTCTAGGGCATTGCATGTTTTTTAACATAGTTGTTTTTAAAATCTTTTTTGATTGGCAAAATCACCCTTAATAGGTAAAACAAAAATTAGGCCCTGGTCCCAATAATTACTATTGCTACTCCTTTGGATCTTTGTTCCCTTTAAAGTTTATGCCTTTGGAGTTTGCAAGTCGAGACAGAAATGCTATCTAAGAGTCAAGCCAATTGACCACCTATGACCATATGACAACGCATAGGGAGTGGGCTATTCTATCTATCTATCTATCTATACACGATAACGCGCAAAGTGTCCTAGGGTTGATGTGGGGCTCTTTGTTATTTCTTTTGTGAAATTTCAAAAGGTGTTGAGCAGAGTCTGAGCACGTCATCACCGCGAGAGGGAGGGCGGTGACGTTGTGCTCTGTGCATTTTGTTTTCTGAAATTTCAAAAAGGTGCACAATCCAGTGCATATCACCACTGCGAGAGGGAGATCGGCATAGATATTGTCGTTGAGCCTCGCTAAACGTGTTATCTCAAACCTCTACGTAGGCAATAACTTTTGGATCACTCTTTTCTCCAACTTAGGTACTAAGGTGGATTTTTTCATAGTTTTTTATTGGGAAAAAGGAATGGACAAATTGAGGTTACTAATAGTACTATCTTAGATCTACTCAGAGCCTATGTTTCCTAACAACCTAATTCATAGGATAAGTACATTCATCTTCTCCAGTTTGCTTACAAATAATACTCCTCATTCAGTACTGGTAGAGCACCTTTCAAAATTGTGTATGGAAAACCTTTGCCTATGCTGCTGGCAACTAGACTTTCCCATAAAATTGAAGCTGCTGATCTATCGATTTTACTAGTATTTTAAATGATGTAAAACATTCTATTGCTTATGCTCAAGAACAATATGTTAAGAAAGAAAACTGTAAACGTAACGCTATATCTTTTGAAATTGGAGATTTATGTACTTTTGAGAATTGAGAAGCATCGACTTAAGTGTTGAAAACTTTATAAATGTTAAGCTTATCCCAAGATTTTATGGACCTTCTAAGATGATTCACAAAATTAATGATGTTGCTTATAGACTTGAATTACCTTCTCCTCCTTGGCAGATTCATAACTTATTTCATGGAGTTTACTAAAACCTTTCAGAGGATCACTTCCCACTCATCTTGTGTATGAGCAAGAAGCTTTTCTTCTAGATACTATCATTGATCATCAGATTACATCAACTCGTTACTGGAAATCAATATATCAAATACTTGGTGACTTTTCAAAATCATTCTCGTGAAGATGCAAGATGGGTCCCTGAAATACTTTCGTGCCTTCCTTGAGATCCTCTGTTCTTTTTAACAAACCTGTGATTGAAGGCAGTTGTAAACTCAAGTAAGACGGAATGTTATGGGAATATATTTTAAGCCCTCTTAAAAATATTATTCTATGCTCTTAGACAATTTGGGGACGCTTGGATTATCTTTGCGTCAAGCCAAATCATCTTAATATCATGGGTGATGCTATTATAAGTATTGATACCTTTTGTGTACATTGACATATGGTTGGGACCTCCAATGTTTGTTATAGTTTGGTTTGTATGGAAGGGTGATTCTTGTGAGTTACTTACACCTGGCAAACAAACATGTATGTGGTTATGGTTTGTATACTTATAAAACATTTGTTTACCAATTTATTATTGGTTATTTTATAGGTGAAGAGGATTCAACAAATTGAGGAGAATTCACATATTATTATTACTTGACACACATTTTTGTAAACAAGCTTTGTATATACATGTGCTAGCTTGTGCACATTTTGATTTATTTTGATGAAAGTCTTGGTTTATCAAGCTTCGACTTGAACTTCAATATACTTGGTAGTGAACAAGGTTTGTAAAGAAAAAGATAAGAGTAATGTAAAATCATGTAAGGAAATAGTAAGGGAGGTGAGAAAGTACAAGTGAGACAATTGTTCACATTCAAATTTGATTATTTAAATGATTGGAAGTGTCATTTAGTCTAATACAAAACGTAGTTTTACGTGTCACTTGAAAACACAATAAGTTGTGTTTCTTGGTGACATACAACTTACGAACATTTAATTGTGTAGTGACACACCAGATTATATTGCTTGGTGCATAATCAAGGTTGACACTCCTAATGTCAAAACCATAAAATGTGTCCTTTGAAGTGACTACATCGCTTTCTAGTGGTCCATGAAAAGAATAACCCGTGCTATAGACTCATTTACTATCTAACATATTCCTAGGTAACTCCCACCCTCTTTGGGGACTTTAGTTATTCCAAATTGAGAGATGATTTAGTAGAGATTATATATTCTCGACGCGTTTTGCTTACTAGTGTGTTAAAAAAAAAAGAGATTTAGTCTATTATAAATCTCAAATATAAAAAATACCAACAAATTCCTCATGTCAAGGTTTCAAAATCCAAACTTTTGGGATATTTTAATTCAAAATGAATTCAATTTTCTCTTAAAATCAGTATAAGTTATAAGTTTTGAAATTGAATGTTTTTCACGATTTGAACTCGAGTATTGTTAACTATATTGATTTCACAACTCCATTTGCTACTATTTTATAACTAGTAGCCATGCTTACATTTGAGTTGAAATCTCTTAAGCCCCTAGAAATTCATTATGTTCACCACCACCGGGTTCTACTCATGTTCCTTATGCATATAATTCTCATGTGGGTCGAATAGTGGACCAAATGTCATTGTATGAAAAGAGTCCCAACTATTGACTAGCACGATATAGTACCAATTACCATCACATCTAATGATAATTAATCATTGGATGTGGTGGTAATTAACTATTAGTTAGCCCGATATAGTACCAATTACCAACACATCCAATGATAAATTAATCACCTCCTATAGATACCTAGCCATCATCACACCAAATCAATACACAAAAACACTAACCATTGCACAAGCAATTAAACATAGGCAAACCATTACAAGTTTTTTACATTGCAAATAAAAATTTGGAAGAAAAGGCAAAACGGTTGTTTCAGACTGTACCACTAGAAGAGGTAGTGCCTGGAGGTGGAAAAAAATGATTTGTTCACTTTCCATGTCTGTGAGGCAGAAAAAGCTTTCGACCTCCACACATTGTTGCCCTGAGGTGGCAAAAAAATGATTTGTTCACTTTCCATGTCACACCTATCCGTGAGACAGAAAAAGCTTCCGGTCTCCACACGTTGATGAGAAACCCTCTTACAAAATATAGAAGGTAAGACTCTAACCACTTGGGCTATGCCCATTGGTGTTGAACAGTATATAATGGAGGAGGCTAGGCCAACTTATTAGGCCCGGTAGAGTCTAAACCGGGCCTGATGTACTAAATTAACAATAGGCCAACTTATTAGGCCCGGTAGAGTCTAAACCGGGCCTAATGTACTAAATTAACAAGAGAACAGCTCTCTTTCTGCCCTTGCCCTTGGATGGAGAGAGAGAGAGAGAGAGAGAGAGAGAGGCGAAGAGAAAAGAAAAGGATGAGAAAACTTTAGTAGTTTTACATCCAAGTCAGCATCATGCCCCTTTATTTACGAGTGATGAGAATGCTAATAACTGAATCGTGAGGGTCGTTATCCGCAGCGAGGGGGGAAATAATACATGTCGTTTCGGTAGTAGCAGTGGTAGCCACCACAGCTGCAGTACGGTGGATAACACCGGACGATTCCTGTGCAAAGACAGACAGATTAGTCAAGCTGGCATATGTGCAAAAGGGTAATTTAGATCGAGGAGGCGGCGCTGCTTCACCTTCCGGGCAAGGGGGTGGCGGCGGGGGCGGTGGAGGCGAAGCAGGCGGAGCAGGCGGAGGAGGCGCCACCTCCACATCGCCATCGATACAGCTGGCGCAGTGCGTCTCCACCCAGCCATTGGAGTCGAACTGCGAGTCTGCACTGGGGTACCAACCGCTGCATATCCGCCCCACTATGCTGGCCAACAACGCGACCACCGTGATCACTGCCAGCACCACGAACATGACACCCAGCCCGCCGCCGCCGCCGCCGCCTGGCTGGCTGGCACTGCAGCTGAAATTTGCACAACTTGCCATGCTTCGTTGGTCTTAGGCCGACAGCACCGGAGATGAAACCTTACTCTGAACTACACCATGTGATTGATCTTCCAAAACTGGAAGTAGGGAAGACTACCTTCTTCTGCTTTGCCGCAAGCTTATCAACCACACTCTTCTAATGGCTTTGCACTTCTTTCTACCCTTTCAGTGACTAAAAAAAGTCCCTCGTGGTGCACAATGATTTGTGTAACCGGGTCAAGAGATCCAAAGACTGACTTCCCGTGACTTTTCTGTTAAGGGGTCTCGTACAATGGAACCCCTCCTTCCTTTGGATGCCCGTGGGGGCCACTTTCTACTCTATTCCATAATTTTCATTTTCGTGCAAATAATCCCCAAACGGATCAAAGATATGACGTTAAGTGTACTAAGTAAGCATCACGTTTAGTCACATTTACACATACTATCTATTCAATTTATGGTTTGCTATTTCAAGGTAATGATCAACAAGAGTTTCCACCTTTACAAATTTGCTAAGTACTAGAATTTTTACCTTTGCATTTAAATGCCTTGAGCAAAAATGGGCTATTTTCTATGATGGGAAAGCTTTCATTTAAAAAATTTGCAACCTGAAACCAACGGCTCGTCCAATGGAACCACATATACATGCAAAAGGGGGTTAAACAGTCGTTGTTAAGGTAATTAACTTATGTGATTTTTATAAGGGAGTTCTAAATTTTAGAATACTAACATGTATGCTTATAAAAAAGGGGTAAAAGATTATGTTGAAAAAAATATAAAAATAAAGGTATTTTACATACATGCATGCATGTGTGTATTTAAAATACATGCATGCATGCATGCGATAAGGGGCTTCTACATATATAGATCTATACACACACACACACACATATATATATATGTATGTATGTATGTATGTACGCATGCATATATATATATATATATATAATGAAGCAACAACTTTTAGATTAGGTCTAGGACCATGGTAATGGGCCCGGGTACCAAGAGGCTCATGGGTTGTCATTTGTACCCTTTATGACTTTTATGATCTTTGGACATTATCTCTCTTGGACATTTGTAGGTTCTTGGAGCTTTTGGTGTATGGAAGACTATTTCCATCCTCTTGGTGAGAAGTTAACTCACTTAGGCATCATAGTTCTTTGTATGAGATTATCTCTTTAATCTTGTATTAATCTATGGTGATTATCTCATATCTCACCTTTATTATCGCTCCATTTCAATTAGCATCAGAGCTCTTGTCTTAGATCCTTATTTAAGGAGTGATTAGGAGATTAATCATTTTTAAATTTTTTTAATCTAATTTTTAAAATGTATTTTTTAATCATGATTAGTGATAATAATTTTTGGATTACTATTAATCTAGTTTTTTAGAATACATTTTTTGATCATGATTAGTGTTAATCATTCTCCGATTAAGAATTTCCATAGTTATCAAAATGCATTTTCTTGATGTTCTTGAAAAGCTTCTTGATTTTCTTGATTTTTGTAGAAATTTTACATGAATTAGAGTCTATTTCCATCAAATCTTCACACAAACCCTAGTTTCCTATTATTATCATTTACAACATCCTTTGAGTTCTTTGCATTCTTGGTGGGGAGATTCTTGGTTACGATGTAGTTTTGGTGAAAAATTCCTATCAAATATATTGGAGACATATTGCAAATATTGCAGATTTTGATTCACTTTTCAACATAAGTCAATAGATTAAAGATCTATTGCTGTTTTGTTACATATTTGAGTGCAGGATTCAAGATCAGTGTAGAGTTATTGTTCAAATTATAGTTGTGTGCAGATTATAGTTCTATGTAGATAATTAGAGAGCCATTATGCAGATTTACAGTTGTTTTACAGATTTGAACATGTTTATGTTGCAGAATTGTGAAGATTTCAAAGAAAAATTCAGATTGGAGCAGATATTGTGTAAAACTTTACTAAGTAGAGTGAGGTTTTAAAGAATCTTGGTGAAAATTTGTAAAGATTACAAAGGCATTGTGCAAATCAAGCTTTCTGCATGGATTTGGAGTTAAATTTTGCTATAAATTAAGTCTACAATAATTTCAATAATGGAAAGCTTGATCAAATTTCAAATCTTTGTCTAAAAGAGGTCTTACTTGAGCTTGATTAAGAGAAGGATTATAGTGATATTGAAGATCAAAAGGCTACTAATGAAGATCAAATCTTTGTCTAAAAGAGGTCTTGCTTGAGATTGATTAAGAGAAGGATTATATTGATAGTGAAGATCAAAAGGCTACCAGTGAAGTAGGTTCAAGAATAACTTGCTTACAATACTCCGTCTTATATCCACATAAGGTAGAAGGCTAGAAAGCTCAAGCAACATCCAACAAATCTAACACTTATGACACAGTAGTGGTTCTAATAGAGAAAGGCATTAGATTTACAACAATCTTTGGTATATGGTGAGGATGTGCTAGGTCTTGTAATACTGAAAGAGACCAAAGATCACATGCACCTTGCACAAGCAGATGCCGAGGAACTTTACAAAACTGGTGAAGGCAGCTTGGACACTGAGGAAGCCACCATCATTACCATTCTAAGCACCAGTGGCAATACAAATGATAACCCATGAGCCCCTTATATATGTACTTTAGGGTGGACGTTCTTGAGTGAAGCCCTACATCGCGTTGTATTGAAGCTCAAAATCAATTTTCAATTATACATGATGTGCATAGGAAAAGAAGGAATGACACAATCATTAAATTATGAAAACAGACAGATAAGACTTGAGAACTCACCTTAAAATTGCCTCAGGATTGGAGACTGTCTCACGGATCAGTGTCGGAAAGATTAGGAGAATTGCCAACAATGGTCACACTGTCTCTCGGAGAGGAGCAAGCAAGAATGAGAAAATAGTTGCATAGGAAAAAAAGCCGTGTGTTTGAAACTCACGCTATAAATAATGCATGTGGGAGTGCATGCGGTATCCCACGGTTTAAATTACATGTGGTAGGATTACATTGGCAGCCGCCCATGTTCTTTCACACAAGTGATAGACACATGTCACTCATGCATTGAATCATCATCATTGCATGCCACACACGCACTTAACCCCGTGACTTCTGACGCGATCATGTGGCATCACATCTACTTAACATGGGACCCCTTCTATTAAACCCTTAATCGTCAAATTAAGCAGCAAGCTCTCTGTAAACAGAAGCTTCTTTTCATTGATTTTTATCGGCGTGATTTGCTCTCTGTCATTACACCACCATCTCATCCCTTCATGGATGACATCCTATTTGACAAGTATCCCTTTATCAATCCAATGTTTACTAACTTGCACCATGTCTTCTTCTTCCTTTTCTTCTTTCATTATGAAGTCAATACAACGCGATATGGGGGTTTCAATGTGTTGGAAGTCTTTCCATCACGTTGTAGTCCATTCAATCCAATTTTTTTTCATTGTTGATCGTTTGAGCCTATTTTGTGTTTCTTTGATTATGAATGTAATACAACGTGATTTACTGGTTTGAATATATTGTATGTTTGCATATCGTGTTGTATTTGAGCCGATTTTTTGTGTTGGAGTTTCGTTCATTGTGGATTCTGTGAGACCCCTGCCCTCTCCGCGCATCGAACTACTCTGGAGTAGTGCTAGCAGCAGCAAGTAGCAACCTCAAGCGCATAGGGCGGCAGAGCTTCCCACTCGTCGGGGCCTCGCCCACGAATGTCCGGGCGGCAAGGGACTAGTCCGGCGGCTCTTCCAAAACCGAACCTGGAAAAAACTTTCCTTGCCTAGAAAGCATAGGGGATTCCTCTAGGAAAATCTTCTAACAAAAATTTATCTAACGGGGTCGAGTCTAGGCTATCCTTCACTCGGATGACCAACTTGAAGGAGGAACAATCTTTACACTTGATTCATAGAAACCAACACTTTTTCCCCATCAAAAGAGGCACATCCATTGACCCGATCTCTTAAAGCAGATTGTCCAGGTTTCTAAGCTACTGATCCCATCCTAAACGAACTCCTACTACCGAGATTAACCTTTATTATTTAGTTTATAAAACTTCCACCGTTCCAGCCTAACCCCATCCAATCCCATGCGTTAGTCAACCGCTCAACCACTGTACTTGGTGGAATATTCAGTTACTCACACACCCATAATTGAAATGCCTTTCTTAACTTTAGCTTTCAAAAACAGTTACACACGCACACCTCGTACGCACACACTCCTCTTTCAAAACATGGAAGAGTAACCAAATATCACACCAATACATTGATTATAAAATATCATAACTCGAAAATAATCCAGTTCCATTGTTTTCCAATCAAGTGTCATCCGGACTCTCCAGTTGTTGAAGACCGACTAGTTAACCAATGAGATGATCCAGTTTCATAGTTTCTAGTTTACTTAAATATATACATAGCACACTGCTCCAACTCCTTGAAATCTCCCTCGACATACACTTGGGTGTCCAGGGTAATCGCGAGCCCAGCACCGTCTGGTCAGAACCCTCTAGGATCCTCCTTAGGTGCTATGGGCAACGGGGGCGGGGCAGCAGGCAGTGCACGCTGAAAAAAAAAAATCACAAAGGCAAATTAGTCAATTTAGCATGTGTGCAAAAGGGTAATTGAGATAAACAAAATATGTAGCTCCCGGAGGAGGCGACGGCGCTGCTTCACCTGGGGGTGGTGGGCATGGATGGCATGGCGGGGGCGGGGGCGGTGGCGGGGGTGTGGGCTCCGGAGGCGGATCCGGAGGCGGAGGCGGAGGTGGGCAATCGCACTTCGAGTGGTACCAATCACCGCACATCCGTCCTATCACGCAGGCCACCACCCCGAGCACCGTGATCACAACCAGCACCATGATAAACACCTCGATAGCTTGGCCCGAACTGATCTGTATGTCGCTGCCGCCGCTTGAATGGCTGGTGTTGCAGCTGAAATGTTGACAACTTGCCATGCTTCGTTGGTCGACAGCACCGGAGATGAAACCTTACTCTGAACTAGACCGATTACTAAACATATATAGCCTACAACATGTGATTGATCTTCCAACAGGAGGATTTGTACTTGAGGCAGAATCTTTACAGGCAAGCTTATCAACCACACATCTCTCGTCGTCTCTTCAGCCAGCAATAGTGACAAAAATTTCATCTATGGACTTTCAATGATTTGTGTAACCGGGTCAAGATCATGGGTCTTGCATGGAATCCCCCCTTCCTTTTGATGACCGTAGGCCAGCTTCTACTTTATTCCATGAAAAATTTTCATTTTCATGCAAATAAATTGATGATAGTCCTATGCATTAAAAAAAAAGAGTATGCAACTACGTAGTACGCATCAAGTTTGTGCATACTATCTATTATTCAAGTTGGCATAATTTACGGTTTGCTATTTAAATTCAGCCTTCAAAAATTTGAGAAGTACTAGTCAAGGATGATTTTTTACCTTTGCATTTAAATGCCTTTGACCACAAAGGGGCTGTTTTCCATGGTGGGAAAGCTTTTATTCAAACTTTTCTCAGCCAAAAAATGAATTGCTCTTCCAATAGCGCCTATTGTTGTCAACATAGTCTTGCTGACATCCGTCTCAACGACCTCCAATCCAATATTGATGTAATTGTTGCATCTCCTAGTGGCATAGTAGATGGTAGATGAACACTATGACTTCTTTTTTAGTCTGGTTTGATGTTGGGGTTTCTTTTCTAGAACAATAGCTTTTGCTAAAGATGTTCATGGATTTTATTTATGTATTTGGTCTCATAGGCCATTTTGGCCTTCTATAGTCATTACAGGCACGTTCACAGCACATCTCTAGAGTGTGGAGTGTAGGAGAGTGTGTGGAGTGTCTATGAGTGTCTAGTGGCACTCCTAGTGGCATAGTAGATGGTAGATGAACACTAGGACTTCTTTTTTAGTTTGGTTTGATGTTTGGTGTTTCTTTTCTCGAACGATAGCTTTTGCTAAAGATGTTCATGGATTGTATTTATGTATTTGGGCCATTTGGCCTTCTATAGTCATTACATGCATGTTCACATCACATCTCCAAAGTGTGGAGAGTGTGTGGAGTGTAGGAGAGTGTGTTCAAGTTGTGAACTTACTTTGTGGAGAGAATGTAGGAAATGATTGAGGAGGTGTATGACTTCATCAATTATGTATTTTTATGCTTGTATTCAACTAATATAAGAGGCACTCTCTAATGAAGAAATACACTTGATTTACTCCTCTAATGATACTCAAGTTTCATTAATCTCTTTAATCACTTCTCATTGTTATGTGTTGAGTATGTGTTCTAATCATGTCTCTAATCAAGCTTATGTCTCCTTGATCCACCATGATTATGTTGCTCTTTCTGATGCTTTAGCCCTGAAATCCCCTTTAATAGCTAACACAATATACATATTTGTCTTCATATAGTACTTGGCCAACATCATTGCTTGTTATTGGAGTGCATCCCTTGAGCTCTTACATCCACCATGCAATATTTGCTTTGAGACCCTTGATTTACTTGATCATTTTGAAACTTTTACTAAATCCATCCACATGAAGAATGAGCTTTAGAACTTTTGGGTATAGTCCTTGACTTTGCCAAACCTTTGTTCCAAGTCATCCCATTCACTTATCAATTTATCTTTGCGTAACTTCGAAGTTAAGGCGTCTTATATCTCATCCTTAAATGCTTCCCATGTGGTGACGTTGTAGCCTTCATCATGCATATGTCTCCACTAAGTATATGCATACCCTTCCATGTGGAGTGAAGCAAAAAACACCTTAGCACGATCACTAGGTGGATTCATCTCAAAGTACATGTCCAACTTCTTGATCCAATCATCAAACTCTCCATTGTTCCCTTGAGTTTTGTAAAGGCCACCTTGTCTTTGAATTCTCATAATTCTCTTTGGTATTTCCTATGCGAAGCGTGATGGATGGACCATCATGATCCCAAGAGCCATCAATAGCATTAAATGTTATAACTCCCACTATGCTTATACAAGCATAGTAGAGGTTTAGGTGGCTGGGGCCATATGAGAGAGAGAGAGAGAGAGAGAGAGAGGGAGAGAGAGGAAGACGGATCGGGATCGATATTTAAAAAAAAACATTCGTAAGATTTAAGTGATCTAAAGTGAGAGAGATAGAGACAACCCGCTTCGAACCTCAAGATTAATGCGTGAGAGACGGAGAGGAGAGAGGAAGCCAGATAGCGATTAATGCCACAAGAGACGGAGAGAAGAGAGAGGAAGCCAGATAACGGTTAATGCACGAGACAGAGGAAGAGAAAGGAAGCCAAATCACGAGCAGGATTTTTAAAAAATTTGTCATTTAAAAAAACATTGCTAAGGCTTAAACCTTAACCTATTTCATGAATTAGTGTTCGCTTAGAATTACTAATTCTTTGGATATTGAAAATTAAGATTCACAATGTTAAAGCACTCTTTGTTAAGAACGTGCGACATTAACAATGCTACAAAGGTAAAGACCGAAATAATAATAACAATTAAATCACATAGTTAATGGGATGGCTTGAAATATATTAATTAAGCGAGAGAGGCAGGACGGCTGCCTTTGTTCTGAGAGAGAGGGAGAGAGAAAGAGAGAACCCACAGGGTGGGGAAGGCGTCTGGGACCATCCAAGTGAGCATGATATTGTTGCGCCATCAACCACAGTGGGTGCGAGCCCCTTTGCGGGTGATGAATGCTAATTACTCAATCGTGAATGCGGAATGCGTCGTTATCCATACGGAGGGCAATAATACAGGCCGTGGCAGCCACAGCCGCAGGACGGTGGGTAGCACCGGACGACGCTGCAGGTGCTATGGGCAACGGGGGCGGGGCAGCAGGCAGTGCACGCTGCAAAAAAAAAAATCACAAAGGCAAATTAGTCAATTTAGCATGTGTGCAAAAGGGTAATTGAGATAAACAAAATATGTAGCTCCCGGAGGAGGCGACGGCGCTGCTTCACCTGGGGGTGGTGGGCATGGATGGCATGGCGGGGGCGGGGGCGGGGGCGGTGGCGGGGGTGTGGGCTCCGGAGGCGGATCCGGAGGCGGAGGCGGAGGTGGGCAATCGCACTTCGAGTGGTACCAATCACCGCACATCCGTCCTATCACGCAGGCCACCACCCCGAGCACCGTGATCACAACCAGCACCATGATAAACACCTCGATAGCTTGGCCCGAACTGATCTGTATGTCGCTGCCGCCGCTTGAATGGCTGGTGTTGCAGCTGAAATGTTGACAACTTGCCATGCTTCGTTGGTCTTAGGCCGACAGCACCGGAGATGAAACCTTACTCTGAACTACACCATGTGATTGATCTTCCAAAACTGGAAGTAGGGAAGACTACCTTCTTCTGCTTTGCCGCAAGCTTATCAACCACACTCTTCTAATGGCTTTGCACTTCTTTCTACCCTTTCAGTGACTAAAAAAAGTCCCTCGTGGTGCACAATGATTTGTGTAACCGGGTCAAGAGATCCAAAGACTGACTTCCCGTGACTTTTCTGTTAAGGGGTCTCGTACAATGGAACCCCTCCTTCCTTTGGATGCCCGTGGGGGCCACTTTCTACTCTATTCCATAATTTTCATTTTCGTGCAAATAATCCCCAAACGGATCAAAGATATGACGTTAAGTGTACTAAGTAAGCATCACGTTTAGTCACATTTACACATACTATCTATTCAATTTATGGTTTGCTATTTCAAGGTAATGATCAACAAGAGTTTCCACCTTTACAAATTTGCTAAGTACTAGAATTTTTACCTTTGCATTTAAATGCCTTGAGCAAAAATGGGCTATTTTCTATGATGGGAAAGCTTTCATTTAAAAAATTTGCAACCTGAAACCAACGGCTCGTCCAATGGAACCACATATACATGCAAAAGGGGGTTAAACAGTCGTTGTTAAGGTAATTAACTTATGTGATTTTTATAAGGGAGTTCTAAATTTTAGAATACTAACATGTATGCTTATAAAAAAGGGGTAAAAGATTATGTTGAAAAAAATATAAAAATAAAGGTATTTTACATACATGCATGCATGTGTGTATTTAAAATACATGCATGCATGCATGCGATAAGGGGCTTCTACATATATAGATCTATACACACACACACACACATATATATATATGTATGTATGTATGTATGTACGCATGCATATATATATATATATATATATATATAATGAAGCAACAACTTTTAGATTAGGTCTAGGACCATGGTAATGGGCCCGGGTACCAAGAGGCTCATGGGTTGTCATTTGTACCCTTTATGACTTTTATGATCTTTGGACATTATCTCTCTTGGACATTTGTAGGTTCTTGGAGCTTTTGGTGTATGGAAGACTATTTCCATCCTCTTGGTGAGAAGTTAACTCACTTAGGCATCATAGTTCTTTGTATGAGATTATCTCTTTAATCTTGTATTAATCTATGGTGATTATCTCATATCTCACCTTTATTATCGCTCCATTTCAATTAGCATCAGAGCTCTTGTCTTAGATCCTTATTTAAGGAGTGATTAGGAGATTAATCATTTTTAAATTTTTTTAATCTAATTTTTAAAATGTATTTTTTAATCATGATTAGTGATAATAATTTTTGGATTACTATTAATCTAGTTTTTTAGAATACATTTTTTGATCATGATTAGTGTTAATCATTCTCCGATTAAGAATTTCCATAGTTATCAAAATGCATTTTCTTGATGTTCTTGAAAAGCTTCTTGATTTTCTTGATTTTTGTAGAAATTTTACATGAATTAGAGTCTATTTCCATCAAATCTTCACACAAACCCTAGTTTCCTATTATTATCATTTACAACATCCTTTGAGTTCTTTGCATTCTTGGTGGGGAGATTCTTGGTTACGATGTAGTTTTGGTGAAAAATTCCTATCAAATATATTGGAGACATATTGCAAATATTGCAGATTTTGATTCACTTTTCAACATAAGTCAATAGATTAAAGATCTATTGCTGTTTTGTTACATATTTGAGTGCAGGATTCAAGATCAGTGTAGAGTTATTGTTCAAATTATAGTTGTGTGCAGATTATAGTTCTATGTAGATAATTAGAGAGCCATTATGCAGATTTACAGTTGTTTTACAGATTTGAACATGTTTATGTTGCAGAATTGTGAAGATTTCAAAGAAAAATTCAGATTGGAGCAGATATTGTGTAAAACTTTACTAAGTAGAGTGAGGTTTTAAAGAATCTTGGTGAAAATTTGTAAAGATTACAAAGGCATTGTGCAAATCAAGCTTTCTGCATGGATTTGGAGTTAAATTTTGCTATAAATTAAGTCTACAATAATTTCAATAATGGAAAGCTTGATCAAATTTCAAATCTTTGTCTAAAAGAGGTCTTACTTGAGCTTGATTAAGAGAAGGATTATAGTGATACTGAAGATCAAAAGGCTACTAATGAAGATCAAATCTTTGTCTAAAAGAGGTCTTGCTTGAGATTGATTAAGAGAAGGATTATATTGATAGTGAAGATCAAAAGGCTACCAGTGAAGTAGGTTCAAGAATAACTTGCTTACAATACTCCGTCTTATATCCACATAAGGTAGAAGGCTAGAAAGCTCAAGCAACATCCAACAAATCTAACACTTATGACACAGTAGTGGTTCTAATAGAGAAAGGCATTAGATTTACAACAATCTTTGGTATATGGTGAGGATGTGCTAGGTCTTGTAATACTGAAAGAGACCAAAGATCACATGCACCTTGCACAAGCAGATGCCGAGGAACTTTACAAAACTGGTGAAGGCAGCTTGGACACTGAGGAAGCCACCATCATTACCATTCTAAGCACCAGTGGCAATACAAATGATAACCCATGAGCCCCTTATATATGTACTTTAGGGTGGACGTTCTTGAGTGAAGCCCTACATCGCGTTGTATTGAAGCTCAAAATCAATTTTCAATTATACATGATGTGCATAGGAAAAGAAGGAATGACACAATCATTAAATTATGAAAACAGACAGATAAGACTTGAGAACTCACCTTAAAATTGCCTCAGGATTGGAGACTGTCTCACGGATCAGTGTCGGAAAGATTAGGAGAATTGCCAACAATGGTCACACTGTCTCTCGGAGAGGAGCAAGCAAGAATGAGAAAATAGTTGCATAGGAAAAAAAGCCGTGTGTTTGAAACTCACGCTATAAATAATGCATGTGGGAGTGCATGCGGTATCCCACGGTTTAAATTACATGTGGTAGGATTACATTGGCAGCCGCCCATGTTCTTTCACACAAGTGATAGACACATGTCACTCATGCATTGAATCATCATCATTGCATGCCACACACGCACTTAACCCCGTGACTTCTGACGCGATCATGTGGCATCACATCTACTTAACATGGGACCCCTTCTATTAAACCCTTAATCGTCAAATTAAGCAGCAAGCTCTCTGTAAACAGAAGCTTCTTTTCATTGATTTTTATCGGCGTGATTTGCTCTCTGTCATTACACCACCATCTCATCCCTTCATGGATGACATCCTATTTGACAAGTATCCCTTTATCAATCCAATGTTTACTAACTTGCACCATGTCTTCTTCTTCCTTTTCTTCTTTCATTATGAAGTCAATACAACGCGATATGGGGGTTTCAATGTGTTGGAAGTCTTTCCATCACGTTGTAGTCCATTCAATCCAATTTTTTTTCATTGTTGATCGTTTGAGCCTATTTTGTGTTTCTTTGATTATGAATGTAATACAACGTGATTTACTGGTTTGAATATATTGTATGTTTGCATATCGTGTTGTATTTGAGCCGATTTTTTGTGTTGGAGTTTCGTTCATTGTGGATTCTGTGAGACCCCTGCCCTCTCCGCGCATCGAACTACTCTGGAGTAGTGCTAGCAGCAGCAAGTAGCAACCTCAAGCGCATAGGGCGGCAGAGCTTCCCACTCGTCGGGGCCTCGCCCACGAATGTCCGGGCGGCAAGGGACTAGTCCGGCGGCTCTTCCAAAACCGAACCTGGAAAAAACTTTCCTTGCCTAGAAAGCATAGGGGATTCCTCTAGGAAAATCTTCTAACAAAAATTTATCTAACGGGGTCGAGTCTAGGCTATCCTTCACTCGGATGACCAACTTGAAGGAGGAACAATCTTTACACTTGATTCATAGAAACCAACACTTTTTCCCCATCAAAAGAGGCACATCCATTGACCCGATCTCTTAAAGCAGATTGTCCAGGTTTCTAAGCTACTGATCCCATCCTAAACGAACTCCTACTACCGAGATTAACCTTTATTATTTAGTTTATAAAACTTCCACCGTTCCAGCCTAACCCCATCCAATCCCATGCGTTAGTCAACCGCTCAACCACTGTACTTGGTGGAATATTCAGTTACTCACACACCCATAATTGAAATGCCTTTCTTAACTTTAGCTTTCAAAAACAGTTACACACGCACACCTCGTACGCACACACTCCTCTTTCAAAACATGGAAGAGTAACCAAATATCACACCAATACATTGATTATAAAATATCATAACTCGAAAATAATCCAGTTCCATTGTTTTCCAATCAAGTGTCATCCGGACTCTCCAGTTGTTGAAGACCGACTAGTTAACCAATGAGATGATCCAGTTTCATAGTTTCTAGTTTACTTAAATATATACATAGCACACTGCTCCAACTCCTTGAAATCTCCCTCGACATACACTTGGGTGTCCAGGGTAATCGCGAGCCCAGCACCGTCTGGTCAGAACCCTCTAGGATCCTCCTTAGGTGCTATGGGCAACGGGGGCGGGGCAGCAGGCAGTGCACGCTGCAAAAAAAAAAATCACAAAGGCAAATTAGTCAATTTAGCATGTGTGCAAAAGGGTAATTGAGATAAACAAAATATGTAGCTCCCGGAGGAGGCGACGGCGCTGCTTCACCTGGGGGTGGTGGGCATGGATGGCATGGCGGGGGCGGGGGCGGTGGCGGGGGTGTGGGCTCCGGAGGCGGATCCGGAGGCGGAGGCGGAGGTGGGCAATCGCACTTCGAGTGGTACCAATCACCGCACATCCGTCCTATCACGCAGGCCACCACCCCGAGCACCGTGATCACAACCAGCACCATGATAAACACCTCGATAGCTTGGCCCGAACTGATCTGTATGTCGCTGCCGCCGCTTGAATGGCTGGTGTTGCAGCTGAAATGTTGACAACTTGCCATGCTTCGTTGGTCGACAGCACCGGAGATGAAACCTTACTCTGAACTAGACCGATTACTAAACATATATAGCCTACAACATGTGATTGATCTTCCAACAGGAGGATTTGTACTTGAGGCAGAATCTTTACAGGCAAGCTTATCAACCACACATCTCTCGTCGTCTCTTCAGCCAGCAATAGTGACAAAAATTTCATCTATGGACTTTCAATGATTTGTGTAACCGGGTCAAGATCATGGGTCTTGCATGGAATCCCCCCTTCCTTTTGATGACCGTAGGCCAGCTTCTACTTTATTCCATGAAAAATTTTCATTTTCATGCAAATAAATTGATGATAGTCCTATGCATTAAAAAAAAAGAGTATGCAACTACGTAGTACGCATCAAGTTTGTGCATACTATCTATTATTCAAGTTGGCATAATTTACGGTTTGCTATTTAAATTCAGCCTTCAAAAATTTGAGAAGTACTAGTCAAGGATGATTTTTTACCTTTGCATTTAAATGCCTTTGACCACAAAGGGGCTGTTTTCCATGGTGGGAAAGCTTTTATTCAAACTTTTCTCAGCCAAAAAATGAATTGCTCTTCCAATAGCGCCTATTGTTGTCAACATAGTCTTGCTGACATCCGTCTCAACGACCTCCAATCCAATATTGATGTAATTGTTGCATCTCCTAGTGGCATAGTAGATGGTAGATGAACACTATGACTTCTTTTTTAGTCTGGTTTGATGTTGGGGTTTCTTTTCTAGAACAATAGCTTTTGCTAAAGATGTTCATGGATTTTATTTATGTATTTGGTCTCATAGGCCATTTTGGCCTTCTATAGTCATTACAGGCACGTTCACAGCACATCTCTAGAGTGTGGAGTGTAGGAGAGTGTGTGGAGTGTCTATGAGTGTCTAGTGGCACTCCTAGTGGCATAGTAGATGGTAGATGAACACTAGGACTTCTTTTTTAGTTTGGTTTGATGTTTGGTGTTTCTTTTCTCGAACGATAGCTTTTGCTAAAGATGTTCATGGATTGTATTTATGTATTTGGGCCATTTGGCCTTCTATAGTCATTACATGCATGTTCACATCACATCTCCAAAGTGTGGAGAGTGTGTGGAGTGTAGGAGAGTGTGTTCAAGTTGTGAACTTACTTTGTGGAGAGAATGTAGGAAATGATTGAGGAGGTGTATGACTTCATCAATTATGTATTTTTATGCTTGTATTCAACTAATATAAGAGGCACTCTCTAATGAAGAAATACACTTGATTTACTCCTCTAATGATACTCAAGTTTCATTAATCTCTTTAATCACTTCTCATTGTTATGTGTTGAGTATGTGTTCTAATCATGTCTCTAATCAAGCTTATGTCTCCTTGATCCACCATGATTATGTTGCTCTTTCTGATGCTTTAGCCCTGAAATCCCCTTTAATAGCTAACACAATATACATATTTGTCTTCATATAGTACTTGGCCAACATCATTGCTTGTTATTGGAGTGCATCCCTTGAGCTCTTACATCCACCATGCAATATTTGCTTTGAGACCCTTGATTTACTTGATCATTTTGAAACTTTTACTAAATCCATCCACATGAAGAATGAGCTTTAGAACTTTTGGGTATAGTCCTTGACTTTGCCAAACCTTTGTTCCAAGTCATCCCATTCACTTATCAATTTATCTTTGCGTAACTTCGAAGTTAAGGCGTCTTATATCTCATCCTTAAATGCTTCCCATGTGGTGACGTTGTAGCCTTCATCATGCATATGTCTCCACTAAGTATATGCATACCCTTCCATGTGGAGTGAAGCAAAAAACACCTTAGCACGATCACTAGGTGGATTCATCTCAAAGTACATGTCCAACTTCTTGATCCAATCATCAAACTCTCCATTGTTCCCTTGAGTTTTGTAAAGGCCACCTTGTCTTTGAATTCTCATAATTCTCTTTGGTATTTCCTATGCGAAGCGTGATGGATGGACCATCATGATCCCAAGAGCCATCAATAGCATTAAATGTTATAACTCCCACTATGCTTATACAAGCATAGTAGAGGTTTAGGTGGCTGGGGCCATATGAGAGAGAGAGAGAGAGAGAGAGAGAGGGAGAGAGAGGAAGACGGATCGGGATCGATATTTAAAAAAAAACATTCGTAAGATTTAAGTGATCTAAAGTGAGAGAGATAGAGACAACCCGCTTCGAACCTCAAGATTAATGCGTGAGAGACGGAGAGGAGAGAGGAAGCCAGATAGCGATTAATGCCACAAGAGACGGAGAGAAGAGAGAGGAAGCCAGATAACGGTTAATGCACGAGACAGAGGAAGAGAAAGGAAGCCAAATCACGAGCAGGATTTTTAAAAAATTTGTCATTTAAAAAAACATTGCTAAGGCTTAAACCTTAACCTATTTCATGAATTAGTGTTCGCTTAGAATTACTAATTCTTTGGATATTGAAAATTAAGATTCACAATGTTAAAGCACTCTTTGTTAAGAACGTGCGACATTAACAATGCTACAAAGGTAAAGACCGAAATAATAATAACAATTAAATCACATAGTTAATGGGATGGCTTGAAATATATTAATTAAGCGAGAGAGGCAGGACGGCTGCCTTTGTTCTGAGAGAGAGGGAGAGAGAAAGAGAGAACCCACAGGGTGGGGAAGGCGTCTGGGACCATCCAAGTGAGCATGATATTGTTGCGCCATCAACCACAGTGGGTGCGAGCCCCTTTGCGGGTGATGAATGCTAATTACTCAATCGTGAATGCGGAATGCGTCGTTATCCATACGGAGGGCAATAATACAGGCCGTGGCAGCCACAGCCGCAGGACGGTGGGTAGCACCGGACGACGCTGCAGGTGCTATGGGCAACGGGGGCGGGGCAGCAGGCAGTGCACGCTGCAAAAAAAAAAATCACAAAGGCAAATTAGTCAATTTAGCATGTGTGCAAAAGGGTAATTGAGATAAACAAAATATGTAGCTCCCGGAGGAGGCGACGGCGCTGCTTCACCTGGGGGTGGTGGGCATGGATGGCATGGCGGGGGCGGGGGCGGGGGCGGTGGCGGGGGTGTGGGCTCCGGAGGCGGATCCGGAGGCGGAGGCGGAGGTGGGCAATCGCACTTCGAGTGGTACCAATCACCGCACATCCGTCCTATCACGCAGGCCACCACCCCGAGCACCGTGATCACAACCAGCACCATGATAAACACCTCGATAGCTTGGCCCGAACTGATCTGTATGTCGCTGCCGCCGCTTGAATGGCTGGTGTTGCAGCTGAAATGTTGACAACTTGCCATGCTTCGTTGGTCTTAGGCCGACAGCACCGGAGATGAAACCTTACTCTGAACTACACCATGTGATTGATCTTCCAAAACTGGAAGTAGGGAAGACTACCTTCTTCTGCTTTGCCGCAAGCTTATCAACCACACTCTTCTAATGGCTTTGCACTTCTTTCTACCCTTTCAGTGACTAAAAAAAGTCCCTCGTGGTGCACAATGATTTGTGTAACCGGGTCAAGAGATCCAAAGACTGACTTCCCGTGACTTTTCTGTTAAGGGGTCTCGTACAATGGAACCCCTCCTTCCTTTGGATGCCCGTGGGGGCCACTTTCTACTCTATTCCATAATTTTCATTTTCGTGCAAATAATCCCCAAACGGATCAAAGATATGACGTTAAGTGTACTAAGTAAGCATCACGTTTAGTCACATTTACACATACTATCTATTCAATTTATGGTTTGCTATTTCAAGGTAATGATCAACAAGAGTTTCCACCTTTACAAATTTGCTAAGTACTAGAATTTTTACCTTTGCATTTAAATGCCTTGAGCAAAAATGGGCTATTTTCTATGATGGGAAAGCTTTCATTTAAAAAATTTGCAACCTGAAACCAACGGCTCGTCCAATGGAACCACATATACATGCAAAAGGGGGTTAAACAGTCGTTGTTAAGGTAATTAACTTATGTGATTTTTATAAGGGAGTTCTAAATTTTAGAATACTAACATGTATGCTTATAAAAAAGGGGTAAAAGATTATGTTGAAAAAAATATAAAAATAAAGGTATTTTACATACATGCATGCATGTGTGTATTTAAAATACATGCATGCATGCATGCGATAAGGGGCTTCTACATATATAGATCTATACACACACACACACACATATATATATATGTATGTATGTATGTATGTACGCATGCATATATATATATATATATATATATATATAATGAAGCAACAACTTTTAGATTAGGTCTAGGACCATGGTAATGGGCCCGGGTACCAAGAGGCTCATGGGTTGTCATTTGTACCCTTTATGACTTTTATGATCTTTGGACATTATCTCTCTTGGACATTTGTAGGTTCTTGGAGCTTTTGGTGTATGGAAGACTATTTCCATCCTCTTGGTGAGAAGTTAACTCACTTAGGCATCATAGTTCTTTGTATGAGATTATCTCTTTAATCTTGTATTAATCTATGGTGATTATCTCATATCTCACCTTTATTATCGCTCCATTTCAATTAGCATCAGAGCTCTTGTCTTAGATCCTTATTTAAGGAGTGATTAGGAGATTAATCATTTTTAAATTTTTTTAATCTAATTTTTAAAATGTATTTTTTAATCATGATTAGTGATAATAATTTTTGGATTACTATTAATCTAGTTTTTTAGAATACATTTTTTGATCATGATTAGTGTTAATCATTCTCCGATTAAGAATTTCCATAGTTATCAAAATGCATTTTCTTGATGTTCTTGAAAAGCTTCTTGATTTTCTTGATTTTTGTAGAAATTTTACATGAATTAGAGTCTATTTCCATCAAATCTTCACACAAACCCTAGTTTCCTATTATTATCATTTACAACATCCTTTGAGTTCTTTGCATTCTTGGTGGGGAGATTCTTGGTTACGATGTAGTTTTGGTGAAAAATTCCTATCAAATATATTGGAGACATATTGCAAATATTGCAGATTTTGATTCACTTTTCAACATAAGTCAATAGATTAAAGATCTATTGCTGTTTTGTTACATATTTGAGTGCAGGATTCAAGATCAGTGTAGAGTTATTGTTCAAATTATAGTTGTGTGCAGATTATAGTTCTATGTAGATAATTAGAGAGCCATTATGCAGATTTACAGTTGTTTTACAGATTTGAACATGTTTATGTTGCAGAATTGTGAAGATTTCAAAGAAAAATTCAGATTGGAGCAGATATTGTGTAAAACTTTACTAAGTAGAGTGAGGTTTTAAAGAATCTTGGTGAAAATTTGTAAAGATTACAAAGGCATTGTGCAAATCAAGCTTTCTGCATGGATTTGGAGTTAAATTTTGCTATAAATTAAGTCTACAATAATTTCAATAATGGAAAGCTTGATCAAATTTCAAATCTTTGTCTAAAAGAGGTCTTACTTGAGCTTGATTAAGAGAAGGATTATAGTGATACTGAAGATCAAAAGGCTACTAATGAAGATCAAATCTTTGTCTAAAAGAGGTCTTGCTTGAGATTGATTAAGAGAAGGATTATATTGATAGTGAAGATCAAAAGGCTACCAGTGAAGTAGGTTCAAGAATAACTTGCTTACAATACTCCGTCTTATATCCACATAAGGTAGAAGGCTAGAAAGCTCAAGCAACATCCAACAAATCTAACACTTATGACACAGTAGTGGTTCTAATAGAGAAAGGCATTAGATTTACAACAATCTTTGGTATATGGTGAGGATGTGCTAGGTCTTGTAATACTGAAAGAGACCAAAGATCACATGCACCTTGCACAAGCAGATGCCGAGGAACTTTACAAAACTGGTGAAGGCAGCTTGGACACTGAGGAAGCCACCATCATTACCATTCTAAGCACCAGTGGCAATACAAATGATAACCCATGAGCCCCTTATATATGTACTTTAGGGTGGACGTTCTTGAGTGAAGCCCTACATCGCGTTGTATTGAAGCTCAAAATCAATTTTCAATTATACATGATGTGCATAGGAAAAGAAGGAATGACACAATCATTAAATTATGAAAACAGACAGATAAGACTTGAGAACTCACCTTAAAATTGCCTCAGGATTGGAGACTGTCTCACGGATCAGTGTCGGAAAGATTAGGAGAATTGCCAACAATGGTCACACTGTCTCTCGGAGAGGAGCAAGCAAGAATGAGAAAATAGTTGCATAGGAAAAAAAGCCGTGTGTTTGAAACTCACGCTATAAATAATGCATGTGGGAGTGCATGCGGTATCCCACGGTTTAAATTACATGTGGTAGGATTACATTGGCAGCCGCCCATGTTCTTTCACACAAGTGATAGACACATGTCACTCATGCATTGAATCATCATCATTGCATGCCACACACGCACTTAACCCCGTGACTTCTGACGCGATCATGTGGCATCACATCTACTTAACATGGGACCCCTTCTATTAAACCCTTAATCGTCAAATTAAGCAGCAAGCTCTCTGTAAACAGAAGCTTCTTTTCATTGATTTTTATCGGCGTGATTTGCTCTCTGTCATTACACCACCATCTCATCCCTTCATGGATGACATCCTATTTGACAAGTATCCCTTTATCAATCCAATGTTTACTAACTTGCACCATGTCTTCTTCTTCCTTTTCTTCTTTCATTATGAAGTCAATACAACGCGATATGGGGGTTTCAATGTGTTGGAAGTCTTTCCATCACGTTGTAGTCCATTCAATCCAATTTTTTTTCATTGTTGATCGTTTGAGCCTATTTTGTGTTTCTTTGATTATGAATGTAATACAACGTGATTTACTGGTTTGAATATATTGTATGTTTGCATATCGTGTTGTATTTGAGCCGATTTTTTGTGTTGGAGTTTCGTTCATTGTGGATTCTGTGAGACCCCTGCCCTCTCCGCGCATCGAACTACTCTGGAGTAGTGCTAGCAGCAGCAAGTAGCAACCTCAAGCGCATAGGGCGGCAGAGCTTCCCACTCGTCGGGGCCTCGCCCACGAATGTCCGGGCGGCAAGGGACTAGTCCGGCGGCTCTTCCAAAACCGAACCTGGAAAAAACTTTCCTTGCCTAGAAAGCATAGGGGATTCCTCTAGGAAAATCTTCTAACAAAAATTTATCTAACGGGGTCGAGTCTAGGCTATCCTTCACTCGGATGACCAACTTGAAGGAGGAACAATCTTTACACTTGATTCATAGAAACCAACACTTTTTCCCCATCAAAAGAGGCACATCCATTGACCCGATCTCTTAAAGCAGATTGTCCAGGTTTCTAAGCTACTGATCCCATCCTAAACGAACTCCTACTACCGAGATTAACCTTTATTATTTAGTTTATAAAACTTCCACCGTTCCAGCCTAACCCCATCCAATCCCATGCGTTAGTCAACCGCTCAACCACTGTACTTGGTGGAATATTCAGTTACTCACACACCCATAATTGAAATGCCTTTCTTAACTTTAGCTTTCAAAAACAGTTACACACGCACACCTCGTACGCACACACTCCTCTTTCAAAACATGGAAGAGTAACCAAATATCACACCAATACATTGATTATAAAATATCATAACTCGAAAATAATCCAGTTCCATTGTTTTCCAATCAAGTGTCATCCGGACTCTCCAGTTGTTGAAGACCGACTAGTTAACCAACGAGATGATCCAGTTTCATAGTTTCTAGTTTACTTAAATATATACATAGCACACTGCTCCAACTCCTTGAAATCTCCCTCGACATACACTTGGGTGTCCAGGGTAATCGCGAGCCCAGCACCGTCTGGTCAGAACCCTCTAGGATCCTCCTTAGGTGTCCTAGCTCTTCACTCAAAGGTCGCTTCGTCGATCCCTTGCCCATTGCACCGGGAGGAGTGCACCATTTTTAACCATACCGAGGCTGGTCAAGACCTTGGCAGGCTTTGCCACGAGAGACGTCCTTCACTAACTCTCCGCCGTCGCCGTCGGCTATTTGCAACGTAAACTCTCCTTATATTAAACAACAAACCAGATACTTCCTCCAGCATTCTGGCATAACGCTATTTGCAACGTAAACTCTCCTTATACTAAACAACAAACCAGATACTTCCTCCAACATTCTGGCGTAAGGCAGTCCTTTACAAAAAAATTAGAGTTTCTATGCAAGTAGGATTTTTCCATTGAATCTGTTTTCATCTCACGAAAAGCTATTTCACGAAAAAACATCTCTAGTATTGGTTTCACAAGACCTTTCATTCAAAACCCAGACCTCCTCAATGAAAATCCTGAATCTCGTATCTCGAGTGATTCATCCATCAAATACAAATCAAAACTAATTTCTAACTTATTTCTAGACGATTTCAACTTCTCTAAATCAGGCGGGTATCCCTTCTTCATACTGAGGAAATGGGAATGGTCACAAGTCTTTGGCTTAATTTACGATTCAAGAGATGGGTAGGCATCTAACTGTCCCACCTTTTTCAAGTGGTCATGGTCTAGCACCAAAATGCTTGAATTTATTCCTAGATTTATTTCCTATTTCTATTTTGGAAAAATTTTGCCATAACCGAACAGTTTTTCAATTTAAATTCAATAATCAAGAAACTTGAAAATAAGTATTCGTACTTATAGCTAATATAAAAAATAAGAATTTATCTCCTTCTCCTTTTCCAAGGAATTGCATAAACATGAATTCCTAAAATTTATATAAAAATAGACATGAGAATTTCCTATAGATATTTCTCCATTTATCTCATAAAATAAATGTGAATTCTAATCGCATGGAGAAACATCTAATAGTATGCAAATTCATTCTACTTTAGATATAAAAGAACTATAAATAATTCTACTCACATGAATAATGGAAATTAAACATGGATATTTCTTTTCTAAATTATCCTTTAATAAATATGCATGCATCATTTCATTAAAATATTCGCATGAAAATATTCTTAAACATTCTCTTTTCCATTTAAACCTAGGCATCAACATGCCATAAATATATACATGGAAATATGATGAAACATTCTCTTCCGATGCTAAAATTAATTATGCATATTCATATATAAAAATGTGATGAAACTTCCTCTTTTTGATATAAAAATATTCATGTAAAATATGTTCACACAACTACTTTTGCTATCTAAAAATGTCTGGGCATAAGCATACCATGAATATATATACATAAGAATATATTCACACATCCTCTTTTGTCATCTAGATAATTATTCATACACATGCATGAATATAATTATGGAAATATAACAAAAATTCCTCTTTTGACATCTAAACACTTATGCACACACATACTATAAATGTATAAAAAAATCTGCAAGTAGCTTTCTCAACCAAGCTACCTCACATGCTGCCATAGCAGCTCCTCTGTACTCGGCCTCTGTACTGGATAGGGCAACCGTAGGCTGCTTCTTGCTGCTCCAAGTCACAGCAGCACTCCCCAAAGAAAACATGAAGCCACTAGTAGATCTTCTATCTAAGATACTACCAGCCCAATCAGCATCTGTGTACCCATGTACATCTCTGTCCCAGTTTCATAAAACAGTCCACAATGCAAAGTAGACCTCACATACCTCAGTATGCGTCTCAATGCATCCAAATGCAGTTTCCGTGGAACCTGCATAAACTAATTCACCAACCTAATAGCATAGCTCAAATCTGGTCTGGTGATCGTCATGTAGATCAAACTTCCTACTATGCGTCTATACATAGTAAGATCCTCCAAAATCTCTCCTGAATCTGCACTCAACTTGCCATTCTGATCCAATGGCACGGAAATAGGCTTACAGCCTGTCATACCATACTTGGACAACATGTCCAAGCCATACTGTCTCTGCAGTAATCCAATACCATGTGGTGAATCTAAGCTCCCCCAGATCCTTCATCTCAAACTTCTGTCTAAGCAAGATCTTTACATCAAAGATCTCTGCATCATGCTCCCCCGTTACTAATCAAGTCATCTACATAGATGACAACAAGCACAACCCCTCTATCACCATGTCTCACATACAACGAGAAATCTGCATTGGCTACATGAAAGCCAATAGTGACAAGATATTCAGAAATCTTGTTAGACCATGCTCTTGGTGCTTGTTTTAAGCCATACAAGGCTTTCTTCAACCTGCAACAAACATGCTCGGGGTGACTCACATCCTCATAACCAGGTGGCTGCAACATATACACCTCTTCTTGCAAATCCCCATGCAAGAATGCATTCTTTACATCCATCTGATGTAAAGACCATTGCTTTGACGCAGCCACTGCTATCACAACTCTCACTGTTGCCATCTTGGCAACTGGGCTGAAAGTTTCCTCATAATCAATGCCATATGTCTGCACATACCCTTTGGCTACCAATCTAGCCTTATACCTGTTTATGTTTCCATCACTGTTATGTTTTACTTTGTACACCCACTTGCATCCAATGGCTTTCTTGCCTTCAGGCAATTGCACTAAATCCCAAGTTTCATTTCCATATAGTGCATCCATCTCCTCATCCATAGCTTTCTCCACACACATTTCCAACAGCCTCATCAATGCATGTGGGCTCTACAACTTGCACAACCTTTGCCATATATGCATAGTGATGTGCCACATAACCATCATAGGTAAACCTCTGCACAGGGTTTTTCACTCTCCCAGATCTTCGCAGCTTTTCATTCATGGCTTCCATAGCCTTCTTTACACCAGGTGTTCTCATAGCTAGGATCCCAAGCTCCTCATAAAGGCTCATCTTTGAGCCACTAGACTCTCCATCAACATCTCCTGCAGAAATGTCAGGCATACCAAGGGGCTCAACCACTTTCTCTTTTCCTTTACGTGATGTACTAATCACATTTGCAGGACTGGTATTATGACGCAGCCTACCACTCCATGGTTTATCAACAGACCCACTAGATGAGGACTCTCCTGGTCCACTCAAAGACTGTGATTGCTGACCTGCATTGTGTGCAACCACACTTCCACTCACATCAACCCCAACAGCTTCTTTTTCAGCAGCATACCAGCTGCTCATCTCATCAAAGACAACATCCCTGCTTACCCTCAACTCACGTGTAGTTGGGTTATAACACCTGTATCCCTTTTGCTCAAGGGAATATCCAATAAACACACATTTTTCAGCTTTTGGATCCAACTTAGTTCTCAGTTCATCTGGCACATGCACATATGCAATGCATCCAAAGACTTTCAGATGAGACAAATCAGGTTTTCTGCCAGTAAACCTCTCCTCTGGAGTTACATCATGTATGGCTGCAGTTGGAGTCTTGTTCATGATGTATACTGCTGTAGAAACAGCCTCAGTCCAATAGCTATGCGACATATTCTTCTCTTCCATCAATGCTCGCGCAATCTCAGCAATGTGCCTGTTTTTTCGCTCAGCAACTCTATTTTGCTGCGGAGTGTATCTGCATGTAAACTGTCTCCGAATACCATTCTTCTTCAAAAATTCAGAGAACTCATTGGAGAAGTACTCTCCCCCTCCATCTGACCTTAGGCACTTTACATATTTCCCTGTTTGCTTTTCAACCAAAACTCTGAAATTCTGAAAGTAAGTGAACACCTCACTTTTCTCCTTCATGAAATATACCCACACTTTCCTTGTGTGGTCATCAATAAATGTCACATAATACCTGTAGCCTCCCATAGACATGGTCTTCGTAGGACCCGATACATCTGAATGCACAACATCTAGTGCATTTCTGCTCACATATCTGTTACGTGGAAATACATGCTTTGTTTACTTTCCAAATTGGCATGCTTCACATATTCTCTACATACCTTTCACTTTAAACTTTGGCAGCCCTGTCACAATTCCTTTAGTCTGCATAGACTTCATTCTTTGCACATTCACATGTCCAATTCTTTTATGCCAAATGTCTGTGTCTGCAACAATTCCTGAACCATTTGCAAACATCGCAGCACTCATTTCAGGCATGTCTACATTCAACGTAAACATTTTGCCCACTCTGTTGCCTTTTGCAACCAACCTGCACTTGTCTTTAAAATCTTCAACATAACAACCACATCACGGTTAAACCGAACCTGCAAACCCTGCTCAATTATTTGGCCAATTGAAACTAGATTCTTTGTTATGTTTGGAACGTTGCAAGGTACTTCACTTTGCGATCCTGCATAGACAATGGCACATCTCCAACATGGGCAATTGGATGAGTAGTGTCATCCCCTGTTTCCACAAAACCTGGTCTTTCAAGGTTTTTCATCTCCTTGAACCACTCCCCATGACTTGTCATGTGGTTCGAAGCACATGAATCCACATACCATACATCATCTTTTTGTGCTGCTTCAACATTTTTAGACATGGCATTCACGACATGCTACATAACAAACAACCTTTCATTATCCTCATTGTTTCTGCTTGAGGATGCATAGTTGTTCTGCTACACTTTTCCATTTTGCATGTCAGCCTGCTTCTTATAACATTCTGCCTGTACATGTCTAGGCTTACCACAATAAAAGCATTCACGTGCATCATTATATTGCCTTTGCCAATTTTCACATCCTCTTTAACTCCCCCTGCCTCTGAATTTGCCTCTTCCACCTGTGTGTTATTGATGTTGTTATTGTGTATTCTGGGACTGTTGTTGTTGTTGCTGCTGCTGGCCATAACTCTGATTACCTGTTCGGCCACCTCCTTGACCGTGTCCACGGCCTCCTCTACCTCGTCCTCTTCTTGAACTTGTGTAGAAGGCCTGTTGCTCTGAACTGTTTTTGTTTTGTGAAGACTGTTGGTCTTCACCCAAGCTCTTCTCTTCTATAATTAGCATAGACACCAAATCTGTAAAGTTGGGAATGTTTTCCCGAGTCTAAATAGACGTCTTGAACACCTTGTATTGTGGCCCGAGACCACGTAGATAGACTTCCACCTTATCATCATCATCTACTGACACACCAATAGATGCAAGGGATTCCACAATACCCTTTATCTTCAATGCATAGTCATTCATCATAGACATGCTCTTTTTCTCCACAGTATGAAGTTCATTCTTCAACTGTATCTTACGTGCCTTGGTATTTGTTTCATAGAGTTTTACCGAGGTGTCCCACGCCTCCTTGGGGGACTTGGCATCCTGAATGTGCCCAATCATGGTGTCCTGTATACTAATGGAGAGCCAATACTACATAACTTTCCTGGCTCCTTGGTTCTAGTCTTTAAACTCTTTCACATCTGCAGTTTTTGGGTTTATGTCCGGTATCTCCAGCACTTGCCTCTTCATGCTCACCTTCTATGTAGTCCCAACAGCCCTTTCCCATCAGGAAATTTGTCAACCTGAACCTCCAAGCATGGAAGTTGTTCTTATCAAGCTTCTCAGCCACAATCTGGGTTATGCCATCATTTGACATCTTGCCAGACATAAATTTACTAGAAACAACACTCTGGTTTGTCCTGCACAAACTGCTGTATTTTCTGCAGCGGTACTGTAGTACTCTCAAATGTCACAACCAGTGACTTCAAAATGCATACATACACCCAATGGCAACTGTTGACCTCTTTGCAGCACCCACAGTGTATGCACAGCCAATCTGTCTTCCTGCAGTTCTTAAAACAGATTTCTACAGAGAATCGATGACTTTACCGCCTGCTTTCTGAAAAACGAAGGTCCAGACGCGCCCGAATCGCGTTTTCGGCCTAGAAAATTTATGTCCGATAGGACTATAAATTTATGTCCGATAGGACTATATAGTTGCCCTATAGCTTTACTCCCGCGAAGAAAGCTCCTCAATTAGAGATCATTTGCCGGTGCCTCCCGTAGAGCTCCCGACAAGGGTATAGTCACCAACACAAATAGGGAAGAGTAGTTAAAGCTCTTACCCTCGTACCGCTTCTTGTGGTTCTCTTGCTTTTTGCAGCAGCTCAGCCCTTAGCATGAACCAGGCTCTGATACCATGAAAAGATGCAGGGGGGAAGAGAGCTTGAGCTCTTGCAAGCACACACACACACTCACAAAACCCTAATAGAGAACACACAAGGTGAGAGGCTGAAAATCTTCTTCTACTTCACTCAACACTCAACACACCATATACAAGATAAGAGTACACACAATATGAAAGGTACTCAACCAAATACATACAAGGGTTCTCTATAGTGTGAACCCAACTAAATGAGCTGGCGCTATAACTATGCCAGTCTCTAGAATGGCTGTCACACAGCCTGTCATCCCACTGGCCGCATATCACCCAAGATCTCACCAACCATGCCAGTGGTATAAGTGTGGGGCCTATCTCCCAGGCGGGTCATCAGTGTCCACTGCCTCACTAGATGAACTCGATATCTCAACACCTAGAGCCATGCCCCTCTGTCTCCAACATATGACCTACCGAAGAGGCTTAGGTAGATAATAGAGAGCTCCCAAAATAAGAACCCCCTACTAATAGGCCAACCCCCTACTACGACAGCTAAAACCTACCAAGTAAATCGGGTAGCTGAATATCTCAAAAACCTAGGGGATGACCATCTCAAAAGGACATACACAAAGGTCTAAATCCTAATACCCTATATGAATAAGAGCTTGAGGACAAGCCAAGCTAACCTTCCTCAAGGAACATCATCTACTCCCAGAGACATTGTAGGTCTCCCTTCCTTCCTCTCTTCTTAGATCCAGATCCCCATTGGAACCTTGCTTCAAGGTAGTCCAATCTTATGGAAGGATCTAAAAGATTGGATGGAGGGATGCCTCGAAGTAGGCATGCAGGAATCCACAGAGCTAGATAGCTCTAATGAGACTGAGGAAGATGAACTCATTGAACCCCTCAAGATCACTCGCACTCCCACCACGGTTTGAGTCAACATACTTGGATAATATTTCAAAGGTGATGAACTCAATGCAGCATTACCAATAACCTTCGACGTCTTCCAAGTCACTCTACCATCCTGGATGGGGGGGCATAAGTGAGGTGCATAGGAACCAGGTTTGCGACAGCTGATGGGCAAGAGATTATGTATCTCTACATGCTTAGCACTTCATACTTTCCTGATGTTGCAACTCATGAACCTGAAAAGGTCGATAATGCGGAACCATCACAGGAACACGCTCACATAGAACTCACAAACCCGATGGATTCCTTGGATAAGAACATTGCAAGATTCCTCCCTCTAGCTTTTGAGGTGTAAAGGTGTAAGAACCTCCCCTTCTGTTCTTAAAATTATTCCCCTCTGTGAATAGGAGAAAGATCTTATTTTACCTTGTTTTGGACTAGAGAGAGATAATCCAAAATTTAGATATCTTTGGATATAAAAATCCTCCTAGTGTCTAAAATGGATTCCCCTGAAACAGAAGTTCAAAATGAACTTTCCAATGTGCATTAGGAATTAATTGAAAATGGTATAAGGGACCTTAGCCTAAGGATCTACATTTTTAGAAATTTTTGGATTATGGTCCAATTAAGGTTCCAATGGGCCAATTGGATTAATCCAAGTGTTGGGATGAGATAAATCCAAAGAATAAAATAAAATACCCAAAAATGAGTAAATGCTCACATAAGATGAAGAGTTGGCTGTGTACAAGGTTTATTAGTTAAAAATTATGAGATATTACTAAAAAAAAGAGATATTTTAGAATAATGATGTATTTTTGACACCTTAGTAAGGAGAGGGGGACTCTTGAGGTAGGCGCCTATTTCAGATGTGTGGAAGGGTTTTTAATTCAAAAAAATTGTGATATCTTTTGGATCAAACCAAATCAAAAAGGGAGCCAAACTGGTCGAAATCTTGTTCAAATTGAGTCAAACTAAACCTGGAAAATTCTAGAACCCAGTTGGACTTGGTTAGTGGCCTCCCTCACCTATAAATAGACCCTTAGTATTTTGTAAAAAAATATTGGAGCTATACCATGCCAGTATTATATTAAAATAATCATATTATCTATTATCCCTTAAATTTTCCTCTCTCTTGGGAGCTTGGAACTCTCTCTCTCTACAACAACTCTTGGAGTTTCTCTTCTCCTCTTGGTGGACCAATTGATTGGTCGGGGGCTTCACTGCTAATAGATAATCAAGCCAAACTTGGAGGTAAAATCAAATTTTATGGTTTTTTCTAATTTATCTCAATGACTTTCTTCTTCTCAACCCCTCTCAAGCTTGAGAAGCTTTCTAAATAATTATTTTAATTAAAATCAAGCTTTCCCTTAAAGTCTTAATTCTTAATTAAGAGAAAGTTAATCTTTATGCTTTTCTGTAATGCTTTCTTTAAGTAAATCTCTCTCTCTAAAAGAATAGCCATATTTATGGTTAAATCCTTGGAAAAAGGATGCTTCTCAATGATAGTCTCTTAATTCAAAGCTAAACTCTAGGCTTGATAAGCTAGAGATTAAGAAAATGGTATTTTTATGATTTTGTGTTAATAAAAAATGGTTAATTATTTTAGATTATTTATTAGTAGTTAAAAACTACTTTGGTTGATTCTAAATGAGAAATAGATTATCTTATCAATTTGGGAAAAGAGAAATAATGGAATTAGTTAACCAAGTGAGATAATCATAATTAAGTTTATGATTATGATTAAAATTATGATTTAAATTCATAGTTTGATTTTAAGCATGAAAAAGAAACTACTATCATATTTTCATTACAAGCTTTTTGTTCTTTAGAAAAAAATTAAGAATTATCTCAGTAATAGTAGCAGCGAAGCTATGGTAAATTTTTTAGAAAATAATACATATCTTATTTTATGCATATGCTAAAAGAGGACTTCCTACCATATTCTAGGATTGGACATCCTATGCAAAAAGAATAATTTTCATCATATTCATGAGAAATAATTTTTTTGTAATTATGCATAATTAATTGATTATGAGAAAAGAGTGAATTTTGGTAAATTTATTTTTATACAAAAAGCAAAATTCCCATGATAATTGAGATCCAAGTAATTAAATGGTAAAAGAAAAATTTTTGGTAAATTTATTTTTATGCAAAAAGAGAAATTCCCATGATATTTGAGATCCAAGTAATTAAATGGTAAAAGAGAAATTTTTGGCATAATTCAAATTATGAGTATTTATCAAAAGTGGAATTTTGAGCATTATTAATTTTATTAGAAAATATGGGTAGAATTGAATTTTGTAAATCCCATGAATCTTTTACTAAAAAAGAAGAATATTGAATATATTTCACTTGAGAAATTTGAGAAAGAATATGAAAATATCCATCGAGAAAAAGTACCTTTAACTAGGCCAAGCAATTGGCAGAAACTTAGAAAAGTCCCATCGGTATCAAAAGTAGAAAACGGTACTAAATGTGAATGCGATGTGATAAGATGTGAATGTGATGTGATGATATCTGAATGGATGTGGATGTGGATGTGGATGTGAATGTGATAAGATGTGTATGTGATGTGATAAGATGTGTATGTGATGTGATAAGATGTGAATGTGATGTGAGTAGATGTGATGAGATGTGATGTGAGAAGATGTGAGTGGATGTGAATGTGATGTGAGAAGATGTGAGTGGATGTGACGAGATGTGATGTGATGTAAATGGATGTGGATGTGAATGTGATGAGATGTGATGTGATGTAAATGGATGTGGATGCGAATGTGATAAGATGTGAATGTGATGTGAGGAGATGTTAGTGGATGTGGATGAGATGTGATGTGATGTAAATGGATGTGGATGTGAATGTGATGAAATGTGATGATATGTGAATGGGGGTGATGTGATGTAAATGGATGAAAGTAGAAACCCGCAGGATCGCCAGTGTATATTCGTGACTCAAATCAGACTTTTACTAAACCTAATTCGGATTCATAGAAGTAAATGAGATGTGAAGTGATAGATGTGCATGTAAATGAATGGATGGATGTGGATAGATGTGAATGTGAATGAATGGATAGATGTGCATGTGAATGAATAGATGGATGCGGATAGATGTGAATGTGAATGATAGGATGGATGTGGATGAATGTGATGAGATGTGATGAGATATGGATAGATGTGGATGTGATGTAATAATGTAGATGGAATGAATGAGATGTGATGTGAATATATGTGGACGTGATGTATACACATCCACATCCATTCTTCACATACGCATTAACATCCATCCATTCATTCACATCTATCTGATTCACATCACATCTCATCACATCTATTCACGTCACATCTCATCACATCTATTCACATCACATCCCATCCATCCATTCATTCACATCTATCTGATTCACATGACATCTCATCACATCTATTCACATTACATCTCATCACATCTATTCACATGACATCTCATCACATCTATTCACATCACATCTCATTTCTATGCAAGTTTTCAATTTGATTTTCTTTTGAATACAAGGAGTATTTCTTGAATCAGTATAACTTCTTGATTGGAATTCTCAATTTCATACCAAAATTCCTCAAAATCTATAACTTTGATCCACAGATCAATTCGAAGGGTCTCAAACTTAGTTTCAGATTTGGCGAGAGTTTTGAGTGTATTTTTCTAATCTGGTCACGCCTTCTTTCCTCGAAACTGACGAAAGAGTTTGGTCTTGGTCATAGTCTGATTCTAGGTTCGAGTCAGATAAGATTTTTCCTGAACTATCTTTCTCGAAAAGGTTTGGTAATTCAATTACTATTTTATTGAATTTCTTTCTTTGAATATTCACTTAACTGATTTCTAAAATAGTTACGAATTCCAATGAGGAATAAATTAATCATTTATCTGAATATTTTGATCTTGATAGATTTCTTGAATTTTCTTTTTACAATCTGTGTGAATATAAAATGATAGAAATTTCTCTCTTAGAGTATTTAATTATTCATTTATCAAATACTCAGAATTTAAACATGGAACTTAAGAGAATTCTAATTTTGATATAAAAATTCTTTATGCATCTATGTAAGATTACTCCCTAGCCCCTCAAGATGTCCAGTTTCTTCCCCTGTAATCAATCCCCTTTTCAGAATAATAAAAGATCTTGTTTTTACCTGTTTTGGCCTAGAGAGAGAAAATGTTCTAGAGAGAGATAACTCAGTTTTTAGATATCTTTGGATGAAAAAATATCCTTTCTTATTAAACTAAATTTCCCCGAAACAGAAGTTAAAAAAGAATTTTCTAAGGTGCATTAGAAATAAATTATAATCTGCTCAAAAGGCCTTAGCCTAAGGGTCCAGATTTTTTGAAAATTTTGGATTAAGATTCTGAGGGACCAATTAGATTAATCCAAATGTAGGGAGGAGATAAATTGAAGAAATAAAGAAAAACCCCCTAAAAATGAGTAAATAATCACATAAGATGAAGAGTGGACTAAGTACCAAGGAAAATAGTTAAAAAACTCATTTTTGACACCTCAAAATGGGGATTCTCCCTTATGAAGGAGGCACCTTTTTTCTCATCATTGCTTTCCATTTTAAATCAATAAAATGAGATATTTCATCTCTCCTCTCTCCTAATTCAAGTCTAGTTCCAAAAAGTAAGCTGAACTGACCCAAAAATAGTCAAAAATTGACCAAACTGATCTGAAAAATTCTAGAATTAGTTTGCTTGGTTTGAGGCTCACTTTTTCCTATAAATAGAAGCCTCCCCCTTTGTAAAAGCTTAATAGTGTTTATGCACTGTTACTCTACTCCTCCCCAGAGCCAAAAACATTGAATTCACTTATTTTTGACTAATTCCTCTACAAAGAATTGGTGGCCACTCTTGATCCAAACAAGAGTAGAACCCTCAGTCCCTCAAGCCAAATGAAAGCTAACAAAACTCTATGTAAGTTACCAATTCTACTTTTTTTTAATTCTAATCTATGGTTTTCTGAGTTCTTTGCTTTTTAATGTGATTATGGATTATAAGCCTTGATGAAAAGGCTTCCCCCTTCTCTTCATTAAGAATTTCAGCCTTTCTTTATCCTAAAATGAGTAACAAATAAATTGAGTTAAACTTTTCCTATTGATTACTCTTTAGAAGTGAAAATTTGATTAGATTAGAGTGCTTTATTTCATCTTGGGATAAATTTTAAAGTAAATTTAAAATGAAAAAATTGAGAAATGGTCAGCCATACAAAGGAGGTTATGAAAAAATTTTCTTAAATTTTGTGGAAAGAAGTTTTATCTTTATGTTATTCATAAAGAATAATCCCCACCGTTTGTGCATTATAAAAGAAATTCTTTTTATTTTAAAAGTGTTATTCCTATTTTATGCATAAATAAATGTATAAAAAGGATTTTCTTTTATTATAAAAGTTTTATTTTCATTAGATTCAATTTTTATGCATAGAAAGATGCATATTGGATATTGTTTTATTATAAAAGTGGTATTTTCATTAGATTCAATTTCTATGCATAGAAAGATGCATATTGGATATTTTTTTATTATAAAAGTGTTATTTTCATCAGATTCAATTTATATGCATAAAAAGATGCATATTGGAAATTTTTATTATAAAAGTGTCATTTTCATTAGATTCAATTTCTATGCATAAAAAGATGCATATTGAAAATTTTTATTATAAAAGTGTCATTTTCATCAGATTCAATTTCTATGCATAGAAAGATGCATATTGGATATTTTTTTATTATAAAAGTATCATTTTCATCAGATTCAATTTTTATGCATAGAAAGATGCATATTGGATATTTTTTTAATTATAAAAGTGTCATTTTTATCAGATTCAATTTCTATGCATAGAAAGATGCATATTAGATATTTTTTAATTATAAAAGTGTCATTTTCATCAGATTCAATTTCTATGCATAGAAAGGTGCATATTGGATATTTTTATTATAAAAGTGTCATTTTCATGAGATTCAATTTCTATGCATAGAAAGATGCATATTGGATATTTTTTATTATAAAAGTGTCATTTTCATGAGATTCAATTTCTATGCATAGAAAGATGCATATTGGATATTTTTTTATTATAAAAGTGTAATTTTCATGAGATTCAATTTCTATGCATAGAAAGATGCATATTGGATATTTTTTTAATTATAAAAGTGTCATTTTCGTTAGATTCAATTTCTATGCATAGAAAGATGCATATTGGATATTTTTTTATTATAAAAGTGTTATTTTTTTATTATAAAAGTGTTATTTTCATTAGATTCAATTTCTGTGCATAGAAAGATGTATATTGGAAATTTTTTTATTATAGAAGTGTTATTTTCGTTAGATTCAATTTCTATGCATAGAAAGATGCATATTGGAAATTTTTTTATTATAAAAGTGTTATTTTCGTTAGATTCAATTTCTATGCATAGAAAGATGCATATTGGAAATTTTTTTATTATAAAAGTGTTATTTTCGTTAGATTCAATTTCTAGAAAGATGCATATTGGAAATTTTTTTATTATAAAAGTGTTATTTTCATTAGATTCAATTTCTATGCATAGAAAGATGCATATTGGAAATCTTTTTATTTTGAAAGTGCTATTCCTATTAAATTGATTTTATGCATAAATAGATACATAAAGAATTTTTATATCAAAATTAGATTCTCTTTAATTCTATGTTTAATTTCCATGAATATTTGATAAATGAATAAGTAAATACTCTGAGAGGGAAAATTCTATCGTTTCATATTCACTTGGTTTGTAACGAGAAAATTCAAGAAATCTATCGAAGTCAAAATATTCAGATAAATGATTAATTTATTCCTCATCGAAATTCGTGATTAATTTAGAAATCAGTTAAGTGAATATTCAATGAATGAAATTCAATAAATTAGTAATTGAAATATCACCCTCTTTTCGAGAAGGATAATTCAGGAAGAAAAAGAGATGTGAGGTAAATAGAAGTGATTAGATGTGTGATGTGAATCAGATAGATGTGAATGAAGATGTGATGAGATGTGTGATGTGAATCAGATAGATGTGAATGAAGGGATGGATAGATGTGATGAGATGTGAGGTGAATAAATGTGATGAGATGTGTGATGTGAATAGGGGTGAAGAGATGTGATGTGAATAGATGTGATGTCATGTGAATCAGGATGTAAATGAATGATATGGGATGTGAGTGAATGTATGTAAAAGAATGTGATGTGGATGTGTATGCGAAGGAATGTGATGTGATGAAAAATGATGTGATGTGACATGAATATATGTGGATGTGAAGTGATAGATATTGGAGAGACAGAAGACTCTCTACACTTGTAGCAAGAGTAGCATGATCCACATATAGCTCAATCCAATGGGATTTGTATCCCTTTCGGAGCTAGGGATTCAACCCGTACCGGTGCATGGAAGCTTATCCCTTTCGAGAGAGAATGCTATGAACACCACTAACAGTCGGTCATTTGAAAGTACACCTAAACCGCCAAAACTACAACTCATTTTTTATTCTACCAAAAAAACTCCAAAATGCTAGTTTTTTGCCCAAAAAAGGTAAAATTTAGAATGAACCTCTTAAAAAATACAAAAAAAACTAAAATTTCATACTTAAATACTCAAAATTAACTTTTTGAACTTCAAAAAGTCATGCAAATTTGGACGTATAAAACCATCATTTTTATTGAAAATAAAATACATTATCAAAAAGTGACATCTAAAGATCTAGCATTCCTTGTTCAAAAGATCCTTCACTTCCTCCCATAAAATTTGTATGGTTTGTTGTCGAAGGTAACTAGATTTCTTTCGAGTGAAGCCATAAATAAGAATTTTCACATCATCTTGATTGATATTATGTGTCATGGTGACTGTCCTCTATTTTCTTTCCCTTTGGGCTTGCCTTAATTATCTCTAGGTATACTTTCTTGCTAGTGCATCATCTCCGCTTGTTTTGAACTAGTGCACATCAATTGACTATACCCTTTGATTCTCTTCTTGAATTTTGATGATCTTTGTGAATCAAAAGGGATATCCACTCTCATCATTTTCTGCTAAGACAATAATTATAATCCCCATTGTGAGCTGATTAACATTTTCTTTCCACATTTTGTTCTCTTATTGGAGTCATTTGCTTGTTTTTCTTACACCAATATAAGCTTCTTGAGTCTCTCCATACATAAGTCTCTCTAGCTCTTCAATTAATTCTAGAGATTATTCTCTCTTCTTCGATACCTCAGTGATGCACATGCCAAAGAAATGCTGCTAATATTTTTATTTCAAATTGCTCTGACACATTTTTCAAGTTCCAAAATCCACTCAAAATTTTACACTTTCATGACATAAAATAAATTTCACCTTAAAAAATCTTAAAAATTTGTTGTAAAACCATCATTTGTTACTACCAAATCAATGGAGACTTCAATTTACATCAAAATTTCATAAATAAAAATGATTGTTTTTTAAAAACAAAGATTTTCACATCTTTAAATCAAATTCTTAAGATAACTTCTCTAAATTTGAATTGAATACTAAAAAAAATATTATAACAAAAAAATCTCTTAAAATAATGCGGGGGGACTAAATGTCATTAATTATACTTTTTACCATGTCCTTTTTATGATTCTTGATTGCTTTTGATGAGATTTATGATGAATTTATAGTAATGAAGACATTTCCATCACACAAATAACCATGCTTTCCAAAAACTAAATGTGGTTTTTGTAATTTTCTCAAAGAGGACAAGATCCTGATCACAATTCTATTTTTCAAATAAGAAATTTGACTTTGTTAAGTGCTTGCTTTTCACAATTTGGTGATTTGCATGCTTTTTGGTTATTTAAAGAATGAAGGAAAGCAACAATGCTTAATTTGACCAAATTAAGCATGGTTGCTTTCTTACATGCTTTAAATAACAAAAAAAAATACAAATCTTTAATTGTGAAAAACAAGCACTTAAGCAGTGAGATTTCTTTTATGATCTCATCCTCTTTGAGAAAAGCACAAAAAACACATTTGCTTTTTGAAAAGCGCGATTCCTTTTGTGATGAAGATGTCTTTTATAATATGAGTTCATCATGTGTCTCATCAAAAGCAATCATTAAATGATCATAGTCCCCCCCCTGCACCCCTTTTTCCCCTACCAAAAAAGTTACTAACCATCTCTTTCCTCCCAAAAGTGCCACATGTGTCACCAACCACCCATCTCCTCCTCTAAATTGAGGTGGTCTAGGGAAGAGTTGTATTCCAGAATAGAGCCCCTCCCCCCTCGCCCAACCCCTGGCCTTACATCCCCCCCTTTTTCCCTCCAAAATGTGCCATTAACCACCCATTTCCTCCCAAATGTGCCACCAACCACCCATCTCCTCCCAAACGTGCCACCAACCACCCATCTCCTCCTTGCTCCTCCTCTAAATTTTAGGAGGTGCAGGGCAGAGTTGTATTCCAGAATACAGCCCTCCCCTTGAGCTCGAAAAAATGCAAGATTTGGAGTCACTATCTCATTTTGAGTTCCGGAAGCCGCCTCCTTCCTGTATTCCAGAATACAGCCCTCTAGAGCTCGTATTCCAGAATACAGGAAGGAGGCGGCTTCCGGAACTTAAAATGAGATAGTGACTCCAAATCTTACATTTTTTCGAGCTCTAGGGGAGGGATGTATTCTGGAATACAACTCTGCCCTGCACCTCCTAAAATTTAGAGGAGGAGCAAGGAGGAGATGGGTGGTTGGTGGCACGTTTGGGAGGAGATGGGTGGTTGGTGGCACATTTGGGAGGAAATGGGTGGTTAATGGCACATTTCAGAGGGAAAAGGGGAGGGGGAGGGGGGAGGAGGTGTGGGGATGCTTTTTTTTGTTGGGGGGGGCAGGGGGGATGGAGGTACAGGCCATAAATGGGAGGGGTGGGGGTGTGGGCGGAAGGGGCGGGGAATGGAGGGGGTGGAGCAAGTTGGGGGGGGGATGGCAGGGCACGGTGGGGTTGCATAGCTTTTTTTGGGGGGGGGGGAGGGAGGGAGGTGGGTTAAGTTGGGGGGGAGGGGTGGGGAATGGAGAGGGTGGGACAAGTGGGGGGGCGAAGGGTCGGGGCGGGGCGGGGCAGGGTGGGAATGCGGGGGTGCCGAGTTTGTGGGGGGGAGGGGAGGGGAGGCAGTGTAGTGCTGGGAGGGAGCCGTAAAGGGGAGCAGGCCGGGAGCAGAGGGGGGTACAAGGAGCAGTTGGGGGGGCGCAGGGGGAGAGGAGGTGCAGTGTGGATTGTGGGAGGAGGGGGTAGGGCGGTGGGGGTGATGTGGGGTACAAGGAGCAGTTGGGGGGGCGCAGGGGGAGAGGAGGTGTAGTGTGGATTGTGGGAGGAGGGGGTAGGGCGGTGGGGGTGATGTGGGGTGATGTGGGGTGAGCGCAGGGGGGGGTTGGTGTGGTGGGGAGTAGGCAAGACTTTGATTTTTAATGAGTTCATAAATTTATATTAGAAAAGATATATTCATCACAAAAGCAACTGATCTTTCCAAAAAGTAAATGTGCTTTTCATGATTTACTCGAAGAGGATGAGATCAAATAAGAAATATCACTGTGTTCAGTGCTTGCTTTTTTGCATGCTTTTTAGTTATTTTTAGCATACATGCAGAAAAGCAACCATGCTTAATTTGGCATGGTATGCTATAAATAACCAAAAAATATGCAAATCTTTAATTGTGGAAAGCAATCACTTAACAAAGTCAAATTTCTTATCTGAAAATAGATTCTTCATTAGGATCTTGTCCTCTTAGAGAAAAGCAAAGAAAGCACATTTGCTTTTTGAAAAGCACTTTTTGCTTTTTGGAAAGCGCAATTGTTTTTGTGATGAAAATCTCTTCTCTAATATAAATTTATCATAGATCTTGTCAAAAGCGGTCATAAATAAAAAAACACATGGTGAAAAGTATAATTGATGACGTTCACCCCCTGTCCCACATTATCTAAAGATATTTTTTTGTTATAACAATGTTTTTGTAGTATTTATATCTTAAGAAGATGTGAACATCTTTGTTTTTTAATTTTTAAAAAATAACAATGATTTTAATTCCTAAAATTTTGATTTAAATTGAACTCTCCATTGATTGGTAATAACAAATGATTGTTTTAGACCAAATTTGTAAGCTTTTTTAAGATGAAAATTAATATTTGTCATGAAAGTGACCAATTTTGAGTGGAGTTTGGAACTTAAAAAAGTGTCTGAGCCATTTGAAACAAAAATGTCACTAAAATTGTCTAAAATAAGGTTACTAATTTTTTTCCACATAAATTATTAGTTTTTTTCACATTTTTAGGTGATTTTAGGTGTTTTTTTGGAGGGACCAAAACTACACCTCACGCCCTGTTGTATTTTGAAACGGTTATATGTTCACTACCTTGACATAGACTTTACACACACAAGCTCAATCTTGCCATAGCTCATTCACTCATCATCCCACTCATTCATGCATCCAATACAAGAAGAAAGCTAAGCTAATGCATACACAAGCTCATAGCATACTTCATTCTCAAGCACTTACTTCCCTAGCATGCACACAAACCTTGAAGCTTAATGGAACTTGAAATAAGCGTGTATTCTCATTCACTACTCAAGCAATGCCTTGCCCATGGATAAGCTACAAGCTATGGAGAAGCTTAAGCTTGAATCCACTACCACACAAAGCCTAATAGAGAATCCACAAGCATCAACAAAGAAGCATGCACACTAGAGAATAGAGATGAGAAGAGAGAAAAACATCATCTCATTGCATTGAATTAGAAGAGCATTGCTCATACAATAGTGTAGATGGGGAGAGAGAAGAGCTTGCACCTCTATGAACAAGAGGGAGAGCTAGTCTCAAGAGAGCTCAAATATGAGTGTAGCCCAATGTGTTCATAAGCTCTCAAATCAGCCACTTTTTATACTAAAACTCCTAAAACTCCTAAAACTTCCCATGTGGGATTATTCTCAAGCCTACTCCCACACTCACCTACAACTTGGAACTTTTTACAAGAGCCCTAAATAAGAATGTCAAGTCTCTTGTTTTCCTGCTTGCATCTTTGTGTTGCATCCTTGCATTGATCACCACTCGTCACGCAACATTCCCCCCTTCCTATTTTGCGCACGTCCTCGAGCGCGTAGATGCCAAGGAAGAGTAACATCTCCAGTGTGTACCTGCAAGCAAAATGATAGGTGGTTTGTGTGTTCTTTTTTTTTTTTGAAAGCAAAAGTACTGACAGACAATAACGAAACAAGCAATTTTACTGAATAAACGTCCAATTAGCTAGAGGAAGGAAACATTGAAGCAGTGTAGAGATTGAATAGGTTAGTTCAAGCGTCAATAATTACTACCTACAGAAGCTAACTAAAGTAAAGAATGTTTTATGCCAAATGTATTGTTCTTTTCCTAGAAGGCAAAAGACAACAGTTAATCGAGGGACTATCAAGTAGTATACCTAGCCTATGCTAATTCAAAGATGTCGGTTCAACACTAATAAATCTAACATAATTATGTATTGGCAGACTCTTGATATTGCTTAGTGTTAAGGTTTAATATTTTAAGCACAACGGCGACCATCCTGGATTAGATAAGCATTTCTCTTGGTGCCTTTCTGTCCTTTTTTTTTTTGGACAGGGCTTTCTTCAGTATGTTTGCGCACCCGCGGTATGGCTATTCCTTGCTACACAAGGCATTGGTCTGGGAAAGGTATAGACCTCCCTCACCTACCATGAATAACAAGGCAATAGGCCACAAACATATACACTTTTCTTTTATTTTTGTCATGCCAATTTTTGTTATGGAAGGTTTATTAGATTGTCCCTAAGCAATGTCCTAGTAAGGGCAAGATATCCACTGATGGTCCTATGATTAATTTAGTCTCTTTGTCCTAGGTCTGGAACTCTACCTTTAGCACAAAACACTAATTACTTTGTATTGCTAAACAGGTAAAAACAATTACGATCAAACTTACACTATCAAGTCTAAAGCCACTAGAATGCTATCCCTACTCTAGACCAAAGGAGATGCATATTGCCATGCTTAGTAAAGTGAAATTTATAAACAATCAAGCAACAAGAAAAATACAAAAAACACTAGAGATTGGCATGAGTTCACCTGTTTCTGTTAAAGCGCTGGTTGTTGAATTGTTTGCACTTGATTGTGTGACTGTCAGTTGTGGTACTGAAGCGGAAGATGTAGTTTGGTGCTTGTATCTGTTTTATTCTGACAAAACAAACTAAACAGAAAGAAAATTAAAAAGACAAAAAATAAAAAACATTGGTGCTAAACACCGGATTTGGCCGAGGGGAAAAACCCAATGGGAAAAAGTGCCCTGGCTTCTAGTTCTTATTAAGAGAGTACAAGTGCTAGTCTTGCACTGGGGGGTGGAGTTTGATTAGGGAAAGAGTAGAATGCCGACGACATTCCAAATAGTTGGAGTTGTAGGAAGAACGCTCTTTCCTTGATAGTCAGGGAGGCTACTTGTGTAGGAGCCTGATTGAAAGTTGTCGGCTTTGTAAGACAAAGTTTGACATTGCTTGTGTTTTGAGGAATAGACTCTGAACTTTATTCGGTTGCAATGTCCTCCTTCTGATGTGTTGCCTCTGAGATAGAAGTGGGTAAAGGTACCCACTTGCCTTTTTCTTCCCATGTCAGTTTGGAGTATCCCTTCCTGTTCGAGACCTTCTGATGATGTTCGATTGACGCGTCAGCTTGTGTTTCCACCTGGACTCTTTCAGGCTTGGTAAGGCATGGTTTCCAGTATTGATTTGGTTTCTGTAAGTGAGGTGGTATTGACTGCTTTTGTTCTTGAGTAGATTCAGGAACATAATTATGTTTTGCTGCAGTAGTCCCTGAATTCTTTTTTGGTAGCCACAAGGTAGTAGCACCCTCGTAGCAGCCTTGTGCTTGCAGAACCTTCTTTGGGATCCACCGTTGTTGAGTGGTCTTGTTGGAGGTGAAACTGTTGGCTTTGGTGAACCTCCTCTTTAGCTTTGTATTCCTTGGATGTTCCTTGGCAGCATTAGGTCTTGCCTTGCGAGCTGCTTTAGGTAACCAGATTTGAATTCTAAGTGCTTCCCCCCTTCCATAGCCTTGTGCATATAAGAGAGATGTTGGCACATGCCATCCTTGTGTATTGTCATTGTTATTATTCACCCAAATCATTGGATCTTTTGAGGATGTCTCTATCACAGTAGGGGATACTTCCTCTACAGATACCATATCTCCTAGCAATAATGATTTGTTTGCTTCATACCTAGGGGCTTCTTGAGGTTCCTCTGCATAGATCGGTCTTAGCATTCTTACGGGAATAATGTCATACCCATCTGGATCACAGAACTGTGTTTGCCTTGGCAATGCACAAGTGTCTATGGTAGCTAAAACATCGTTCCATTCTAAGGGATCTATCAAGTTCTCAGGAAAAGGTATAGGGATATACGCCTCATCCGTCACACTTCTGTCTATGGTAACATTTCCAGGTTGCAAGTCTCGACAAGATGCTCCACAGATCCATAGATCAGCTCTTCCTTCAGACATAGTTGCTCCCGATGCTTCTGAAGAAGCGGAATTAAACTCATCCACACAGGAGAGTGCGTCACATCTCGATAAGCGTGGTTTTTTAGATTCACCCTCATGGTTACATTCTCATGTCTGAGGTACAAGTAATTGTAACCCCAGTCTTGAATCATGTTGAATTGGCGCATGAATGGCCTTCCTAGGATCACTTCGTAATTTGTGTTCTTGCCAAAGTCTACGATGATAGCAAAGGTATGTCCGTACTCAATGCCACATGACTTGACTATAACGTTCTCAAGCAATCCTATGGGACTCTCTAGATTTTCATCTGCCAATTGCAAACTCATCCTTGTACTTCTAATTGCAGGTTTTCCCCACATTTCCCATATAGTTTTTGTTGCTATACTCACCCCTGCTCCGCTATCTAGAATAGCTATAGATTCAATCTTGTTGATCTCCACAGGAAGCGTAGTATTTCCTTCATCGTCTTCACAATGCTTGCCAATTTTGTTCACAGGAACCGGAATTGTTTGCTTAAGCATTAGCCAAGAAGCCTTTGCCTTCAACAACTCCTTAACCTGGATGTTCTGGTTCCACAAACCTTGCTCAGTTAATTGTGTAGCCACTTCTCCCCACAATCTTGGCCTAAGCTTTAAGAACTCTGCGAGTGGAATGGTACACGTAACTGGTGCCGACATTAAAGCTTGTAAACTCCCTATGTCTCGTTTTCCTGATGAGGTTGTCGTGTCATTGATGGTACTCGCATGATTTGGCTATGTGCTTCATACAGTCCTAAATATGAGGGCAGTGTCTTGCATGTGAGCTTGTTGCTCCGAGCTGAGACAACAGTTTGAGCATCATCTGGTAGAGATAAAGCATCTAATTCTTGAACCCTTTGATTCGAGAATTCTACTATAAATAACGGTGGTGACTTGTCAGAAGATGCTAGATCCTCAACTTGTTTTTGCACCGCTTCCCACATCTCCCTTGCTACTGCTTCCTCTATTTCAGGAATTTCATCTCCAAAATCCGTGGTAGTCAATGGTATTGGTATGAGGTAAATCATCTCCTTCAGGCATTTCTGGGAAATGTAGAGATACAATTGCACTTCCCTTTTCCATGCTTGGCGTGGCTTCTGGTATCGTCTCTAAGTTAGGCTTCAGAGAAGTAGGTCCTCTTGCGTACATAGGTGGTGGGCCGTCTATTAGAGTCTGAGTATCCCTAATCAACTGCTTATGGATAGCCAAGTTGATTGTCTCTTCACACTCACGAGGGTTGGGATATTCTTGCAGCTTCTTAGGCAGCTCGGTCAGAGCTGTGATCCTACTATTATACGCTTGAAGCGCTGCATCTAAAGGCTCGTACACCTTGTCCACAAGGACTGATCCTCCTGAGCTTTCCTCAGACTCAGATGCTTTTCCCTTTTGCTCATTTTGAGTTTTCTCTCTGATTTGTTTCATTTTCAACATTCCTTCTAGCTCTTTTGGGATAGAGTTTCCTCCATCAGAGCTCTTCTGCTCCTTCGACTTCTTACTCCCCTTGCTGCGTGGTTTACGTCGAGTTGATTTCTTTCTCTCTTTTCCATCTTTGGATAAAACCTTAATCTCAGAGGGCTTCTCAACAACCTCTTTGACATTCTTTTACGCTTAGGCTCTAGTCACTACTCTTAGCGACACTAGTTCGTTCTCCCCCTCAGATGTCGTGGGTGATGGAATCACTTGAACATAGTTGAGGGGTGCTTTAGCTTTTTGTGCTGCCGGATCCGCAGGCTTCAACAAGCAATCCTTTGGTAGATGGTCAATGCTACACCCTTGGCAAAACCTCTCTATAGGTGGAAACGTAGATGTTGTGCCTATGTTAGCTAAGAGGGGCCGTTTCTTGTTTGGACATTCTCTCGCCCAATGTGGTCCACCACATTCATAGCATGGTCCTGTTTGTTGCGTGGGGTATAGTCTCTTTGTAGGATATGGTCCTGGATAACCTTGAGTCTTGGTTGGCTGAGATCCTATAAGCATCAAAGAGCTTGAGTCTCCATTAAAGTCATGAACTAGGCTTGGTCCGGTTGGGTTCTCAAAGTAGGGTTCGACAGGAGGATGCTCCACTTTGATGTAGTATGGTTGAGAGCTAACCATCTCCATACCTAATTCAGGATTCTCATATTCCACATATCTAAATGAAGTTGTGCCAGGTGGAGGAGGTTGAGCTCCTAGCACCGGCCGTGCTTGCTCTTGAGCAACTAATGTTCTCTCATGGTTCACAACTTGCTGTCTAGGTGCAGAGTTGGCTGCTTGTTCCCTTTGTATCCTTGCAATGTGATTGCAGTCCGAAGTCACATGTGTGTAGTTCCATTTACAAAACTGGCACCACTTCTTTGTTGGTTGATTGCCAACCAATGGTGAAAAGGTTGGGCACTGCTCGGTTTTATGGCTACCTCCACATCCTCCCACAGACGTAGGGGCCTGTAGGTACAGTATGCATGTATGATGGTTGGGGTCGGTAGGAAGGTCTGTAGTATTGCCCCATCTTTTTCAATACTATCTCGGTAATCTGATCTGGATTAACCAATGGCACACTAGAGTCAGAGCCCTTCCCAGAGCTACGTTTATCATCCGGATGACTATCTTGGTTTCCCATGCCAGTCATGTCGAAGTTGTCATCGTGATCCATGGCATCCATGCAACACTCATTGAAGATGACATGCTTCTTTGCGTACAAGTGAGCGTGAAGTGTCTTGTTTCGTAAGCCTTCCAGGAAGATAGAAATTAATCTTCCTTGGCTTGGCTTCTCATCGTCAGGGCATCGATTGATGTACTCCTTTAGCCTATTTACACAATCTCGCACAGATTCTTGATCTTTTTGCTTAAAAGCGTAAATTTGAGCTACCGCATTGTGGTTAATTCCCATTTTTGAAAACGCAGCTATAAAACTCTTTTCCAGCCCATCGAAAGATCGCTTTGCCTCAGGCTCTAAAGTCTGAAACCATGATAAAGACTTACTCTCTAGCGTCAAGCCAAATCCTTCGATTTGCGTATGCGTATCCGTGACTTGCTCCGCATGTATAGCTTGCTTAAAAGCTGCTATATGGTCATATGGGTCACCGGATCCGTCATACTTCTTGACAAGCTTTTGCAGCGCAGATAGTCTCACTTTTCTAGAATATTCATCGTCATGTCTCCTATATGAGTCTCGGCCTCTAAATCTAGGCTCTTCAAATGTCAGTTCACTTGGTCTATGGGGTTCTCTTGGAGGTACATATCCACTTGGTCTATGGGGTTCTCTTGGAGGTACATATCCACTTGCTCGTGGTCTTTCTTCTCCCCTAGATTCTCTAAGAGCCCCGGGTCTCCTCGTAGGATCAATCATTGGAAAGACTGGTCCTTGAGCAGTTGTTTGCATGGAAGGTGCTGGTCGAGCCACACTTGGGGTTCTAGCCCATGGTGGTGCTAGTGTTTCTCCTCGAAAGGCAGATTCATCTGGACGTGCCGTGTCTAAGGTAGACACCTCAGTGAAAAGGGGCCTTCCTTTCCATGTCATTTTCCTAACCTCTAGCCATTCAAGGGTTCTAAAGTCGTTCCCCCATCTATCATGAACACGCTTAGTGAAACCATCTAGATGCTCTACAGTTATTGTATGCATGACTGGAAGCTCTAAGCTCGAGTGCTTAGTGGTTGCATAGTAGGTTTCTACCACATCCCTATACACCTCTTTAATTGGGTCGTCTTGATAGATTTTAACTACTAGAATTTCTTTTACTATGTCCCATGGGTTTTTTTTGGTCTCTTTTTCTTTTCCAGTCCTTTCTCTATCCTCCCAATTCTTGTCGGAAAACAATTCTTCAAGTAAAGAAATGGGTGTACCAGGTCTGCGCGATGTTCCTGGCACATTTGGGTCCGATGGAAGCTCCTTCTTCTGCTTTGCTTGTCTAGGTTGAAGTACACCCAAAGCATCCACTTGTTCAGGATTTTTGGTGACCTTGTAGCGTACTCCATTTCTACCCATGTACATATCGTCTTGGTAGTTTACCCATGGTGTTGGTTCAAACGCAGAATGAATGTCTACAATTTTAACAACAAACCGGCTCATTGGATATTTGTAGATCTCACCGCCATGTGCGTTTGTATACAAGAAATGGAGTCTCATGTTGTCAATCAACTCCCCATCTGGGATTTCAAATGGATTAGCAGAATCTGCCATACCAATGGGTGTGGATGGTCTATTCATGCCAAATGACTCGTTTATGTCCATTGAAATATCACTCTCGGTTCTTGAGAGGCTCTCTGTTTGAGACTCCGAAGATGTCTCGAGAATGCTCTCCCTTGAGTGGTTACCCTAGATGGTGCACTAGTGTTACGTCCCCCTAGTATTGTTCCCGAGCGTAGATGCATACGCTATTTTTAGCTCGTAGGTAGCAGTGTCCAGTTTTTGAAATTTTTTTTTATATTTTTTTCTTTTTAAATATAAATATAAATATATATATATATTTAAACCCTACCTAACCACTAAATGCAACTAACATGAATATGTGTGTAAATACCTATTTTATTTTTTATTTTTTATTTTTAAATTTAATTATTACAAAAATACGAATTATGCAAAAATTACAAAAATTTAAAAAAAATACAGAATATGCAAAAATATGGATTCCAAGGAAAATACATAATTTATAGATTTTTTTAAAATTATTTTTTAATTATTATTTTTATATTTTTTTAAATGCTAAAAAAAACTAAAAAATTACCTAGTATGTAAAAATTACAGATTTTTTATTTTTATTTTTTTAAAAAAAACTAAGACTAACAAAATAAAAAAAATAAAAAATAAAACACATACCTTATTGGGCCGGCCACCTTATCTTCTTCCAAATTCTGCGCCGGCGTCCTTATCTTCTTCGGCGCCTCACGTTCTCTGCAGACCTTCGCTTACAGTTAGCTTCACCGGCCTCACGTTCGCCGCCACAACCCCCGTCGCTTCTCTTCCTTCACCGCCAGCAGCTCTAACTCGGCCACCTCTGCTTCGCCGGCCACCACCTCACCTCCTCGTCTACTGCGGATGGCCCTTCGCCTTCGCCTGCAGCTCCTTCTTAAGCCTTCGCCGGCCACTCCTCAGCTGCAGCCGCCAACCTTCGCCTCCCCGCTCTTTCTTCAGCCTTCGCCGGCACAACCCTGCTCTCTCTGCTCACACCGCCTTCACCTTCGCACCGGCGGGCCTCTGCAGCTTTCGTCTACTGCAGTCACCGGCCAGCTCTCCTTCACACCGGGCCTCTCTGGCCTTCGCCTTCTTTGCTTTCTCTGCCGGCCACCTCACCTTCCACACCGGCCACTTCACCGTCTTCGCCGGCATCTCGCCGCCTTCTTTTCCTCCTCACTCACCTTCGCCTCCCCAGCTCTGCTGCAACTGCCCCTGCTCTGCTGCAGCCGCCAACACTGTATGGGCCTACGCCACCTCCTTTGCACAAGCCTCTCGCCGCCTTCTTTTTCTCCCGTCGGTGCGGCCTCTGCCTCCTTCTCGCCTTCTTCACCGCCGGCCACCACCTCTGTTGGGCCCTTCACAGATGCAGCCGCCCTTCTTGCGACCACAACCTTCTCTTCGCCACCTCAGCTTCTGACGCCACTGTCACAATCCATGGGCCTACGCCACCAACTTCGTGGCCCTTCAGCGAGTGAGCGCCTCAGAAAAGTTCTTTATCTAGCGTGCTGTTGTCTCTCTGTGAGTAGTGAGCTACGGCTCTGCTCAATGAATGATGGTTTCTTTGTGTGTGTGCTAAAAAAAAATATAACAAAAAATAAATAATAAAATTTGCAACCTTATCCGGCCCCTCCTTTGTCTTTGTAATCTAATTTTTCTCTTCTAATCACTAGCTCCGAGATTCCACACTCGTGCTAACCCTAAACCTAAAAACCAAAAGAATTAGTGGTAGTAATGCAAGCTTCTCAACCGGTTTTGAGTCTTCTCCCCGGCAACGGCGCCAATGGAGAGACAGAAGACTCTCTACACTTGTAGCAAGAGTAGCATGATCCACATATAGCTCAATCCAATGGGATTTGCATCCCTTTCGGAGCTAGGGATTCAACCCGTACCGGTACACGGAAGCTTATCCCTTTCGGGATGCTATGAACACCACTACTTGGTTCTTCCTAGTAAATTTGATTTTTATGCATAGAAAGATGCATAAAGGAATTTTTTTTTACAAAAGTGTTATTCTTATTAAAATTGATTTTTATGCATAGAAAGATGCATAAAGGAAATTTTTTTATTACAAAAGTGTTATTCTTATTAAATTTGATTTCTATACATAGAAAGATGCATAATGGAATTTTTTTATTATAAAAGTGTTATTCTTATTAAAATTGATTTCTATGCATAGAAATATGCATAAAGGAATTTTTTTTTATTACAAAAGTGTTATTCTTATTAAATTTGATTTCTATGCATAGAAAGATACATAATGGAATTTGTTTTATTATAAAAGTGTTATTCTTATTAAAATTGATTTCTATGCATAGAAAGATACATAAAGGAATTTTTTTAATTACAAAAGTGTTATTCTTATTAAATTTGATTTTTATGCATAGAAAGATGCATATAGGAATTTTCTTTATTGTAAAAGTGTTATTCTTATTAAGTTTGATTTTTATGCATAGAAAGATGCATAAAGGAACTTTTTTTATTACAAAAGTGTTATTCTTATCAAAATTAAATTTCATGCATAGAAGATGCATAATGAAAATTTTTTTAATTATAAAAGTGTTATTCTCATTAAATTTGATTTTTATGCATAGAAAGATGCATAAAGGAAGTATTTTATTATAAAAGCGTTATTCTTATAAAAATTAATTTTTATGCATAAATAGATGCATAAAGAAATTGTTTTTATTTTAAAAGTGTTATTCCTATAAATTTATTTTTATGCATAAATAGATGCATAAAAGGATTTTTTTATAAAAGTGTTATTCCCATTGAAGTTGATTTTTATGCATAAATAGATTGTAAGGTCCCTGTCTCCATCGCGCAACAAATTCAGGGCTGCTACTAGTAGCGGAAGTAGCACTCGAGGCCTCGCCCACGGTTATTCGGACAAGAGACTAATCCATCGGTTTTTCAAAAACCGAACCCGAAAAAACTTCCCTTGCCCAGAAAGCACGGGCGATTCCTCCTGGATAATTTTTCTCTAATGTAGTCAAAAAGTCTTAACTAACTGAATTGATCTGACCGAACTCGTAAGTCCTATAGTCAGATCGGGGAAAGATTACACTTGGATCATAGAGACCAATGCTTTTTTCCTCATTGAGAGGCACAGCCGTTGATTCTTTTCCATAGAACAATTTTTGTCTGGGATTTACTTCATCTATTGTACCATAACAGAATTAAGTCTCAATTTAGGGATCCATCAGTCCAGCCTAACCCCATCCAGTCCCATGGGTTAGCCAACCGCCCAACCACTATAGTGATGGGATCCAATTAGGAATTTGGTTAGGTTTTGTCCCGGGTACCAGGAAAGGAGTTCCCAGGCCCCCTAGCCGGATATTCATGCAAAACTTAAAACTAGTCATACCACTTACACACCTAGTATGAAATTGCCTTTTTCATAGATTCAGCTGTCTTTAAAACAATCATTTAATGAAATCATAGTTACTGATCATAATCCTCCAAAAATTTCCAGTTGAATTATAATTTCCAATCATTCCTTCCTCAATGTACCTATGGCATCATTGGCAACCAGAACGCTCACCACCTATCCACTCAGGGGTCTTTTCAATGGTTCCTAGCTCATAGTACTTGGCAATATTCCCGTATCAAAATGGAATCTTCGTTGAAGATCAGCGCAAGATCAACCAACAGATCTATATAAAAGAACCATGGACTCATCCGTTGAGGACCAGCAAGGTCAATCAACCAGATCCATTCTCGAATTCAGAAAACAACTCTTACTCCTTGTTCTAATATCTTCCACGATGCACATGTGGGTATCTTCGGTGACCCAGAGCCCGAGCACCGTATGGTCAGCACCCTCTAGGATCCTTCGTAGGTCACCTAGCGCTTCACTCATAGGCTGCTTCCTTGGTCCCTCATTCATCGTAACCGGAAGCTCACCATTTTAATCGAACCGAGGCTGGTCAAGACCTCAGCCGACCTTGCTACGCGAGACGTCCTCGATTGACTCCGTCAGCTGTTGCAACTTTATCAAATTATGTCTCCACGACCTCATTCACAAGACGGTCAAAATGCTTCCCCAGCATTCTTGACATAAAACAGTCATTTTAAAAAACAGGTCATAAATACAGTTTCTATAGTGAACTCTCATCTTTCCACATTGTTCCACATCATTCCTCATTTATTTCATCTGTATTCCCTTTCTCATCACATCATAATCATTCACATCACAATTCACATGACACCACATCAATTCTTGTCCATCACATCCATTTACACCCATCACAATACATTCTATCCACATTATATCACATCACTTCTGTCCACACCATATCTCATTCATACACATCCATCCAATCGTTCACATGTACGACTACCCACATCTATTCATACATTCATATCTGTTGCGTGACGAGTGGTGATCAATGCAAGGATGCAACACAAAGATGCAAGCAGGAAAACAAGAGACTTGACATTCTTATTTAGGACTCTTGTAAAAAGTTCCAAGTTGTAGGTGAGTGTGGGAGTGGGCTTGAGAATAATCCCACATGGGAAGTTTTGGGAGTTTTAGGAGTTTTAGTATAAAAAGTGGCTGATTTGAGAGCTTATGAACACATTGGGCTACACTCATATTTGAGCTCTCTTGAGACTAGCTCTCCCTCTTGTTCATAGAGGTGCAAGCTCTTCTCTCTCCCCATCTACACTATTGTATGAGCAATGCTCTTCTAATTCAATGCAATGAGATGATGTTTTTCTCTTTTCTCATCTCTATTCTCTAGTGTGCATGCTTCTTTGTTGATGCTTGTGGATTCTCTATTAGGCTTTGTGTGGTAGTGGATTCAAGCTTAAGCTTCTCCATAGCTTATAGCTTATCCATGGGCAAGGCATTGCTTGAGTAGTGAATGAGAATGCATGCTTATTTCAAGTTCCATTAAGCTTCAAGGTTTGTGTGTATGCTAGGGAAGCTTCAAGTTCCATTAAGCTTCAAGGTTTGTGTGTATGCTAGGGAAGTAAGTGCTTGAGAATGAAGTATGCTATGAGCTTGTGTATGCATTAGCTTAGCTTTCTTCTTGTATTGGATGCATGAATGAGTGGGATGATGAGTGAATGAGCTATGGCAAGATTGAGCTTGTGTGTGTACACTTTTATAACAAAAAAATTCCTTTATGCATTTTTCTATGCATAAAAATCAATCTTAATAAGAATAACACTTTTGTAATTAAAAAAAATTCCTTTATGTATCTTTCTATGCATAAAAATCAAATTTAATAAGAATAACACTTTTATAATAAAAAAAATCCTTTATGCATCTTTCTATGCATAAAAATCAATTTTAATAAGAATAACACTTTTGTAATAAAAAAAATTCCTTTATGCATCTTTCTACGCATAGAAATCAATTTAAATAAGAATAACACTTTTATAATAAAAAAATTCATTATGCATCTTTCTATGCATAGAAATCAAATTTAATAAGAATAACACTTTTATAATAAAAAAATTTCTTTATGTATCTTTCTATGCAAAAAAATCAAATTTAATAATTAATATCAGTGATATCCATGCATATTCATAGGTGAATATGTACATGGAGTAATTAGAATATTTCTTTTAGATGCTAAAATGGTGGAAATTACTCTTTTGGAATAACATAAAAACAAACTTTCTTTTCCATAAAATTCTAGAAAATTTTGCCATAACCTCCTTTGTATGGCCGATCATTTCTCATTTTTATCATTCTTTATTTAAATTAAATTAACCCAAATTAGATTTATAGAACTCTAATCTACACAATTTTCTAAATTAAAGAGAGTGAACAATAAGAAGAGTTTAATTTATCCCTTAGTTAATCTTTCCAGGATTGAGAAAGGTTGGAATGTAAAGAAGATAAGGGGGTGGCCTTTTTATCAAAGGCATAGCATTTGAATTTAATTCAACATTACCAAAACATAAAAACCAAGAAAATAATAGATTTTTCATTAAAATTTGTAAATAAAGTAAGCAAATTAGCTTACATAGAGCTTGTAAGCTCTCCTTTGGCTTGAGGGATTGAGGGTTCTACTATTGTTTGAAGCAATAGTGGCCACCAATTCACTTTGGAGAGGATTAGGCAAAAAACAATTGAATTATTAAAAAATTCAATATAGATGGCCCAGGACAGTAGGAGCAGAGTAAAAGTGCATAAACACCATTAAGCTTTTACAAAGGAGGAGGCTTCTATTTATAGGAAAAAGTGAGCCTCTAACGAAGCAAACTGGTTCTAGAATTTTTCAAATCAATTTGGTCAATTTTTGACCATTTTTGGGTCAGTTCAGCTTACTTTTTAGATCTAGTTTTGAAATAGGAAAGAGGAGAGATGAAAATATCTCATTTTATTGATTAAAAATTGGGGGTAATGATGAGAAAAAGGCGCCTACTTCATGAGGAAAGATCCCCACACTGAGGTGTCAAATTGAGTTTTTAAATTATTTTCTTTGATCCTTAGTCCACTCTTCATCTTATGTGAGCATTTACTCATTTTTGGGGGGTTTTTCTTTTATTCTTTAATTTATCTCCTCCTTACATTTGCATTAATCTTATTGGTACATAGGAACCTTAATTGGACCTTAATCCAAAAATTTCTGAAAATTTGGACCCTTAGTCTATGGTCCTTTCTACCTATTTTCAATTAATTCCAATTGCACATTGGAAAGTTCTTTTTCAATTTCTATTTCAGGAGGGGAAACCATTTTTGACACTAGGAGGATTTTTATATCAAAAAATATCTCAATTTTGAATTACCTCGCTCTAGACATTTTCTCTCTCCAGGCCAAAACAGGGTAAAACATGATCTTTCTTTTATTTCAGAGAGGGGAATAATTATAAGATCAGAAGGGGAGGTTCTTACACACCTGCACACCTCAAAAGTTGGAGGGAAGAATCTTACAGTCGAGGGGAAGAAAAATGGAACAAGGTGTTAGAGTTGTTTTCTGAACTCGGGCATGGATCTGGTTATTGTCCTTGACAAACAACGGATGAGTCCACGACTCTTTTATATAGATCTATTGGTTGATCTTGCAAATCTTCAATGGAGAGTCCATCTGGATTTTCTTATGTGATTATATTGCTGGGTACTATGAGTTAGGAACTATTGAAAAGGCCCTTGAGTGAACAGGTGGTGAGCGTTCAGGTTGCCAATGATGCCATAGGTACACTGATGAAGGAATGATTGGATATTTTGGAAGATTATGATCAGTGATACTATGGTTTCATTAAAAGATTGTTTTAAAGACAAAATCTGTGAAACAGGCAATTTCATATTAGGTGTGTAAGTGGTGTGACTATCTTGACGTTTGTTTGAAGTGCCTGGAAACTCTTTTCCCTAGTACCCGGGGCAAAACATAACCAAATTTCTAAATGGATTCTATCACTACAGAGTCTGGGCGGTTGGCAAACCCATGGGATTGGATAGGGTTAGGCTAGACTGATGGATCCCTAAAATGAGACTCAATTTTGTTAAGTTACGATAGTTGAAGTGAATCCCGGATAACCCTTGTTCTATGGAAAAGAATCAACGGCTGTGCCTGTTGATGAGGAAAAAAGCGTTGGACTCTATGATCCAAGTGCAAGTCTTTTCCTTGATCTGACAACATGAGACTTACGGGTTCAGTTTGGTTAGTGTTGACCAAACTGACTATGTTAGAATAAAATTAGTGATGACCTTGACTACGTTAGAATAAAATTATCCTGGAGAGGAATCGCCTATGTCTGCTGGGCGAGGGAAGTTTTTACGGGTTCGGTTTTGGAAGAACCGAGAGATTAGTCTTTTGTCCGGATATCCGTGGTGGTGGGCGAGGCCCTCAGTGAGAGGCTTTGCCCTGCGCAAGAAGTGCTACTTCCACTGCTAGCACCCCTGAATTCGTTGCGTGGAGGGGGCAGGGATCTTTCAAACATTATGTCTTCCCTACCTAATTCAGACACCCACTGGCTTAAATAGTAGGGGCGGTTGAGGCACATGAACACTTAAACCAAGTCTAGCAAAGGGAGTTCACTAATAGCTCCCTCCTGGTCCACACAACCACCCCCAAGCCAATGGAACCCATTGACTCCCAACCCAAACCCCAAAAGATTTGCCGTTCTACGTGCAAAGCATGCAACAAGAAGTTAGCGCTTGTAGAGAAGAAGCTAAAAATTTGATAAAAGAGAAAAGCGCTAAAGAAGAAGACACTAAACAAGTCCCCAAACACTTCAAAACATTTCAGATGGCTGATAGATTTGTACAATATGACTTGGCCCAAAGGTCTCACAACAGAGAGCCAGGGACCATGCATGACGGGTCAAGGTGAAGGATATTAACCTGGCAAGCTCGGGTGATGACCCAAGGCTAATTTACATTGGGGATGACCTCTCAATCAAGGAAGAGACCAAAATCATCCCTCTACTAAATTTGAGGATTTCTTTGCATGGAAGTACATGGATATGAAGGGTGTACCTCCCGAAGTAGTCAAACACACCATTCCTATGGTTGATGGAGCGAGACCAGTCAAGCAAAGAGCTTACCCTATGAATCCAAAGTGCTCCAAGATGGTATGGGAAGAAATCGATCAACGCATTGACGGTAGATTCATCTATGAAATTGAGCACACCAAAATGGGTATCACCCAGAGTGAGTGCCCATAAAGAACATAAAGGTACGAGTGTGTGTTGACCTCAAAAAGGTCAATGCCACTGCTATACGAGATCACTATCCCTTCACAGAGTGCGTGCTCAAAAGAGTCACAAAAGCAGGAAAGGAAGCTTATAGCTTCTTGGATGATATCTTTGGATACAATCAGGTATTAATCAATCCTAAAGATCAACACAAAACTGCCTTTGCTATGGAATGGGAAACTTATGCATATTGCATCATGCCTTTTGGGCTGACCACTACCCCTAGCACCTTCTAATGTCTGATGTGCACGGCTTACAAGGAGTATCTTTGAAAATTCCTTGAGGTCTTTATGGATGACCTCTGTGTCAATTCCACTTGGAAAGCACATCTTGAATCTTTACGGAAGGTGCTAGAAAGATGTAGGCTCTATCGTATTTCATTGAACCCTCTCAAGTGCTAGTTTTGGGTTAGGCATGGAGTTATCTTTTGTTTGCGACATATTGTCTCCAAACAAGGAATCTCCACCACTGATGATAGCAAGCTACGGCTCATCCTTTAGCTAGCCCCACCAACCAACTTTAAGGGAGTCCAGCACTTCATGGGACACGTTGGGTATTATAGGCGCTTCATTTTCATCATGTATGCTGCTGTAAGATCCCTCCCAAGCCATGCAACGATTCTCTTTTAATATAGGTTTCAAGAAGAAAGAGAGTGCACTTAGAGAGAGACTATAAGGCTAGAAATGTTAAGAAAGTGATAGAGTAAAAATATTAGTTCCAAAAATCTAAAAAGAAATAAGAAGATAAGAATATATCTATATAAGAGATAAATATCTCCAAAAATAGAATTTTGAATTTAGGTGATAGGAGGTCATATTTAGAGTACTTTTACATATTTAGAGGCCATGCACACTGAAAATATGAAAAAGCAACACGTTTCTAAAGATAGCGCATTTAACGGCTATATTCACATGTTTTTACCTATTCTCCCTATGCTAGCTTGAGACCAAATGCGTTTCGGTTCTTTTGACTGGTTATATGACTGTATTCTGAGTTTTTATTAGAGAGTTATGGCCAAAACAAGTTTCTAGTTCTATCAGGGTCTCTATACAGGGAAACTGTAAAGGGAAACTGTAAGAAGGTAGCAAGTAACCTCAAGGTCATTCTAGACCTTGAGATGTATGTATCCCTTTATTCTTATCTAATCTCTTGAAAGAGAAGGCTAGTTTGATATGGTTTTTCGAAGGAAGAGACTACTACTCCATAGTTTTAAGGAAGAATAGTATGTCATTGCTCTGTGGAGAGAAGGTTACTTTGCCACAGTCCTTCGTCGAAAGAGAGGAGTTAGAGTACGAGTAAGAGGAGATTAAGCTTGGAGATGGTTGGATATCTCTAATTCTATGAGAAGGTATTAGAAGACTCTTTGTTCTCATATTTCAAGGTCTAAAGCTCTTATTAATGAGCAAAGATAATGATAAACGACAGATTTCTGCATAATTTCTATAAGGTATATATTTTTAGTTTTTCAATTATATATCATTCTTGGGGGTTGAGGTATGGCCCTGACTTCTCTATTACTTGTCAGTAGTGATCTATTTGATTGATTTACTAGTTAAAGTTTAATTAAGATAAAAATTACTATAGAAATAGTATAATGAATTATTGAAGAGAAGATTTTTTCTTGATTTCTATGGATATGTTTGCTGGTTTCATTGCTAATCTACAAGTACATCTTCTCCCCTACTTTGCTAACTCTACAGGCAAAGGCAGTAGAGCAAGCTCGGGAGTCGGCGTAGGGTACTCCCCTCCTATGCCACTAGGAATTGGATTTCCACCCCACAAGGGTAGCTACACATGTGATTATGATGCTGCCTAGTTCTACGGGCCCAGGCTAGTGCGGTGAATTAGCCCACCTCCTCATGAGTAGACATCTCCTCTGAAGAGCGAGAGGGTTTATGTAAGAATCCTCCCCAGCCTCTCTCAAGATGTCCAGTATCTTCCCCTGTAATCAAATCCCTCTTCAGAAATATAAAAGATCTTGTTTCTACCTATTTTGGCTTAGAGAGAGAAAATATTCTAGAGAGAGGTTATTCAGATTTTAGATATTTTTGGATGGAAAAATATATCTTCTTATTAAATTAAACTCCCCCGAAACAGAAGTTCAAAAGATTTTCAGAAGGTGCATTAGAAATCAATTATAATCTGTTCAAAAGGCCTTATCCTAAGGGTCCAGATTAGCCCAAGGGTGCACACATAAATACAATAAAGTATCACATACCTAACCTTGGATATGCCTTCATTCAAGAAGCACATACTAAAAATTTTAAATTAAGGTTTTGAGGGGCCAATCAGATTCATCCAAATGTGTGGAGGAGATAAATAGAAGAAATAAAGAAAATCCCCCCCCCCAAAAATGAGTAAATACTCACATAAGATGAAGAGTGGACTAAGGACCAAAGGAAATACTGAAAAAATGAAATTTTGACACCTCAAAGTGGGGATTCCCCCTCATGAAGGAGGTGCCTATTTCACATGTGTGGTGTAGTTTTAAATTCCCAAAAATTGAGATATTTCATCTCTCCTCTCTCCTAATTCAAGTCTAGTTCTAAAAAGTAAGCTAAACTGACCCAAGAATGGTAAAAAATTGACCAAACTGATTTGGAAAATTCTAGAATCAGTTTGCTTGGTTAGAAGCTCATTTTTTCCTATAAATAGAAGCCTCCCCCTTTGTTGAAGCTTAATAGTGTTTTATGCACTGTTACTCTACTCCTCCCCAGAGCCAAAAACTGTGAATTTATTAATAATTCATTAGTTTTTGACCATTCCCTCTTCTAAAGAATTGGTAGCCACTCTTGTTGCAAACAAGAGTAGATCCCTCAAACCATCAAGCCAAAGGAAAGCTCTTAGAAATTCATGTAAGTTAGAAATCCTACTTTTTCTTTATTCTTTTTTTTAATGGTTTTCTAATTTTTGTTTTCTTGAAATGTAAAATGATGCTATGCCTTGTTGGAAAAGCTTTCCCCCTCTCTCATTCTCAAATTCAGCCTTTCTTTATCCTAGATAAGTAATCTAATCGTTGAAATTAAACTTTTTATATTATTTCTCTTTTAAAGGTAGAATTTGATTAGTTTAGAATTCTTTAAACCATTTGGGGATAATTTTTAAGTAATTTAAGGTTAGGAAAAATTAAAAAATGGTCAGCCATACAAAGGAGGTTATGGTAAAATTTTCTTAAATTTTGTGAAATAAGTTTTATCTTTTATTATTCAAAAAGAGTAATCCCCATTGTTTGTGTATTCTAAAAGTGTTATTTTCATTCTAGGCATAGAAAATGCATAGTAGAAATATTTTTATTATGAAAGTGTTATTTCCATTAAAATTAAATTCTATGCATAGAAAGATGCATATTGATTATTTTTATTATTATAAAAGAGTGATTTTCATTAGATTTAAATTCTATGAATAGAAAGATGCATATTGATTATTATTTTTAATTATAAAAGAGTAATTTTTATTAGATTTAAATTCTATGCATAGAAAGATGCATATTGATTATTTTTATTATTATAAAAGAATGATTTTCATTAGATTTAAATTCTATGCATAGAAAGATGCATATTGATTATTATTTTTATTATAAAAGAGTGATTTTCATTAGATTTAAATTCTATGCATAGAAAGATGCATATTGGATATTTTTATTATTATAAAAGTGTTACTTTCATCAATATTGAATTTTATGCATAAATAGATGCATAAAAGATTTTTTTAAATTATAAAAGTGTTACTTTCATCAATATTGATTTTTATGCATAAATAGATGCGTAAAAGAAAATTTTTATTATAAAATGGTTACTTTCATCAATATTGATTTTTATGTATAAATAGATGCATAAAAGATTTTTTTATTATTATAAAAGTGTTACTTTCATCAATATTGATTTTTATGCATAAATAGATGCATAAAAGAATTTTTTTATTATAAAAGTGTTACTTTCATCAATATTGATTTTTATGCATAAATAGATGCATAATTTTTTTAATTATAAAAGTGTTACTTTCATCAAAATGGAAATAGATGCATAAAAGAAAATTTTTATTGCAAAAGTGTTGCTTTTACCAATATTGATTTTTATGCATAAAATGATGCATAAAAGAATTTTTTTATTATAAAAGTGTTACTTTCATCAAAATTGATTTTTTAAATGCATAAATAGATGCATAAAAGGATTTTTCTTTTATATAAAAGTGTTATTTCCATAGATGTTGGATTTTATGCATAAATAGATGCATACAGAATTTTTATATCAAAATAAGAGTTCTCTTTAATCCTATGTTTAAATCTCATGAATATTGAAAAATGAATAAGTAAATACTCAGTGAAGGAAAATTATACCGTTTCATATTCTCTAGGATGATAATGAGAAAATTCAAAAAAACTATCGAAGTCGAAATTTTAGATAAATGATTAATTTATTCCTTATAGGAATTCGTGAAGACTAGTTTTGAATTCAGTTAAGCAAAATACTCAATGAATGAAATTCAGTAACGTAGTAATTGAAATATTACCCTTCGAGAAAGGTAGTTCAGGGAGAACCTTTCCAGACTCAAACCCTGAATCAGACTATGACCAAGATGTAACTCCTTCGTCATTTTCAAGAAAAGACGATGTGACCAGTTCAGTAATCTACACTCAAATCACCCAACCACTGAATTTGAAACTAAGTTGAGACCTTTGATTTTGATCTGAGGATCAAGAATTTAGAATTCGAGGAATTCTGCTTGGGAATCCAGACCTGTGATCTAGAAGTCTTGGGATTCAAAATTGATATACTCATTGTATTCAAAAGAAAATCAAAAACTGAAAACTTGCATAGAAACCCTGATTTCTTAAAGGACTGTCTTACGCCAGAATGTTGGAGGAAGCATTTGGTATATGTGTTTTTCTAAGGGAAGTTTGGTTGCAACAGCTGGTGGGGGGAGTGTTCAAAGGATGGCTCACACGGCAAAATCCTGCCCACGTCTTGACTAGCCTGGGTATGGTGTAAAATGGTGTGCTTCCGGTACGATGGGCGAGGGCCGATGAAGCGGTCCCTGAGTGAAGTGCCAGGACACCTAAGGAGGATCCTGGAGGGTTCTAACCAGGCGATGCATGGGCTCGCGATGCTTAGGACACCCATGCGTATGTCGTGGAAGATATATATATGTATGATGACGAGAAAATTATTGTAATCTGTTACTGGATCTCGTTGCTGACCTGCTGGTCTCAACGGAGAGTCCAGAGTGATATTGTTTTGTGAGAAACAAGGATTGAATGGAAATTTTGAGTTATGACATCTGTAACCAATAATTGTTTGTCAATGGATTGTTTTATAAATTAAAGTTTAAAGAGGAGTGTGTGCGTATCTGTATTCTAAAGCAAAAGTTAAGAAAGGCATTCAATTATGGGTGGATGAGTACTTGTCTGGTTTTACCAATTCTAGTGGTTGGGCGGTGGCTAATAACCCATGGGCCGGATGGGCTAGAATAATAAAATTGATCAATAGGAATACGCTTAGAACTCGAATAGTTAAATAATAACCTGAAGACTTCTCAAATGAATAGATCAATGGCTGTGTCTAATTCAATTAGGGAAAAAGTGTTGATTCCTTCAAGTTAAGTCTGTAATAGTTTCCCTTCTATCTGGTTTATTCATATGAAGGTTAGTTCAGTATCTTGACCTCATTAGAAAAATTCATTAAGAAATTCAAAATGGTGGAATCGTCCCCGTTTTTGGTATGGAAAATTTTTCCGGTTTCTGTTTTCGGAATGATCACCAGCTTAGTCTCATGCCCGGACATTAGAGGGCGAGGCCTTGAGTGGGAAACCCTGCCCCGCGCAAGAGGGAGCTGCTTCCGCAGCCAGCACTCGAGAATCTGGTGTGCGGAGGGGGTAGTGGGATCTTACAGTTGGTATGAGAGCGGTATTGTAAATTTAAGTAATAGCAACAGAAATTGCTTAAAATTTTAAAGTAAATCTGGGAAATAATGTTTTCACTTGTTAATATCATGTTGAATGAACTTTAAAAATTGAAAACTCATAAATTGAATTGGAAATTTATAGATGGATACCCCGAATCTATCTGGCATTCTTGAACTCTCCCAGAGTCAGGATATGATTGCCTTTGCATTCGAGCACCTCATCAACTCTGCTACGACCGGAGTAAGTAGAGTGAGACTCGCACGTCATTTTGAGAGTCTTTACTTTTGTGATCCTCTTGATCGACGTCGGTATATGTGGTTCTATGGAGGACGATGTACTAATGTCAGTACACCAGTCAGCGTCAGAGGCTCAAGCAAATTATTTCCTTAGCCATGATTCTGATAAGGCTAGGGCTTGTTCAGCATGTACAACTCTTTGATCGAGTTTTTAGGCCTCTTAGCCGCTTTATCCCTAGAAGTAGAATTACAGCACCTCTTTCTGTAATGAATCGTGTGTACCATGGTATGTCTCTTTTGCAGTTTTGCTTCTTTATGCGTATACGATTGAGGCAGTGATTTTGGGAGCCGTGATGCTCTATGTATATATCTCAAACTTTTGATAGTAAACGATGTTTTGCAAAAAAATTCCAAATTATTTTCATGATTGTGAATATGGTTAATAAAATTATCAGAGTAAATCTTGTTTCATGATGAATGATGAAATATTTATCTGTTTAAAGAATAAATCACAAAAATTAAATAATCATAAATCTGTTGTCAAAGTTAAGTTGACAAAAATCTCATTTTGTCAGAGTCATGAGGCGCGCGGCCCGTGCAGGCAACCGGATCCTCTCTGATGACGAAGAATTAGATCCGGATGTTCGAAAAGCCCTGCACACATCCCAACCTGGTCGCTTCAAGGGTGAAGGGGAGCAGTTAGGTGAAGTAGTGGAAAAGTGGATTGAGGCAACAAGGCCCAATTCAGAATCAGGATACTGGGAGATTCAAAAGTGAAGGAAGACCCTTCCCACACACAGAACACTTTCTCACGAACCCCACCTCTTTCAAGAATTTAGAGGGATGAGCTCAGAAGTGAGAACCGGTGTTTTGGATGCTAGGCTTTTGGTCACCAGCTGAAAGACTGCCTGACTCCTGCCATGTCAAGGGAACAGGGAAGTCAAGGACCAAGAGTGTAGAGACCAGCCCCTTCCTATCAGTCAAATCAGGGTCCATCTCGTCTAAATCAGGGCATCATTTGTGTATTCTAAAAGTGTTATTTTCATTCTAGGCATAGAAAAATGCATAGTAGAAATATTTTCATTAGATTTAAACTCTATGCATAGAAAGATGCATATTGGATATTTTATTATTATAAAAGTATTACTTTCATCAATATTGATTTTTATGCATAAATAGATGCATAAAAGAATTTTTTTATTATAAAAGTGTTACTTTCATAAAAATTGATTTTTATGCATAAATAGATGCATAAAAGAATTTTTTTATTATAAAAGTGTTACTTTCATAAATATTGATTTTTATGCATAAATAGATGCATAAAAGAATTTTTTTTATTATAAAAGTGTTACTTTCATCAATATTGATTTTTATGCATAAATAGATGCATAAAAGATTTTTTTTAATTATAAAAGTGTTACTTTCATCAAAATGGATTTTTATGCATAAATAGATGCATAAAAGAGTTTGAAATTAGCTCATCAAATTCTGGGGAGTCTCTACCTCTAACCCTGATAGCGGTTTCAAATGCCTTGTACTCTTTACCCAAGCCATTCAATGTAATGGCTACCAAGTCATCATCATCCACAGGAGCACCAATAGATGCTAGTGCATCAGCACATTCTTTGATCTCTTGCACATAATCATTTACACTTCTATTGCTATGCGAGTCACACCATGAATCTTCTACTTCAATTGCATCTTCTTTGGTGTTGTAGTTGTATCATACAACTTTACCAAAGTATCCCATGCATCCTTGGGATTTTGTGTGTCATGTATATGGCATAACATGGTGTTTGTAACACATATCGGGAAGTAATGTAACACTTTGAAGGCTCTCTCTATCCAATTTTGATGTGCTGGAAGCTGTGCAGGTGGAACCTTGATTTGCATTTAAAACAATTAATTTGAAACTTCTCAAGCTTGAGAGGGATTGAGAAGTGAAATCTTTTGAGAATATTAATGAAAACCATGAAATTACTTCTTACCTCTAGATTTGGCTTGCTTCTTTATCTTAGAAGGAATCCCCCAACCAATCAATCGGTTTAGTATGTTGAGAAGAAAGCTCCAAGGATTGTTGAAGAGAGAGAGAAGCTCCAATCTCTCCAAAAAGTAGAGGATTTTTAAGGGATAATACAAAATATCATTTACTGGCATGGTATAGTTCACAGATTCTAATACATCCACATCCATATCCACATTCATACATCCACATCCACATTCACATTCATACATCCACATCCACATTTACATCCATTCATCCATATCCACATCTATGCATCTATACATCCACATACACCTTCACATCTATTCTTTTACAAACACATCCACATACACATGCATATCCCTTCTTTCACATATACATCCACATCACATCCGTGTACTTCCCATCTCACCCTTGCACATATCCTCTCATCTCTTTCTCATCTCATTATTCACATTTACATCTATTTTCATTACATCACATCTTCAAAAGAAGTTCTCTATCTCTTGGGAAGTACAAGAAGTTATCCCCCAGGTATTGTGGGCCATATCTAATTACAAAGAAAGTAGGTGACTTAGCTTACGAGCTTCTCCTGCCTCCTCATCTCAAAGTACATATTGTATTTCATGTCAGCCTACCTAAAAAGTATGTACCAAGGCTGAATCATGTGCTTGATGAAATCTTAACTTCTTCAACCCAAGGGTAGATGGAACTCCAACTTGAAGAAATCCTTGATGTTCGAGAGTTCTCAAGAATAGAATTATGAGAGAATTATTGGTCAAATGGAAGTTCTATCCTTTTGAAGATGCCACCTAGGAGAAAGAAGCCAAACTGCTGTTGCGGGATTACCCCCAGTTTGTGAGACGAGGACATCTCGCATTTTTCAAGTGGGAGAGAATGTAAGATTCCTCCCCATCCCTCAAGATGTCCAATATCTTCCCCTGTAATCAATCCCCTCTTCAGAATAATAAAAGATCTTGTTTCTACCTTCTATTTTGGCTAAGAGAGAGAAAATATTCTAGAGAGAGATTATTCAGTTTTTAGATATTTTTGGATGAAAAATATCTCTTCTTATTAAAATAAATTCCCCCGAAACAGAAGTTCAAAAAGAATTTCAGAAGGTGCATTAGAAATAAATTATAATCTGTTCAAAAGGCCTTAGACTAAGGGTCTAGATTTTTTGAAAATTTTAGATTAAGGTTCCTATGGACCAATAAGATTAATCCAAATGTAGGGAGGAGATGAATTGAAAAATAAAAGAACCCCTTCCCCCCCCAAAAAAAAGAGTTAATGTTCACATAAGATGAAGAGTGGACTAAAGACCAAGGAAAATAGTTAAAAAACCAATTTTTGACACCTCAGGATAGGGATTCCCCCTCATAAAGTAGGTGTCTTTTTCTCATCATTGCTTTTCAATTTTAAATCATTAAAATTAGATATTCAATCTTTCCTCTCTCCTAATTCAAAATTGGATCCAAAAAGTGAACTAAACTGACCCAAAAAGGTCAAAAATTGACCAAAATGATCTGGAAAATTCTAGAATCAGCTTGCTTGGTTAGAGGCTCATTTTTTCCTATAAATAGAAGCCTCCCCCTTTGTAGAAGCTTAATAGTGTTTTATGCACTGTTACTCTACTCCTCCCCAGAGCCAAAAACATTGAATTTTTTGATATTCACTTGTTTTTGACTAACTCCTCTACAAAGAATTGGTGGCCGCTCTTGATCCAAGCAAGAGTAGAACCCTCAATCCCTCAAGCCAAAGGAAAGCTCACAAAACTCCATGTAAGTTAGAAATTCTACTTTTTTTTTAAAATTCTATTCTATGGTTTTCTGATTTCTTGCTTTTTTAATGGAAATTGGATGTTATGCCTTGATGGAAAGGCTTCCCCCTTCTCTTCATTGTGAATTCAGCCCTTCTTTATCCAAGATGTGTAATAAAATAAATAGAGTTAAACTTTTCGTATTGTTTACTCTTAAAAAATGAGAATTGATTAGATTAGAGTGCTGAATTCATCTTGGGGTAAATTCTAAGTAGATTTAGAATGAAAAAAATTAAGAAATGGTCAGCCATACAAAGGAGGTTATGGCAAAATTTTCTTAAATTTTATAGAAATAAGTTTTATCTTTATGTTATTCAAAAAGAGTAATCCCCTCCATTTGTGTATTCTAAAAGTGTTATTTTCATTCTATGCATAGAAAGATGCATATTGAAAATATATTTATTATAAAAATATGCATATTAAAAATATTTTTATTATAAAAGCGTTATTTTCATCAGAATTAATTTCTATGCATATTGGAAATATTTTTATTATAAAAGCGTTATTTTCATTAGACTTAATTTCTATGCATAGAAAGATGCATATTGGAAATATTTTTATTATAAAAGCGTTATTTTCATTAGACTTAATTTCTATGCATAGAAAGATGCATATTGGAAATATTTTTATTATAAAAGAGTTATTTTCATTAGACTTAATTTCTATATATAGAAAGATGCATATTGAAAATATTTTTATTATAAAAGCGTTGTTTTCATTAGACTTAATGTCTATGCATAGAAAGATGCATATTGAGAATATTTTTATTATAAAAGAGTTATTTTCATTAGAATTAATTTCTATGCATAGAAAGATGCATATTGAAAATATTTTTATTATAAAAGCGTTATTTTCATTAGACTTAATTTCTATGCATAGAAATATGCATATTGAAAATATTTTTATTATAAAAGCGTTATTTTCATTAGACTTAATTTCTATGCATAGAAAGATGCATATAGGGAATATTTTTATTATAAAAGCGTTATTTTCATTAGAATTAATTTCTATGCATAGAAAGATGCATATTGGAAATATTTTTATTATTATAAAAGTGTTACTTTCACCAATATTGATTTTTATGCATAAAGTGATGCATAAAAGATTTTTTTTAAATTATAAAAGTGTTACTTTCATCAAAATTGATTTTTATGCATCAAATGATGTATAAAAGAAAATTTTTAATTATAAAAGTGTTACTTTCACCAATATTGATTTTTATGCATAAAGTGATGCATAAAAGAATTTTTTTAATTATAAAAGTGTTACTTTCATCAAAATTGAATTTATGCATAAATTTAATTTTTATTATTATAAAAGTGTTACTTTCATCAAAATTGAATTTATGCATAAATGATTTTTATATCAAAATTAGAGTTCTCTTTAGCTCTATGTTTAATTTCCATGAATAGGATGTTGAGATGGACGCATTGGTTCATAATGAAACTTGGGATTTGGTTGCCTTACCACAAGGCAAAAATGTCATTGGTTGCAAATGGGTTTATAAGGTGAAATGTAAATCAAATGGTTCCATTAAGTGCCATAAAGCGCGGTTGGTAGAGCTAAGGGTTATGCACAAACCCAAGGCTTGGACTATGAAACATTTAGTACAGTTGCAAAGATGGGAACAGTTTTAGCAGCCATTGCTATGGCTGAGCAAATGATTGGGAAATGCATCAAATGGATGTGAAAAATGCATTTCTAAATGGTGATTTACAAGAGGAAGTTTATATGGCACAGCCAGAAGGATATGTACACCCGAGGTACCCCACTCATGTATATAGATTAAGGAAAGCATTATATGGTTTCAAGCAAGCACCTCATGCTTGGAGTGATAAGATAAGCCGATATCTTACCTCCCTTGGATTTCAGGTTTCTTTAGTAGATTCTTCATTCTATGTGAAGAAAACAAATCATGGGATTGTCTTACTTGTCATCTATGTGGATGACTTGATACACGAGATTATGCTACAGATGTTCTACATGTCAAGAAGGCATTGAGTGGGCAGTTTGATATGAAAGACTTGGGTGAATTGAGATATTTTCTTGGGATTGAAGTGATCAAAGACCATGCAGGGACATGGTTAGTGCAATGCCAAATGCATTGGATATGTTGGCAAAATATGGGATGACAGGGTGTAAGCCAATGAGTACACCTTTTGAAAGATCTCTGTCCCCACCGCACAACGAATTCAGGGGTGCTAGCAGTGGAAGTATCACTTCTTGCACGGGGCAGGGTCCCTCACTCATCAGGGCCTCACCCACGGATATCCAGACAAGAGACTAATCCATAGGTTCTTCCAAAACCGAACCCGGAAAAACTTCCCTTGCTAGGAATCACGAGCGATTCCTCCAGGATAATTTTACTATGACGTAGTCAAAAGCCTTAACTAACTGAATTGATCTGACCAAACCCGTAAGCCCCATAGTCAGATCAAGGAACAGATTGCACTTGGATCATAGAGACCGACGCTTTTTTCCTCATTAAGAGACACAGCCGTTGATTCTTTTCAATATAACAATTTTTATACGGGATTTACTTCATCTATCATACCATAACAGAATTGAGTCTCATTTTAAGGATCCATCAGTCTAGCCCATCCAGTCCTGTGGGTTAGCCAACTGCCCAACCACTGTAGTGATGGGATCCATTTAAGAATTTGGTTAGGATTTGTCTCGGGTACTAGGGAAAAGAGTTCCCACGCCCCCTAGCCGGATTTTCATGCAAACTTAAAACTAGACACACCACTTACACACCCAATATGAAATTACTTTTTTCACAGATTCAGCTGTCTTTAAAACAATCATTTAATGAAACTATAGTATCACAGATTCAGCTGTCTTTGAAACAATCATTTAATGAAACTATAGTATCACTGATCATAATCCTCCAAAATATCTAGTTGAATCCTAATTTCCAATTTTTCCTTCATCGGTGTACCTATGGCATCATTGGCAACCAGAACGCTCACCACCTATCCACTTAGGGGCCTTTTCGATAGTTCCTAGCTCATAGTAGTAGTAACCGGTAATATTTTCACTTATAAAAATCAAAATGGAATCTTTGTTGAAGATCAGCAAGATCAACTAGCAAATCCATAAAAAAACACCATGGACTCATCCGTTGAGGACCAGCAAGGTCAATTCAGAAAACAACTCTTACTCCTTGTTCCAATATCTTCCCCGACGCATGTGTGGGTATCTTTGGCGACCCAGAGCCCGAGCACCGTATGGTCAGCACCCTCTAGGATCCTTCGCACACAGGTCACCTAGTGCTTCACTCATAGGCCGCTTCCTTGGTCCCTCATCCACCATACCGGAAGCTCACCATTTAAATCGAATCGAGGCTGGTCAAAGACCTTGGTCGACCTTGCTACGCGAGACGTCCTCCATTGACTCTCCGTCAGCTGTTGCAAACTTTATCAGATTAGGTCTCCACGACCTCATTCACAAGACAGTCAAAATGCTTCCCTAGCATTCTTGACATAAAACAGTCATTTAAAAACATGTCATAAATACAGTATCTATAATTAACGAACTCTCATCTTTCCATATTTTTCCACATCAATTCTCATTTATTTCATATGTATTCCCATTCTCATCACATCATTTTTCATCTCAATCACATCTTTTCTCATTTATCTGCATCAGATCTCATCCACTCACATCTACCCATATCCACATCTCATCACATCATATTCATTTATATCACATATCACATCTATCCCAATTTACATCACATCTCATTCACTCACATCCCGATTCACATGACATCACATCTCATTCATTCACATCCTGATTCACGTCACATCACATCTATTCGTATTCATCACATTCATTTACATCACATCCATTTACATCCATCACATCACATTCATTCATTCATATCCGTCACATTCATTCTCATAACCATCCCATCACATGTATTCTATCCACATTATATCACATCACTTCTATCTACATCATATCTCATTCATACACATCTCATCTCATTTATCCACATCCATCCAATCGTTCACATGTACGATTACTCACATCTATCCATACATTCATATCTATCACTTCACATCCACATATATTCATGTCACATCACATTCTCACATACACATCCACATCCATTCTTTCACATACATCCACATCCATTCTTTCACATACTCATCCACATCTATTCTTCACATACATCCACATCCATATTTTCACATACTCATCCACATCCATTCTTCACATACACATCCACATACATCCACATACATTCTTTCACATACTCATCCACATCCATTCTTCACATACACATTCGCATCCATTCTTCACATATACATTCACATCTTGATTCACCTCACATCTCATCACTTCTATTCACCTCACATCTCATCACCTCTATTCATAGACTTTAAACATAGAATTTAAGAGAATTCTAATTTTGATATAAAGATTCTTACGCATCTATTTTATGCATAAAAATCAACTTTAATGAGAATAACACTTTTGAAAATAAACAACTCATTTATACATCTTTCTATGCATAAAAATCAATTTTAATGAGAATAACACTTTTGAAATAAAATAAAATTCTTTATGCATCTTTCTATGCATAAAAATTAATTTTAATGAGAATAACACTTTTGAAATAAAATAATCCCTTTATGCATCTTTCTATGCATAAAAATCAAGTTTAATGAGAATAACACTTTTGAAACAAAAACAAATCCTTTATGCATCTTTCTATGCATAAAAATCAATTTTAATGAGAATAACACTTTTGAAATAAAAACAAATCCTTTATGCATCTTTCTCTACATAAAACTAAATTTTAATGAGAATAACACTTTTGAAATAAAAATAATTCCTTAATGCATCTTTATATGCATAAAAAATAAATTTAATGAGAATGACACTTTTGAAATAAAATAATTCCTTTATGCACCTTTCGATGCATAAAAATCAATTTTGCTGAGAATAACACTTTTGAAATAAAAATAATTCCTTTATGCATCTTTCTATGCATAAAAATAAATTTTAGTGAGAATAACACTTTTGAAATAAAAATAATTCCTTCATGCATCTTTCTATTCATAAAAATCAATTTTAATGAGAATAACACTTTTGAAATAAAAATAATTCTTTTATGAATCTTTCTATGCATAAAAATCAATTTAAATGAGAATAACACTTTTGAAATAAAAATAATTCGTTTATGCATCTTTCTATGCATAAAAATCGATTTTACTGAGAATAACACTTTTGAAATAAAATAAATCCTTTATGCATCTTTTTATGCATAAAAATCAATTTCAATGAGAAGAACACTTTTGAAATAAAAATAAATCCTTTATGTATCTTTCTATGCATAAAAATCAATTTTAATGAGAATAACACCTTTGAAAAAAAAATTTCTTTATGCATAAAAATCAATTTTAATGAGCATAACACTTTTGAAATAAAATAAATCCTTTATGCATCTTTCTATGCATAAAAATCAATTTTAATGAGAATAACACTTTTGAAATAAAAATAATTCCTTTATGCATCTTTCTATGCATAAAAACCAATTTTAATGAGAATAACACTTTTGAAATAAAAACAATTCCTTTATGCATCTTTCTATGCATAGAAATCAATTCTAATGAGAATAACACTTTTGAAATAAAATAATTCCTTTATGCATCTTTCTATGCATAAAAATCAAATTTAATGAGAATAATACTTTTGAAATGAAAATAATTCCTTTATGCATCTTTCTATGCATAAAAATCAATTTTAATGAGAGTAACACTTTTGAAATAAAAGAAATCCTTTATGCATCTTTCTATGCATAAAAATCAATTTCAATGAGAATAACACTTTTGAAATAAAAATAAATCCTTTATGTATCTTTCTATGCATAAAAATCAATTTTAATGAGAATAACACCTTTGAAAAAAAACATTTCTTTATGCATAAAAATCAATTTTAATGAGCATAACATTTTTGGAATAAAATAAATCCTTTATGCATCTTTCTATGTATAAAAATCAATTTTAATGAGAATAACACTTTTGAAATAAAAATAATTTCTTTATGCATCTTTCTATGCATAAAAAACCAATTTTAATGAGAATAACACTTTTGAAATAAAAATAATTCCTTTATGCATCTTTCTATGCATAGAAATAAATTCTAATGAGAATAACACTTTTGAAATAAAATAATTCCTTTATGCATCTTTCTATGCATAAAAATCAAATTTAATGAGAATAACACTTTTGAAATGAAAATAATTCCTTTATGCATCTTTCTATTCATAAAAATCAATTTTAATGAGAGTAACACTTTTGAAATAAAATAAATCCTTTATGCATCTTTCTATGCATAAAAATCAATTTTAATGAGAATAACACTTTTGGAATAAAAATAAATCCTTTATGCATCTTTCCATGCATGAAAATCAAACTTAATTAGAATAACACTTTTGAAATAAAAATAAATCCTTTATGCATCTTTCTATGCATAAAAATCAATTTTAATGAGAATAACACTTTTGAAATAAAAATAATTCCTTAATGCATCTTTCCATGCATGAAAATCAAACTTAATTAGAATAACACTTTTGAAATAAAAATAAATCCTTTATGCATCTTTCTATGCATAAAAATCAATTTTAATGAGAATAACACCTTTGAAATAAAAATAATTCCTTTATGCATCTTTCTATGCATAAAAATCAATTTTAATGAGAATAACACTTTTGAAATAAAATAAATCCTTTATACATCTTTCTATGCATAAAAATCAATTTTAATGAGAATAACACTTGTGAGATAAAAATAATTCCTTTATGCATCTTTCTATGCATAAAAATCAATTTTAATGAGAATAACACTTTTGAAATTAAAATAATTCCTTTATGCATCTTTCTATGCATAAAAATCAATTTTAATGAGAATAACTTTTTGAAATAAAAAAGTTCCTTTATGCATCTTTCTATGCATAAAAATCAATTTTAATGAGAATAACACTTTTGAAATATTGTGAATTTTTGAAACTTTTGAAAATATTGTGATTTTTTTTGAAATATTGTGAATTTTTAAAACTTTCTGAGAGATGGGGGTGCTAAATTGAGAGTGAGAATTTGAAATTGGGTCTAAACTTTGGGAGAGATGGGCTAAATAGATTGAGAGATTAGATTGGCCCTAGGATATAGCTTGGCCTAAAATTTGAAATTCAAATCTTCCCCAAAATTTAAAATTTGAATTTCTCCCTAAAATTTGAATTTTGAATTTCCCCCTAAAATTTGAAAGTCTTGCATGATCCCAAGGCCTGAAGGTCCTAGGGGCATCTAAGAAAGGCCCTAGGGCCATTCTTTTCCATGCACAACATGAGGAAGAATGGCTCTAGGGCCATTCTTGCATGACCTCAAGGCCTCAAGGTCATTTTTGGGATGGCCATGGGGGCGTCCAAGAACAGTCCTAGGGCCATTCTTTTCCATGCACAACATTGCATGACCCCAAGCCCTGAAGGTCATTTTTGGGATGGCCATGGGGCATCCAAGAAAGGCCCTAGGACCATTCTTTTCCATGCACAACATGAGGAAGAATGGTCCTAGGGCCATTCTTGCATGACCCTAAGGCCTCAAGGCCATTTTTTTGATGGCCATGGTGCATCCAAGAATGGTCCTAGGGCCATTCTTTTCCATGCACATTATGAGGAAGAAAAGCCTTAGGCCCATTCTTGCATGGGCCCAAACCTTAAGGTCATTTTTGGGATGGCCATGGGGGATCCAAGAATGGTCCTAGGGCCATTCTTTTCCATGCACAACATGAGGAAGAATGGCCCTAGGGCCATTCTTGCATAACCCCAAGGCCTCAAGGTCATTTTTGGGATGGCCATGGGGGCATCCAAGAATGTGTTGAAAAATAGGTAGAGGGAGAGGAGACACACACACAGGAGCAAACCCTAATATATATTACAAACCCTAACCATAGAGGGAAGCCATCTCCCTTCTCACACAATGCATAAAGCCATAATCCATAATACACACAACACACTATGAGTTGTGTCCACACACATCTAACCCTAGCTAATGTCCACACACTATGACCAGCTAGATGCGGTCATTTATGTCTCACACATGTTCCTACCTAACATGCCAGCACATAGCATAGCTGGCTCACACTGACATCGAGCTTGAATCTCAACAGCCCCTCTCAAGCTCATGATGTACTGCCATAGATGAAGATGTAGATGAGCTTGGGATATCAAGGCTTTCAACACTCCCCCTCAAGCTCATCCCACGTACTCCCAACATAGTACGAAAGTACTCAAACTTCTCCATGCTAAGTGGCTTGGTAAAGATGTCTGCCACTTGCTCTCATCAGTCTTCACATACTGTAGATCAACTGTACCATCCAGCACCTTCTCTCTGACAAAGTGATAATGGACCTCTATGTGTTTGGTCCTCGCATGAAATACTAGATTCTTGGCCAACGGTATACTGCTCATGTTGTCACAATGAATGACAACTTTGCCATCAATAGGCTCACCCAAATCTGCCAAGAGATTCTTTAACCATATACCTTCACAAGTAGCAATGGCTGCACCTCTGTATTCAGCCTCTGTACTAGATAAAGCAACTGTAGGTTGCTTCTTGCTACTCCAACTCACCACGGCACTTCCAAGTGTAAAAGCATAACCACTAGTAGACCTCCTGTCATATGAGCTACCTGCCCAATCAGCATCTGTGTATCCATGTATGTCCAAGCCTTTACCACTCTCATAAAGAAGACCATAATGTGGAGTGGTCTTTACATATCGCATGATGCGTCTCACTACATCCAAATGAGGTTTTCTGGGGCTCTGCATGAATTGGCTTACTAGCCCTATAGCATAACTCAAATCTGGGCGTGTGATAGTCATGTAAATGAGACTACCAACCATCTTTCTGTACATAGATGGATCATCCAACTCCTCAACAAAATCAGCCCGCAACTTCACATTCTGCTCCAAAGGTGTACTCATAGGCTTACACCCTGTCATGCCATATTTTGCCAACATATCCAATGCATATTGGCGCTGCACTAACCATGTACTTGCATGGTCTTTGATCACTTCAATTCCAAGAAAGTATCTCAACTCACCCAAGTCTTTCATGTCAAATTGCCCACTCAATGCTTTCTTGACATGCATCACATCTGTACCATGATCACCTGTGATAATCAAGTCATCCACATAGATGACAAGTAAAACAATCCCATGATCTGTTTTCTTCACATAGAGTGAAGAATCTGCTGTAGAAATCTAAAATCCAAGAGAGATAAGATATCTTCTCATCTTATTACTCCAAGCACGAGGTGCTTGCTTCAAACCATATAATGCCTTTTTCAATCTACATACATGAGTGGGATATCTTGGGTGTACATACCCTTCTGGCTGTGTCATATACACTTCCTCTTGTAGATCACCATTTAGAAATGCATTTTTGACATCCATTTGATGCATTTCCCAACCATTAGCTGTAGCCATAGCAATGACTACTCTCACTGTTCCCATCTTTGCCACTGGACTGAATGTTTCATCATAGTCCAAACCTTGGGTTTGTGCATAACCCGTAGCTACCAATCTTGCTTTATGTCGCTCAATGGAACCATCAGACTTGCATTTCACTTTGTAAACCCATTTACAACCAATGACATTTTTATCCTGTGGTAATGCAACCAAATCCCATGTGTCATTATGAACCAATGCGTCCATCTCAACATCCCATTGCTTTCTCCCATACGTGCTTTCCAATAGCTTCTGTATAGCATGTAGGTTCCACATGCTTCACCAAAGATGTCATATATGCATAATGCATAGCAAAATCATGGTATGTCAACCTGTCACAACTGGATATCTGACTCTTTGGGATCTCCGCAATGCGTGCGGATCACTCTGAACACCTGTCACTCTAGCATGTGGTGGCACATATCTATCCTGCCTAGCACCAGGTGTGCGTAAAACAGGTATGCCAAGCTCCTCATTCAAACTCTTTGAACTTGATGACTCATAACCTGTAATTCCAATGCCTTCAACCTTCTTCTTTCCTTTATCCTTTATCCATAGCACTACTCCCAGTGCTCACACTCTCATGCCTCAAACGTCCTGACCATGGACGTACAGTACTACTCTCAGCCTCTGTTTTGCTGGCCCAGACATAGAAGTAGAAGTAGAACTTGCTTGTGGCAAGTTCACATGCACATCAGCTTCAAGTGACTCAATGACACCCTCATCCTTTGCTTTGTACCAACTAGCAAGCTCATCAAACACCACATCTAGTGAGATGACCACTTGTCTAGTTTGTGGATTGTAACATTTGTATGCCTTTCGATCCTGTGCATATCCAACAAATACACACTTTTCTGCCTTAGGATCCAACTTCCTCCTTCTCTCATCAGGCACATGTACATAAGCTATGCATCCAAAAACTTTGAGGTGTCCAATGTCTGGCCTAAATCCTGTAAGCCGCATCTCTGGCGTACTTCCATATATGGCTGCTGTAGGTGTTTTATTCACTATATACACCGAGGTAGCACAAGCTTCTGCCCAATAATAATCTGGCATGCTCTTTTCATTGAGCATTGCCCTGGCCACTTTACATATGACTCTATTCTTTCTCTCAGCCACACCATTTTGCTGAGGTGTATACCTGCAAGTCAATTGTCTTCTTATACCATGCTTTCTCAATAAATGCTCAAAAGCATTTGAGGTGTATTCACCTCCTCCATCTGTCCTCAAACATTTAATCCATGAGCCATATTGCTTCTCTGCTACAAAAGCTTTGAAATCCATAAACTTTTCCAATACTTCACTTTTCTCTCTGAGAAAGTATATCCATGTCATCTTGCTGAAATCATCTATGAATGTCACATAATATAACTGTCTTTGATAGATGGGTTTTGTGCAGGACCCCATACATCACTATGTACTATCTCAAGTGGCCTGCTACTCATATTTCCTTCTCTAGGAAACCATAACCTTGCCTGCTTTCCAAACTGACACGCTTCACAGACATGCATATTCCCATCGTACTTGAATCTAGGCAGCCCACTAACAATGCCTCTTGCCTGCATGTTCTTTAACCTTTGTATATTGACATGTCCAATCTTCTTATGCCACATATCAATGTCCTGTACCACATTTCTGCTTTTAGAGAACATGGCTGATTTTAACTCAGGAATTCCAGCATCCAGCTTAAACAACCTGCCTTCTTTCTTGCCTTTAGCAATGACTCTACATCCATGTTTGAAATCCTGAATGAAGCAACCATGCTCGTTGAAACGAACCTGTAATCCCTGTTCCACCATTTGACCAACTGAGGCCAAGCTTTTTGTAATCGAAGGCACATACAATACATCTGACATAGATTTTGTTTGACCATTGTGCATAACCAATGGTACACTTCCAACATGTGTAATGGCATGCTGAGTATCATCTCCTGTCTCCACATAGCCTTTTACATCCATAGGCTTCATATGCTCAAACCATTCACCATGACAAGTCATATGGTTTGATGCTCCAGAGTGCATATACCAAGTGTCATCATTCTCAGCATTTGTCATCATAGATCCCACAACATGTTTCATGGCAAACAAGTGATTTGCGCTGTCATCATTACTGCTTGATGCATAATTTCCACCACCATGTTGTGCATAATTTCCATGATGTTGTGCTCTACCCCTCTCAAATCATTCTATTTGCGGAAACAATCTCTTGCCATATGACCAAATTTCCCACAGTAATGGCATTCCACATCTTGCATAGATGTTTGTTGGCCTTGCCAACGTCCTCTACCATGAGGATTACCTCTGCCTCTCTAAGGTGTATATCCACGACCACCTCTAGCACCATATGAAGAAAATTCTGTTGTGATGACCTGTCTTACCATCCTCGACCATTACCACGGCCACGTGATGCGAATCTCCCCCTGCCTCTAAAACCTCTTTGGGAATAGAAAGCCTGATTTCTGCCATTATCATCATGGCTAGTAGATGCATCCTGAAAAGAATCACTGAGTTTGATTTCCTCAACAAGTAAGAGAGAAACGAACTCATCAAAGTCTGGTAAACCTGTACTCCGAACCGAGATGGATGTATTAAAAGGTTTATATTCCTTGCCACCAAGACCACGCAAGGTAATATCCACCAAATCATCATCAGGCATGGGGGCATTTATTGTTGCCAATGCATCTGCAAACTTCCTTATTTCTTGCACATAATCATGGATGCTCCTTCTATTCCGCTTCACATTATGTATTTGTTGTCGCAATTGAGACTTGTGAGCACTCGTGTCTGTATCAAACAACTTCACCAATGTATCCCATGCATCCTTGGGATTCTCAGCATCATGTATGTGTATAAGCATAGCATCCGAAATACATATAGACAGATAATGCAACACTTTGAATTCTCTTTTTCTGACCATTGCTTGTGAGCTATAACCTACTGTGCTGTGTAGGTTGTCGGGGTAGTTCCGGCTCTGGCTCAGCACCTGTAATGAGATTCCAAAAACCTTTTCCCTTCAAGAAACTTTTTATCCTGTACTTCCATGCCTGGAAGTTCTTCCTATCCAGCTTTTCACCAACAATCTGTACTGGATTATCCGACATATTTGCTCAATGCATACACCTTCCGTACACTTCAAATCTGTAAACAAGCCTTCCTCAGCTCAACCTCACTCCAATGAATGTTCCAAATACTCCAATGTAGCCAACAATCTTCAATTTTGATGTAGAAAATCAACCTGTATGCATCCAAAATGAACTGGCTCATGCAGTCCAAGATACCCTGTGTTGATGCGCTTTCCAAGGCTCCAAATTACAATGTAGTGGTTCAATCAAGTATGCACAACTTGCATTAACACCTAAACAACCTCAATGTTGAATATCAACACCATCCGACATGTGTACATATCAATTTTGTCAAACCCCTTTCTCTGTTTTGGGAAAAACCAGTAGTAATTTTCCTCTAATTTCTTCAATCTTTGTCCAAATTGAGCAACCAGGCATTCATTAGCTTAGCAATGATGTCCACTAACTCCATGTAAGAGGAATTAGTCCAATTGTTTAAGACCAAAGAGTAATTGTTCGATTAAACTCACTTTGTTTCTCTGCAACCAGTAGACAAGCTTTTTAATCAGCTCATTTCCAGCTCAATTAGGCATAATCGATCAAACCAACCATGTAGCATCCTTCTCACTAGTGTGTACCACAAATTTGCTAAGCCAATTGTGGGATTTATCAGTCACAATACTTGATTTTGAGCCTCCACCTATCAAATAATATGAAAAAAGCTCTGTTTCTGCGTCCAGCCTGTGCCGCCTGCTCTACAGGGATTTGGGAGTGATTATAATATTAATTGATGATGAAATTAATAGCCCAATACACCTAGGTATGTGTGCAACTAGTCAATGCTTTGATTTTTGCCAAAAACATGCTCCAAATGCATCAAATTGACCAGTCAATGCTTTGATTTTTGCCAAAAACATGCTCCAAATGCTTTGATTTTTGCCAAAAACATGCTCCAAATGCATCAAATTTTGACCTCCTTTTCTCTGTTTTGTGAGAGCTCAAAAACCATAATTTTTCACTCATTCAAATGCATGTAAAATGCTCCAAAATCAGTTTAAGGCTTGCATAGGAGTTGCCAATACATTCCTCCTTGTTAGATACATTCCTCCTTGTTAGATACATGTGTCTTTGCCAGATTTACATGTATTTCCACCATACATCAGTGCTTCCAAGATTTAATGGAAGGCTTCCAAAAACCACAATTTCTCTTTGCTTTGACTTGCCCTAATTTGCTTTGTTTTTGCCTGAATCACCTGCAATCCACTCAAGGATGTTTAGAAGACCTTACTCGGTAGGCCAAGCTCTCAGATCTGATAGTAATCGGTGTGCTCCAAGCTTCACAGCTTCAATGGCAAGCTTCACAGCTTCTCTTCACAGCTTCTTCTCCCTCTTCTTTCACTCACTCATAAACCCTAATAGACAGCACAAGGCTCTGATACCATGTTGAAAAATAGGTAGAGGGAGAGGAGACACACACACAATAGCAAACCCTAATGTATATTGCAAACCCTAACCATAGAGGGAAGCCATCTCCCTTCTCACACAATGCATAAAGCCATAATCCATAATACACACAACACACTATGAGTTGTGTCCACACACATCTAACCCTAGCTAGTGTCCACACACTATGACCAGCTGGACGCGATCATTTATGTCTCACACATGTTCCTACCTAACATGCCAGCACATAGCATAGCTGGCTCACACTAACATCGAGCTTAAATCTCAACAGAATGGTCCTAGGGCCATTCTTTTCCATGCACAACATGAGGAAGAATGGCCCTAGGGCCATTCTTGCATGACCCCAAGGCTGCAAGGTCATTTTTGGATAGCCATGGGGCATCCAAGAATGGTCCTAGGGCCATTCTTTCCATGCACAACATAAGGAAGAATGGCCCTATGGCCATTCTTGCAAGACCCTAAGGCCTCAAGGTCAGTCTGAGGATGGCCATGGGGCATCCAAAAATGGCCCTAGGGCCATTCTTTTCCATGCACAACATGAGGAAGAATTGCCCTAGGGCCATTCTTGCATGACCCCAAGGCCTCAAGGTCATTTTTGGGATGGCCATCCAAGAATGGCCCTAGGACAATTCTTTTCCATGCACAATGTGAGGAAGAATGGCCCTAGGGCCATTCTTGCATGACCCCAAGGCCTCAAGGTCATTTTTGGGATGGCCATGGGGGCATCCAAGAATGGTTTTAGGGCCATTCTTTTCCATGCACAACATTGCATGACCCCAAGCCCTCAAGGTCATTTTTGGGATGGCCATGGGGCTTCCAAGAAAGGCCCTAGGACCATTCTTTTCCATGCATAACATGAGGAAGAATGGTCCTACGGCCATTCTTGCATGACCCTAAGGCCTCAAGGCCATTTTTCGGATGGCCATAGTGCATGCAAGAATGGTCCTAGGGCCATTCTCTTCCATGCACACAACATGAGGAAGAATGGCACTAGGCCCATTCTTGCATGGGCCCAAACCTCAAGGTCATTTTTGGGATGGCCATGGGGGATCCAAGAATGGTCATAGGGCCATTATTTTCCATGCACAACATGAGGAAGAATGGCCCTAGGGCCATTCTTGCATGACCCCAAGGCCTCAAGGTCATTTTCGAATGGCCATGGGGCATCCAAGAATGGTCCTAGGACCATTCTTTCCATGCACAACATAAGGAAGAATGGCCCTAGAGCTATTCTTGCATGACCCCAAGGCCTCGAGGTCATTTTTGGGATGGCCATGGGGCATCCAAGAATGGCCTTAGGGCCATTCTTTTCCATGCACAACATGAGGAAGAATGGCCCTAGGGCCATTCTTGCATGACCCCAAGACTGCAAGGTCATTTTTGGATAGCCATGGGGCATCCAAGAATGGTCCTAGGGCCATTCTTTCCATGCACAACATAAGGAAGAATGACCCTATGGCCATTCTTGCATGACTCTAAGGCCTCAAGGTCAGTCTGAGGATGGCCATGGGGCATCCAAGAATGGTCCTAGGGCCATTCTTTTCCATGCACAACATGAGGAAGAATTGCCCTAGGGCCATTCTTGCATGACCCCAAGGCCTCAAGGTCATTTTTGGGATGGCCATCCAAGAATGGTCCTAGGACAATTCTTTTCCATGCACAATGTGAGGAAGAATGGCCCTAGGGCCATTCTTGCATGACCCCAAGGCCTCAAGGTCATTTTTGGGATGGCCATGGGGGCATCCAAGAATGGTTTTAGGGCCATTCTTTTCCATGCACAACATTGCATGACCCCAAGCCCTCAAGGTCATTTTTGGGATGGCCATGGGACTTCCAAGAAAGGCCCTAGGACCATTCTTTTCCATGCATAACATGAGGAAGAATGGTCCTACGGCCATTCTTGCATGACCCTAAGGCCTCAAGGCCATTTTTTGGATGGCCATAGTGCATGCAAGAATGGTCCTAGGGCGATTCTCTTCCATGCACACAACATGAGGAAGAATGGCACTAGGCCCATTCTTGCATGGGCCCAAACCTCAAGGTCATTTTTGGGATGGCCATGGGGGATCCAAGAATGGTCCTAGGGCCATTATTTTCCATGCACAACATGAGGAAGAATGGCCCTACGGCCATTCTTGCATGACCCCAAGGCCTCAAGGTCATTCTCGGATGGCCATGGGGCATCCAAGAATGGTCCTAGGACCATTCTTTCCATGCACAACATAAGGAAGAATGGCCCTAGAGTTATTCTTGCATGACCCCAAGGCCTCGAGGTCATTTTTGGGATGGCCATAGGGCATCCAAGAATGGCCCTAGGGCCATTCTTTTCCATGCACAACATGAGGAAGAATGGCCCTAGGGCCATTCTTGCATGATCCCAAGGCCTCAAGGTCATTTTTGGGATGGCCATGGGGCATCCAAGAATGTCCCTAGGACAATTCTTTTCCATGCACAACATGAGGAAGAATGGTCCTAGGGCCATTCTTGCATGATCCCAAGTCTTCAAGTTTATTTTTGGGACGCCCATGGGACATCCAAGAATGCCCCTAGGGCATTTCTTTTCCATGCACAATATGTGGCCGTAGGGTCATTCTTGCATGACCCCAAGTCCTCAAGGTCATTTTTGGGATAGCCATGGGGCATCCAAGAATGGTCCTAGGGCCATTCGTTTCCATGCTCAACATGAGGAATAATGGCACTAGGCCCATTCTTGCATGACCCCAAGCATCAAGGTCATTTTGGGATGGCCATGGGGGCATCGAATGGTCCTAGGGCCATGGGGGCATCCCAAGAATGGTCCTAGGGCCATTCTTTTCCATGCAAAACGTGAGGTAGAATGTCCCTAGGGCCATTCTTGCATGACCCTAAGGCCTCAAGGTCATTTTTGGGATGGCCATGGGGCATCCAAGAATGGCCCTAGGGCCATTCTTTTCCATGCACAATATGAGGAAGAATGGTCCTAGGGCCATTTTTGGGAACGCCATGGGGCATCTAAGAATAGTCCTAGGGCCATTCTTTTCCATGCACAACATGAGGAAGAATGGCCCTAGGCCCAAATCTCAAGGTCATTTTTGGGATGGCCATGGGGCACCCAAGAATGGTCCTAGGGCCATTATTCTCCATCCAAGAATGGACCAAGAGCCATTCTTGCATGACCACAAGGCCTCAAGGTCATTTTTGGGATAGCCATAGGGGCATCTAAGAATGGTCCTAGGGCCATTCTTTTCAATGCACAACATGAAGAAGAATGGTCTTGCATGACCCCAAGGCCTCAAGGTCATTTTTGGGATGGCCATGGGGCATCCAAGAATGGCCCTAGGTGCATCCAAGAATGGCCCAGGGCCATTCGTTTCCATGCACAACATGAGCAAGAATGGTCCTAGGGCCATCCTTGCATGACCCCAAGGCCTCAAGGTCATTTTTGGTAAGGCCATGGGGCATCCACGAAATGCCCTAGGGCCATTCTTTTCCATGAACAACATAAGGAAGAATGGCCCTAGGGCCATTCTTGCATGACCCCAAGGCCTCTAGGTCATTTTTAGGATGCCGTGGGAGCATCCAAGAATGGGCCTATGGCCATTCTTTTCCATGCACAACATGAGGAAGAATGTCCCTATAGCTATTATTGCATGACCCCAAATCCTCAAGGTCATTTTTGGGATGGCCATGGGGCATCGAAGAATGGCCTTAGGGCCATTCTTTTCAATGCACAAAATGAGGAGGAATGGTCCTAGGGCCATTCTTGCATGACCCCAAGGCCTCAAGGCCACTTTTGGGATGGCCATGGGGCATCCAAGAATGGTCCTAGGGCCATTCTTTTCCATGCACAACATGAGGAAGAATGACCATAGGCCGACTCTTGCACGGGCCCAAACCTCACGGTCATTTTTTGAATGGCCATGGGGCATCCATGAAAGGTCCTTGGGCCACTCTTTTTCGTGTACAACATGAGAAATAATGGCCCTAGGGCTATTCTTGCATGACCCCAAGGCCTGAAGGTTATTTTTGGGATGGCCATGGGGGCATCCAAGAATGGTCCTAGGGCCATTCTTTTCCATGCACAACATGAGCAAGAATAGCCTTAGGGCCATTCTATTCCTGCATCACCCCAAGGCCTCAAGGTCATTTTTGGGTTAGCCATGGGGTATCCAAGAATGGCCCTAGGGACATTCTTTTCCATGCACAACATGAGGAAGAATGGCCCTAGGGCCATTTTTGCATGAACCCAAGGCCTCAAGGTCATTTTTGGGATTGCCATGGGGGCATCCAAGAATGGTCCTAGGGCCATTTATTTCCATGCACAACGTTAGGAAGAATGGCCCTAAGGTTATTCTTGCATGACCCCAAGGCCTCAAGGTCATTTTTGGGATGGCCATGGAGGTATCCAAGAATGGCCCTAGGGCCATTCTTTTCCATGCACAACATGAGGAAGAATGGCCCTATGGCCATTCTTGCATGACCCCAAGGCCTAAAGGTCATTTTTTGGGATGGCCATGGGACATCCAAGAATGGCCTCAACCAAGCTACCTCACATGCTGCCATAGCAGCTCCTCTGTACTCGGCCTCTGTACTAGATAGAGCAACTGTAGGCTGCTTCTTGACACCAGCACTCCCCAAAGAAAACATGAATCCACTAGTAGATCTCCTATCTGAGATACTACCAGCCCAATCAGCATCTGTGTACCCATGTACACATATCTCTGTCCTAGTCTCATAGAATAGTCCACAATGCAAAGTAGACCTCACATACCTCAGTATGCGTCTCACTGCATCCAAATGCGGTTTCTGTGGAACCTGCATAAACTGACTCACTGCATAAATCTGGTCTGGTGATCGTCATGTAGATCAAACTTCCTACTATGCGCCTGTACATAGTAGGATCCTCCAAGATCTCTCTTGAATCTGCACTCAACTTGCCATTCTGATCCAATGGCACGGAAATAGGCTTACTTACAGCCTGTCATACCATACTTGGACAACATGTCCAAGCCATACTGTCTCTGCAGCAGTAATCCAATACCATGTAGTGACCTAATCACCTCAATGCCCAAGAAATATCTGAGCTCCCCCAAATCCTTCATCTCAAACTTCTGTCTAAGCAAGATCTTTACATCAAAGATCTCTGCATCATGGTCCCCCGTAATGATCAGGTCATCTACATAGATGACAACAAGCACAACCCCTCTATCACCATGTCTCACATACAACGAGAAATCTGCATTGGCTACATGAAAGCCAATAGTGACAAGATATTCAGAAATCTTGTCAGACCATGCTCTTGGTGCTTGTTTTAAGCCATACAAGGCTTTCTTCAACCTGTAAACATGCTCGGGGTGACTCACATTCTCATAACCAGGTTGGTGGCTGCAACATATACACCTCTTCTTGCAAATCCCCGTGCAAGAATGCATTCTTTACATCCATCTGATGTAAAGACCATTGCTTTGACGCAGCCACTGCTATCACAACTCTCACTGTTGCCATCTTGGCAACTGGGCTGAAAGTTTCCTCATAATCAATGCCATATCTCTGCGCATATCCTTTGGCTACCAATCTAGCCTTGTACCTGTTTATGCTTCCATCACTGTTATGTTTTACTTTGTACACCCACTTGCATCTAATTGCTTTCTTGCCTTCAGGCAATTACACTAAATCCCAAGTTTCATTTCCATATAGTGCATCCATCTCCTCATCCATAGCTTTCTCCCAATACACATTTCCAACAGCCTCATCAATGCATGTGGGCTCTACAACCTGCACAACCTTTGCCATATATGCATAGTGATGTGCCACATAACCATCATATGTAAATCTCTGCACAGGGTTTTTCACTCTCCCAGATCTTCGCAGCTTTTCATTCATGGCTTCCATAGCCTTCTTTACACCAGGTGTTCTCATAGCTGGGATCCTATGCTCCTCATCAAGGCTCATATCTGAGCCACTAGACTCTCCATCAACATGAGAATGCCCTGCAGAAATGTCAGGCATACCAAGGGGCTCAACCACTTTCTCTTTCTCTTTACGTGATGTACTAATCACATTTGCAGGACTGGTATTATGATGCAGCTTGCCACTCCATGGTCTATCAACAGACCCACTAGATGAGGACTCTCCTGGTCCACTCAAAGACTGTGATTACTAACCTGCATTCTGTGCAACCACACTTACACTCACATCAGCCCCAACAACTTCTTTTTCAGCAGCATTCTAGCTGCACATCTCATCAAAGACAACATCCCTGCTTACCCTCAACTCACGTGTAGCAGGGTTATAACACCTGTATCCGTTTTGCTCGGGGAATATCCAATAAACACACATTTTTCAGCTTTCGGATCCAGCTTAGTTCTCAGCTCATCTGGCACATGCACATATGCAATGCATCCAAAGACTTTCAGATGAGACAAATCTAGTTTTCTGCCAGTAAACCTCTCCTCTGGAGTTACATCATGTATGGCTGCCAGTTGGAGTCCTGTTCATGATGTATACTGCTGTAGAAACAGCCTCAGCCCAATAGCTATGCGGCATATTCTTCTCTTCCATCAATGCTCAAACAATCTCAGCAATGTGCCTGTTTTTTCGCTTAGCAACTCCATTTTGCTGCGGAGTGTATCTGCATGTAAACTGTCTCCGAATACCATTCTTCTTCAAAAATTCAGAGAACTCATTGGAGAAGTACTCTCCCCCTCCATCTGACCTTAGGCACTTTACATATTTTCCTGTTTGCTTTTCAACCAAAACTCTGAAATTCTGAAAGTGAGTGAACACCTCACTCTTCTCCTTCATGAAATATACCCACACTCTCCTTGTGTGGTCATCAATGAAAGTCACATAATACCTGCAGCCTCCCATAGACATGGTCTTTGTAGGACCCCATACATCTGAATGCACAACATCTAGTGCATTTCTGCTCACATATCTGTTACGTGGAAATACATGCTTTGTTTGCTTTCCAAATTGGCATGCTTCACATATTCTCTGCATACCTTCCACTTTAAACTTTGGCAGCCCTGTCACAATTCCTTTTGTCTGCATAGACTTCATTCTCTACACATTCACATGTCCAATTCTTTTATGCCATATGTCTGTGTCTGCAACAATTCCTGAACCATTTGCAAACATTGCAGCACTCATTTCACGCATGTCTACATTCAATGTAAACATTCTGCCCACTCTGTTGCCTTTTGCAACCAACCTGCACTTGTCTTTAAAGTCTTCAACATAATAACCATCAGGGTTAAACCGAACCTGCAAACCCTGCTCAATCATCTGGTCAACTGAAGCCAGATTCTTTGTTATGTTCGGTACATGAAGTACATCTGCAAGGTACTTCACTTTGCCATCCTGCATAGACAATGACACATCTCCAACATGGGCAATTGGATGAGCAGTGTCATCCCCTGTTTCCACAAAACCTGGTCTTTCCAGGTTTTTCATCTCCTTAAACCACTCCCCATGACTTGTCATGTGGTTCGAAGCACCTGAATCCACATACCATACATTATCTTTTTGTGCTGCATCAACATTTTCAGACATGGCATTCACGACATGTTGCATAACAAACAACCTTTCATTATCCTCATTATTTCTGCTTGAGGATGCATAGTTGTTTTGCTGCACTTTCCCATTTTGCATGTCAGCCTGCTTCTTATAATATTCTACCTGCACATGTCTAGGCTTACCACAATAATAGTATTCACGTGCATCGTTATACTACCTTTGCCAATTTCCACGGCCTCTTTGACTCCCCCTTCCTCTGAATTTGCCTCTTCCACCTGCGTGTTGTAGTTGTTATTGTTGTTGTGTATTCTGGGACTGTTGCTACTGCTGCTGCTGCTGTCCATAATTCTGATTACCTGTTCGGCCACCTCCTTGACCGCGTCCATGGCCTCCTCTACCTCGTCCTCTTCCTGAACTTGTGTAGAAGGCCTGTTGCTCTAAACTGTTTTTGTTTTGTGATGAAGACTGTTGGTCTTCACCCAAGCTCTTCTCTTCTATAATCAGCATAGACACCAAATCTGTAAAGTTGGGAATATTTTCTCGAGTCTGAATAGACGTCTTGAAAGCCTTGTATTGTGGCCCGAGACCACGTAGACTGACCTCCACCTTATCATCATCATCTACTGACACACCAATAGATGCAAGGGATTCCACAATACCCTTTATCTTCAATGCATAGTCATTCATAGACATGCTCTTTTTCTCCACAGTATGAAGTTCATTCTTCAACTGTATCTTACGTGCCTTGGTATTTGTTTCATAAAGCTTTACCAAGGTGTCCCATGCCTCCTTGGGGGACTTGGCATCCTGAATGTGCCCAATCATGGTGTCATGTATACTAATGGAGAGCCAATACATAACTTTCTTGGATCCTTGGTTCCAGTCTTTAAACTCTCACACATCTGCAGAGCAGTCGGATTTATGTCCGGTATCTCCGGTGCCTCTTCATGCTCACCTTCTATGTAGTCCCAATAGCCCTTTCCCATCAGGAAATTCGTCAACCTGAACCTTCAAGCATGGAAGTTATTCTTATCAAGCTTCTGAGCCACAATCTGGGTTATCCCATCATTTGACATCTTGCCAAACACACAATTTTACCAGAAACAGCACTCTGGTTTGTCCTGCACAAACTGCTGTATTTTCTGCAGAGCAGCGGTACTGTAGTACTCTCAAATGTCACAACCAGTGACTTCAATATGCATACATACACCCAATGGCAACTGTTGACCTATTTGCAGCACCCACAGTGTCTGCACAGTCAATCTGTCTTCCTGCAGTTCTTAAAACAGAGTTCTGCAGAGAATCGATGACTTACCCGTAGTGCTCGAAATCGCCTGTTTTCTGAAAAACGGAGGTCCAGATGCGCCCGAAACGCGTTTTCTGCCCCAAAAATGTAGTCCGATAGGACAGTATAGTTGCCCTATAGCTTTACTCCCACGAAGGAAGCTCCTCAATCAGAGATCGTTTGCCGGTGCCTCCCGTAGAGCTCCCGACAAGGGTGTATTCACCAACACAAATAGGGAAGAGTAGTTGAAGCTCTTACCCCCCTCGTACCGCTTCCTGTGGTTCTCTTGCTTGCAGCTCAGCCCTTAGCACGAACCAGGCTCTGATACCATGAAAAGATGCAGGGGGGAGAGAGCTTGAGCTCAAAGTCCTTAAGGTTATTTTGGAATGGCCATGGGGCATCCAAGATTAGCCCTAGGGCCGTGTTTTTCCATGTACAACATGAGGGAGAATGGTCCTAGGGCCATTCTTGCATGACCCCAAGGCCTCAAGGTCATTTTTGGGATGGCCATGGGGCATCCAAGAATGGTCCTAGGGCCATTCGTTTCTATGCACAACATGAGGAAGAATAGCCCTAGGCCCATTCTTGCATGACTGCAAGGCTTAAGGTCATTTTTTGGATGGACATGGGGCATCCAAGAATGGTCATAGGGCCATTCTTTTCCATGCACAACATGAGGAATAATGGCCCTAGGGCCATTTCTACACGACCCCAAGTCCTCAAGGTTATTTTTGGGATGGCCATGGGGCATCCAAGAATGGCCCTAGGACAATTCTTTTCGATGCACAACATGAGAAAGAATGGCACTAGGCCCATTCTTGCATGACTCCAAGCCTCAAGGTCATTTTTGGGATGGCCATGGGGCATCCAAGAATGACCCTAGGACAATTCTTTTCCATGCACAACATGAGAAGGAATTGTCCAAGGGCCATTCTTGCATGACCCCAAGTCCTCAAGGTTATTTTTGGGATGCCCATGGGACATCTACTATGTGCTCTACACATGACAATAGAATTTAATTACAAAAAGTCAAGGTTAAAACACCAGTTTATTTTTTTACTGTACAACTTACCATATAGTGTGTTACTTTACTCTCTCCTCAAGCACCTTAGTGAATTCTATGATATGTTGTTGGAATGATGCTCATTCTTGGTGGGCAGTTGTGCTACTTTGATTCATAATGCGAACCATGTTATTGAAATTTATCCAAAGCTGTTTGCGCATACTTACAAGAGCTGGCATTGGACAATCTATATTTGTGGTGTGATTGCACATAGGTCTCTCCAGAGTCCCCAAGTCTTCTTTGAATTTTCTATGTTTGTTGGCTTCTCCAAAAATCTCCTTGCCTTTGATCCAGTCATGGTGGAGACCTTTTCAGCAACCTTGTATGACATACCAAAGGCTTGCTTATTCACTTCAATTTTCACGTTTCCGCCATGGAAGCCCAGGGAATTCAAAAGATGCTCTAATTTACCAAGGGCTACAACTTTCCTCTCTTGTGTAGGCATTGTGAATGCATAATCGATATGGCACTTAAGCAATCGATCAAAGATTCTCATCATGAATGCATGAAGTGTGCAAAAGTGAATATTCTTTAGTGGAAAATTAATGATGGGGCTCCAATTTGAATTCTTGTTTGGTTCTCCTAGCATATCAGGAGACATGACACCTTCCACCCATCTTGCATTTGGTTGTTCCTTATCTTCATCATCAGTTGACTCGGTTGGATCTACTGCATCTTCTTGTTGCTTCTTCCCTTTCTTGGGACCTTTCAAGGCATCCTTCCCAAACAGAACCAACCTTCTGTATACCTTTTCCATTTGTCTTTTTCTGCCTGGAATATCAATCTGAGCATTGCAGTATTATGGACAAGGCCATCTTGATGTCGCGCCTTGAGCACAACCCATCATGCATTTAATTGTCTTCAAATCTCCCCCAAGATGCCAATCCACCTTGAACTTTCCTATGTTTTCTACATCTAAAAGTTGACCATCAATTTGCTTTTTGATTACATTTGTTATCCAGGGAGTCCTTTCAAACATCCATGTCAATACCTCATGTGTCTCCTTCGGTACCTCGAATGCACCAAGCCACCAGACCTCTTTCTCAGATTGCACACTAAAACTTGGTTTGGTAGCCTTTTCCTATGCACGGATCACGGCCTCATTCATGAGCGTGACGCTCATACGTTCCAGCTTCTTCTGACCTTTCACAATTTGGCACTCATTTAGCTTGAGCACAAATGAAATTGTGCTCCCCAAAACATCAAAACTTATGGGCTATTTGTCTCTTCCCCTCTCTATGTTTCACATGCCTGCATGAATGCTTTCTCTTTCTTTGTTAGTGTTCATTGTATTACAGCATACATTGTTTTGAAGGATCTACTTCTACCAAAAGACAATGAGATGCCTTCAGACAATGAGATGCCTTCAGACCATGCACAAGAAAAATCAATGTTGCACTTCATAGGAATGGACTATAACACACACCATGCATGTTTGAAGAATTGTATTCTCTTTTGACAAGATTATACCACTCTTGACATGAGTTTTCATCATAGTGTAGTTCATCAAGATATAGGTAAGATGTCCAAGGACAAAAGGTCCTTGGTTCATCAAGATATAGGTAAGATGTCCAAGGACAAAAGGTCCCTACTAAAGTCTTACAACACTTCCCCATCAATCCACGTATTCAAACAAGGTTCAGACACTTTAATGACTTGGCACCGGAACACTAGATCCACAGATGACATTATGCGTGTACTTGCGCTGATTCTCTAGCATGGAGGAATGTCAAAGAGAAGTGGGTGGACTGTTGCATGACGAGTGGAGATCAATTCAAGGATGCAACAACAAGATGCAAGCAGGAAAACAAGTGACATTCTTATTTAGGGCTCTTGAAAAGAGTTCCAAATTGTAGATGAGTGGTGACAAGGCGGAAGAGTCTTGCGTGCAGAAAAGTTGTATATGTTCCTATATAATGCACATGTCCACGGCTTGACAATAATCCCACATGGGAACTTTTGGAAGTTTTAGAGTTTTTGTATAAAACGTGGCTCTTTTGAGAGCTTATGGACACATTGGGCTAAACTCATGTTTGAGCTCTCTTGAGACTAGCTCTCCCTCTTTTTCGATAGAGGTGCAAGCTCTTCTCTCTCCCCATCTACATTATGGTATAAGCAATGTTTTTTGCAATGAGATGATGTTTGTTTGTCTCTCTTCTCATGTCTATTCTCTAGTGTGCATGTTGCTTTGTTGATAGTTTCAAGGTTTGTGTGCATGCTAGGGAAGTAAGAGCTTGAGAATGAAGGATGCTTTGAGCTTGTGTATGCATTAGCTTAGCTTTCTTCTTGTGTTGGATGCATGAATGAATGGGATGATGAGTGAGTGAGCAATGGCAAGATTGAGCTTGTGTGTGTGTTAAGTCTATGTCAATAGTAGTAGTATTCTTAGCATTCTCTCCATCAAATGGATAAGCTTTTGTGCACCGGTACGGGTTGAATCCCTAGCTCCGAAAGGGATGCAAATCCCATTGGATTGAGCTATACGTGGATCATGCTACTCTTGCTACAAGTGAGAGAGTTTTTCGTCTCTCCATTGGCGCCGCTGCCGGGGAGAAGACTCAAATCCGCCGGTTGAGAGTGTGTGGAAACCACCACTATTTCCTCTTTTGGTTGCAAAACCATTGAGTGATTAGGTTAAGTTCGGGTGTGCGATCCCGGTGTGAGTGGATAAGGTTAGGATAAGAAAAACCCATTGAGCGGTTGAGGTTTCTCCCGCATTGTTTTTTATGTTTTATTGCTTTTATGCTTTTTCAAGTACCGTTCATTATGCTTACCTTCATTGTTTTTTGTCATTTCATGCTTTCATGCTTTTCGCTAACATGTATGTAATTAGTAAAAAATAATGCTCGGCCAAGGATTACTTGTTTCTTCTTTATCTCGGTAGGCATGACCAAAAAATTGCTCACCCAGGGCCTGTTTGCAGCATAGATAACACTTTGGTATTCTTGTTATTGATGCCTTTTAGTCTCAAAGGAGAAGTGACCCCAACTAAGGCTTTCCCAAATAAAAAAGGCGCCTGGCTGTGAACGTGGCTGAAGCAAACGAAGAGCTGGCCGGCGTCAGGCTCAAGGCGGTGAAGAAGCAATTGCCAACGTAGGAGGCTCAAGGCGAAGAAAGAGGCGGCTGCGGTGGCGAGGGCCGCTGCTGTGGCCAACGTAGGTTGCAAGAAGGCACTGGTGGCCTGGCCTCGGCTGAAAGCTGAGAAGGAGGCAAGAGGCGGCTGCGGTGGCGAGGGCCGCTGCTGTGGCCAACGTAGGCCGCAAGAAGGCACTGGTGGCCTGGCCTCGGCTGAAAGCTGAGGAGGAGGCAAGAGGCGGTTGCAAAGGCGGGGAGGCTGGCAGCGAAGGTCGAGCAGCAAAACGAGAAGGAAGCAGTGGCTGCGGCTAAGGTGTAAAGGAGGGCAACGTCCGAAGAAGAGCCAGGAACGTGAAGGCAGCGAGAAGGCGCAGAAAAGGGTGGTCGGCGGTGGCGTAGAAAAAAAAAATAGAAAAATGAAGTGGCCGCTGCTGTGGCCAACGCAGGCGACGAAGAAGGTGGCCGTGTAGAAGGTGAAGCGGCCGACGTCAACTGTAAGCCGGTGTTAAGGCCGCTGTTGGCTAGCGAAGAGCGCAAGCTGACTGGTTCGAAGGCGGCGAAGGATTGACAGAGGCCACGTGGAGGTAAAGCCGGCGTGGAGACTGGCCGTGTAGGAGGCCGTGTAGAAGGCGAGGCGGTGAAAAACAAAAACAAAACAAAAAAAAGCCAACCAGTGGCCAACGCAAGCGAAGATCCAGGAGGAGATAGAGAAGGCGACGCGCTCAGTGAAGAAGGTGAGGCTGAGGTGGCAGTGGAAGCGAAGATCCCGGTGTGGAAGGTGGCTGCAGCAGACGAGGAGAAGGGAAAGAGCGTGCGAAGCATTGAAGGCGCGCAGCTGGCGGACGCGATAAGGAAGAAGAAGAAGAAGAAGAAGAAAAGGTTAGTATTTTTTCTTTTTTTTAAATTTGTTATTTGTTATTTTTTATTTTTTTGTTAACATTTATGTTGTTTGTATTTCTTTTTTTTTTAAAAATAAAAAAAATAAAAATAAAAATAAAAAAATAATAAAAAAAATATATATAATTTTTTAAAAAAAAGAGAGAAAAGAAAGAAAGAAAGAAAAAAAATAAAAATAAAAAAAAACAAAAAAATACTTTTTGTGTTTTATTTTGAGTCCATATTTTCTGCATATTTTGCATCCTTTTTTTTAATTTTTGTAATTAGTATTTTTGTGTAATTAGTAAGAAATAAAAAAAAATAAAAAAGAAAAAAAAAGAGAAGAAAAGAAAAGAAATAGAAATAGAAATAGAAAAATTCTGTAAATTATATGTTTTTTTAGGAATCCATATTCTTTACATATTCTGTAATTTTTTATTTTAAAATTTTTGTAATTTTTTGCATAATTAGAGTAACTTGCATTTTTTTAAAAATTTTAGTAATTTTGTGCATAATTAGTATTTTTGTGTAATTAGGAAAAAAGTAAAAAAAGTAAAAAATAAAATCATAAAAAAAATATATAGATAGTTACACATATATTTATGTTAGTTGCATTTAGTGGTTAGGTAGGGTAAAAATATATATATATATATATATATACATAAATAAATAAATATATATATATATATATAAACAAAAACAAAAAAAAACCAAAAAAATAAACCAAAAAAATTTGACCTTATGCACTTGCGGTCGGGACGTCACATAGACACTGCCATAGGGCCTAGGGCACAGGAAAGTGGGACCCAATCGCTAAGAAATTTGGCAGATATTACTGAAACCTGTTCCGAATCCCAATCTGATACCCTTTTCTCCAGAACAACTAGCTCATTGTCTATGGACAATCTAGGGCCGTCAAATAGTCATCCCTTAGTCCCAAATAGGACACCCACAAGATCTTTTAATCCATTTGAAGCCGACACCATGGGGTTACCACTCAATGTGAGACTCCAATATGTTTACACGAATGCTCAAGGAGCTGAGATCTTTAGGGATCCACAACAACGGTATCTTGTTAAGATCGTAGACTTCTTCTCAGAACTTGATAGAGCACCTCTAGTCAATGACCAGGGTAACATGTACATGGGTGGAGATGGTGTTCGCTACGAAGTTACCTATCATCCAGAGAATGTAGACAAATTAGGGGAGCTGTCTAAAAGCGAGTTCTTAGACTTATCAAAGCTTTCCAGAGCAAGGGAGTCTAGAGATGATTGGCTCATTGAGCCGAACATGCCAGGACCATCTAATGCCCAGTCCTCAAAGCCATCCATAGATGATTTACTTTTGGTAGATCTAAATTTGGAAAGGGATAGGAAAGGCAAGAGCAAAATGGATCAGGGGGCTGAGAACCAATGGGAGTTTGTACGACAAATTCCAGTGACAAAGGTCTTACAGGATGACCCACTTCAAGAGGTCTATAAGGACTCTTTAGAAGGATATTATGCCACAACTAGATTGCCAGAGCTAGATCTTTCTCTAGCACTTGTGGTGGTAGTCGAGAAGCTTGCAGGACACATGAACCGAATCGTTGATAAATGGGCCAATGAATACCGAACCTTCGATTGGAAGGAGATTCGAGAGCTCACGTGGAAAGGACAACCATTATTCATGGAAGTGTTCTCAACAAATACAGCTAAACCAGGAGAGACAGCCTTTCTTGGAGAAACTGTTGCTCCTCCCCTACGAGAGTTCATTAGAGAGGGACCCTCAACATCAAAGTGGACCACTGCAAGTAGCCCAACTCTAGCACCAGGATATTATCCTACACCAAAAGTGCGACCACAGATCACACCACCACAACGTTTCTCTCACTATGACAATCGGAGGGTAGGGGAGCCAACTCGGCCTCCCATAAATGCACCTCCTGAAATGCAGGTAACAAGATCTTTGGAGGGGGTTGGTGAGGCAGGTAATAGGGGACCCACACCAATTTGGGATGCATGTGGACCATCTTACCAAAGAGAGGAACAATTCCCACTGAGAGTGAGAGGCCGTAGGCCCTATGATGAGTATTCAAGACAAGTAAGGCCATCAACTCTTCAAAAACTGGTAAAGAAGTACGAAGGGTCGGGAGATCCATATGACCATGTAGCAGCATTTAGGCAAGCAGTTCGAGCTAAGCAAGTGACTGACAAGCATACTCAAATTGAAGGATTTGGGCTCACTCTTGAGGGAAAGGCCCTTGCTTGGTTTCAGGCACTAGAGGCTTTAGACAAATCTTCTTTACGAGTTTTGGAAGAGAGATTCATTGCTGCTTTTTCCTTGATGGGGATTCAACATGACACGGTAGCAAACATCTACTCTTTCAAGCAAGGCGAGACTGAGAGTGTTAGAGACTGTGTAAATAGAATGAAGCAGTACATTAATCGTTGCCCAGAAGATGAGAAGCCAATCCCAGAGTCGATTAATTTCTCTCTTCTTAAAAGGACTCAAAAATTCAACACTGCATACACATCTCTATGCAAAGAAGCATACAAATTTCAATGAGTGTTGCCATGATGCTATGGATTTCACAGATAACTTCAAATTCCAAGATGGTACTGGCCCTGAGGTGAAACCTAGAGATCAGTGGGGTGATGACCAAAGTTCAGGGTCTAGTGCGCTAGTAAATCCAGACCAGATAGCTAACCTAGTACTAAGGATATTGGGACAAACCTATCGCCCACCCATGCAGCCACAACAACAGCAGCAATAGCAGCGAATGAGGAGTGTACTACCTACAGGTCCTCATCTTTGTGGAGCATGTGGCGGTAACCATAAAACCGAAGAATGTAATACCTTTTCTCCTCTAGTCACAAACCAACCCACAAAGAAGTGGTGCCAGGCCTGTGCTTGAAACTTTACCCACACCACACAGGAATGTACTCGCATTGCAAGAATGAGACAGGAGCGTGAGCAGCAAAGGGATGGAGTGACTCCACAAATGCATCAACAGTATACTAATTTTGAACGTAAGCCACTGATGGCACAAGAGCAAGCATGACCTGTTCTTGGTGCTCAACCTCCTGCTCCTGGGACTGCTCCTGTGAGGGTTGTTGACTACGACAATTCAAATATGTGTAGAGACTTGGTAAACCCAGGCTATGTGGAGGAGGAATATGCATCATATTCATCCAAGGAAAATCTCTTTGAAAGTCCCGCATATCCAAGCCAAGCACTGGAGGTTCAACCAGGGGAACAAAATTCTTTGATGTTGCTAGGTGGCTACCAACCTAGGACTCCAGGCCCCTCAGGTCAATGGCAGCAAAGGAAAGTAGAAGCCAAACTAATGGGCCCCTGTTATGAGTGCGGAGAACCCCATTGGGCTCGTGATTGCCCACATCGCTTAAGGCAAGCAGCTCGATCCAATACAATAGTACCACAGTTTCCACCAATTGAAAGATATTGTCTAGGGTGTTGTGTAGAACACTTCCCAAAGGATTGTTTGCTGAAACCACATGAGGAAGGCACCTCTCAACCAAAGGTCTCACTCAACCTTTTAGGGGCAGTTCCATTGCCACTGTAACGTACCCATCTTCACTAATAAAGAAATGTCCATGTAATTATGAGTTTTTATGGTATAAATATCAATAATTTTATTATTTGAGTCACTTCCACTTAGAATCTTCAAATTCTGAGCCCAAATTTGGAATCTGCGCGCGATTTTACCCTAATATAAGATTTTACAGCATCCAAAACGGACACCGGATCAAGCCTATACGCTAATTTCAATCATTTTAGTTATAAAACGGCGACCTTTAAACCTTAATAAATGCACGACCGCACGTCCGTTTGACGAACGGTCTAAACCCCTGCGACCAGGAGAACCTCCCGGACAAAAAAAATTTTCGCCCCCCGGGGTGGTCCGGCACGCAAATCGAGGTGGGCGCCCCAAATTTGGGTATCCCGCCCCAAATTTGGTCTGTACACACTTACTAGGGCGCCCGTACAATGGCCGCCCAAGAACCAAAGGACGACCGCCCACTGTTTGGTCCACGCGTACCCTTGGACGGAAATAAACGATAATTTACAATATTCAAAATAAAATAATCGTCTTCATTTTCTACTGAAAAACATGAATAGTAGCAATTGCAAGTTCTGGTGAAAGACCATAGAACTTCACCATAGCTTGTTGTAGTCTCTCACCTTCTGGTGAAAGACCATAGAACTTCACCATAGCTTGTTGTAGTCTCTCAATATGAACAAAGATGTTATTGTAAACATCATAGTGAAATTCTGTACTTGTTGTCTTGATTTTCTTTCTGCTCAACCGTGTGTCTAATGTTAGTGTGCCCTCAACGTGATAAAACTGTCCTATAGCTCGCTGCACATCATCATTATTGATACGCTTGACATTGTGAATCACCTTGAGTGTACGAAATGAAGTGCCAGTGATTCCTTGTCTTAGAAATGCATCTTTTACAACCTGACGGATTGCTTGGTACCCTTCCATGCTGATTCCATCCGCATCACAAGCATGTTGAATTAATGAAGAATCGATGGAGGTGGTAATCTCGCTCACTACATTGCTGACTTGGCGTATTTTAGGATGATGAGGGTCAGTAATAATTGAGAGAATATCCTTGGTATTCAGAATGGCTTTGACCAAATCCTTCCATCCCTCTTCATTAGAACCACACACCTTTTGCAGAAAATTCCTGGCAGAACACAAATCATGACTATTTTGTTTAAATCACTGAGTGCATAATGAAAGTTTATGTTACTTACTTTGTGGTACGAATCCTTTTCTTCCATGCTCCACCTTTAAACGCAAGAGATTCTATACTAGCCAATGTCTTTTTGCGTTCACGAGAGCACCACTTGGCGTTGCTTTGAGTCATTTGATAAGTTCCTCTAGCCTTTGAATCTTTGCATCATCCTCCAAATCTTGTCCAAATTCAGCCAAACTGAACCTGGAAAATTCTAGAAACTAGTTGGACTTGGTTAGAGGCCTCCCTCACCTATAAATAGATCCTTAGTCCTTTTTCAAACAATATGAGAACTATACCATGCCAGTATTATTACTGAAATAATGATATTTTCTATTATCCTCTAAAAATCCTCTACAAATTGAAGAGATTGGAGCTTCTCTCTTTCTTCAATCTTCCTTGGAGACTTCATCAACATACCAAACCAATTGATTGGTTGGGGGCCTCTACTTTGATCAAAGAATCAAGCAATTTAGGAGGTAAATTGTGGTTTATGGTATTTTTTCTTTAATCTCCAAATGTTTCTCTTTTCTCAACCCCTTTTAAGCTTGAGAAGCATTCAATTGAATGGCTTTTTAATACAATTGAAGTTCTTTAATGAATTGTGGTGATAAAATACATAAATTTTCATTTATGCTTAAATTAAATATTTTTTTAAAGCATGCCTCTCTCCCCCCCAAAGAATGGTCATTCCTATGACCTATTCTATATTCAAATGAATCTTCTCAATGAAGCAATTCTCTAATCTAAAAGTAATTTCTATGCTTGTCAAATTAGAGGCCAAATAAGTGGTTTTTTAATGCTTTTATGCTATTTAATTTATGAAAAAATTAAGAATCAAGTCCATAATTGCATATTGATCCAATTAATGGTTATTCTAATCATAGGGATATTACTAAACTTTATGCTTTCAAATTTTTGAGAATTATCAGTAATAGCAACGGAGCTATGGTAAAATTTCTAAAAAATTAACACATAAATTATTTTCATTAATATTATGAAAAGAGGACTTCCTACCATATTCTAGGATTAATCATCCTAGATTAATTGAATGGTTCTCATTATAATCATGGAAAATTTGATTTTTATGTTTATGCATAAATAGTAGTAAAAGAGGAATTTCTAGTAATTCATTTAAATGTTAAAAGAGGAATTCCTATGACATTTGGAATTCCATCATTGAGATGGGAAAAGAGAAATTCCTAGTATATTGGAATTAATGAGTATTTTAATTAATTTCAAAGATAAAATTTAGATAAATTTATTTTATCTATGAGAGATATTTTTATGTTAGAGGAATTGCTATGACATTTGGACCATCATTGAGTTGGGAAAAGAGAAATTCCTAGTATATTGGAATTAATGAGTATTTTAATTAAATTCAAAGATGAAATTTAGATAAATTTATTTTATCTATGAGAAATATTTTTATGTTAAAAGAGGGATTCCTATGACATTTGGAATTCCATCATTGAGATCGGAAAAGAGAAATTCCTAGCATATTATTGGAATTAATGAGTATTTTAATTAAATTTAAAGATAAAATTTAGATAAATTTATTTTATCTATGAGAAATATTTTTATGTTAAAAGAGGAATTCCTATGACATTTGGATTTCCATCATTGAGATGGGAAAGGATAAATTCCTAGCATATTGAATTAATGGGTATTTTATTTTAGATAAAATTACTTTATGAGAAGTAATTAATGATAAAAGAGGATTACCCATGACATTGGAATGCAATTAATTAAATTTAAAAAGAGAAATTCCCATGGTATTTGAGATCCAAGAAATTAAATGAGAAGAAGAGGATTTTTTTAGTATAATTCAATTTATGATTATTTATCAAAAGTAGAAATATGGGTAGAATTGATTTCGGTAAATCCCATGAATCCTTTTATTCAAAAGAGGATTCAAAAGAGGAATATTGAATATAATTCATTTGAGAAATTGAGAATGAATATAAAAATAGTCGTCGAGAAAAAGAACCTTTAATTAGGCTAAGCAATTGGTAGAAATTTAGAAAAAGTCCCATTATCGAGATCAACCTCAAAAAAGCTATTAAATGGGAATAGCATGTGAATGGATGAGATAAGGTGAAAATAGGATGCGATAAGATGTGTATGGGATGTGATAGGATGTGATAAGATGTAAACGAGACGCGATAGAATGAAAATGGATGTGATAAGATGTGTATGGGATGTGATAGAATGTGAATGGATGTGATAAGATGTGTAGGGGATGTGATAAGATGTGATGTAATGAGAATGAATGTGGATGTGTATGTGGAAGAATGGATGTGGATGTGTATGTGGAAGAATGGATGTGGATGTGTATGCGGAAGAATGGATGTGGATGTGTATGTGGAAGAATGGGTTGATGCGAGTGGATGAGATGTGATGAGAATAAATGAGGAAAGATGTGATGAGATGGAAAATGATGTGATTGGATGTGATGTGATGAGAATAAATAAGGAAAGATGTGATGAGATGGAAAATGATGTGATTGGATGTGATGTGTATGAGAATAAATGAGGAAAGATGTGATTGGATGTGATGTGTATGCGAATAAATGAGGAAAGATGCGATGAGATGGAAAATGATGTGATTGGATGAGAATGGGTATACATATGAATGAGGAAAGATGTGATGAGATGGAAAATGATGTGATTGGATGAGAATGGGTATACATATGAATTGGATATGGATTAAGTAATGTGGAGGGATGTGGAACAATGTGAAGGATAAGAGTTCATTATAGGAACTGTATTTTATGACCTGTTTTTAAATGACTGTTTTATGTCAAAAATGTTGGGGAAGCATTTTTGACCGTCTTGTGAATGAGGTCATGGTGACCTAGCTGATAAAGTTACAACAGCTGACGGAGAGTCAATGGAGGACATCTCGCGTAGCGGCCGAGGTCTTGACAAGCCTTGGTTCAATTTAAATGGTGAGATTCCGATACGGTGGATGAGGGACCAGGGAAGCGGCCTATGAGTGAAGCGCTAGGTCACCTACAAAGGATCCTAGAGGGTGCTGACCATACGGTGCTCGGGCTCTGGGTCGCCAAAGATACCCACACGTGTGTCGGGGAAGATATTGGAACAAGGAGTAAGAGTTGTTTTCTGAAACTGGGCATGGATCTCGTTGATTGACCATGCTGGTCCTCAACGGATGAGTCCATGGCTATCTGTTGGTTGATCTTGCTGATCTTCAACAGAGATTCCATCTTGATTTTTATAAGTGAATATATTGTCGGGTACTATGAGCTAGGAACTATCAAAAAGGCCCCTGAGGGACAGGTGGTGAGCATTCTGGTTGCCAATGATGCCATAGGTACACCGATGAAGGAATGATTGGAAATAAGAATTCAACCGGAGATTTTGAGGATTATGATTAGTGACACCATGGTTTCATTAATTGATTGTTTTAAAGATAGCTAAATCTATGAAAAAGGAAATTTCATATTGGGTGTGTAAGTGGTGTGACTGGCGTTAAATTTGCATGAATATCCGGCTAGGGGCGGAAACTCTTTTCCCTCGTACCCGGTACAAAACCTAACCAAATTCCTAATTGGATCCAATCACTACAGTGGTTGGGCGGTTGGCTAACCCATGGACTGGATGGGGTTAGGTTGGAGTGATGGATCCGTAAAATGAGACTCAATTCTGTTATAGTAGGATAGATGAAGTAAATCCCAGATAGTTATTGTTCTATGGAAAAAGAATCAATAGTTGTGTCTCTCGATGGGAAAAAAAGCATTGGTTTCTATGATCCAAGTGCAAGTATCTTCCTTGATCTGACCAAGTGACTCACAGGTTTGGTCGGATTAGTTTGGTCAGTAATGACCTTGACTACGTTAGAGTACAAATATCCTGGTAGGCTCACCCGTGCTTTTAGGTAGGGGAAAGTTTTTCCAGGTTCGGTTTTTGAAGAACCAAGGGATTAGTCTCTTGACCGGATATCCGTGGGTGAGGCCCTGAGTGAAGGATCCTAACCCGTGCAAGAGGTGCTACTTCCACTGCTAGCACCCCTGTTGATACCAGCTGAAAGATCCCTGCCCCCTCCGCGCAACGGATTCAGGGGCGTGCTAGCAGCGGAAGTAGCTCTTCTTGCACGGGGTAGGATCCCTCACTCGGGGCCTCGCCCCCTCGGATATCCGGCAAGAGACTAATCCCTTGGTTCTTCAAAAATCGAACCCGGAAAAACTTCCCCCTACCGGAAGGCACGGGCGAGTCCACCAGGATATTTGTACTCTAACGTAGTCAGGGTCATTACTGACCAAACTGATGCGTCCAAACTTGTGAGTCACTTGGTCAGATCAAGGAAGATACTTGCACTTGGATCATAGAAACCAATGCTTTTTTCCCCATCGAGAGACACAGCCGTTGATTCTTTTTCCATAGAACAATTACTATCCGGGATTTACTTCATCTATCGTACTATCATCTATCGTACCAATGCTTTTTTCCCCATCGAGAGACACAGCCGTTGATTCTTTTTCCATAGAACAATTACTATCCGGGATTTACTTCATCTATCAGAATTGAGTCTCATTTTATGGATCCATCAGTCCAGCCTAGTTAGCCAACCGCCCAATCACTGTAGTGATGGGATCCAATTAGGAATTTGGTTAGGTTTTGTCCCAGGTACTAGGGAAAAGAGTTCCCACGCCCCCTAGCCGGATATTCATGCAAATTTAACGCTAGTCACACCACTTACACACCCAATATGAAATTACCTTTTTCACAGATTCAGATATCTTTAAAACAATCATTTAATGAAACCATAGTGTCACTGATCATAATCCTCAAAATCTCCGGTTGAATCCTTATTTCCAATCATTCCTTCATCGGTGTATCTATGGCATCATTGGCAAAACTAGAACGCTCACCACTTGTCCACTCAGGGCTCTTTTTGATAGTTCCTAGCTCATAGTAACCGGCAATATATTCACTTATAAAAATCAAGATGGAATCTCCATTGAAGATCAGCAAGATCAACCAACAGATCCATATAAAAGAGCCATGGACTCATTCGTTGAGGACCAGCAAGGTCAATCAACCAGATCCATGCCCGGTTTCAGAAAGAAACTCTTACTCCTTGTTCCAATATCTTCCAGGATGCACGTGTGGGTATGTTTGGCGACCCCAGAGCCTGAGCACTGTATGGTCAGCACCCTCTAGGTGACCTAGCGCTTCACTCATAGGCCGCTTCCTTGGTCCCTCATCCACTGTACCGGAAGCTCACCATTTAAATCGAACCGAGGTTGGTCAAGACCTCGACCGAACCTTGCTACGCAAGACGTCCTCCATTGACTCTCCGTCAGCTGTTGCAACTTTATTAGTTAGGTCACCACAACCTCATTCACAAGACGGTAAAAAATGCTTCCCCAATATTTTTTGACATAAAACAATCATTTAAAAACAGGTCATAAATACAGTTCCTATAATGAACTCTCGAGGCTGGTCACATCACGACCTCGGCCGAATCTTGCTATGCGAGACGTCCTCCATTGACTCTCCGTTAGCTGTTGCAACTTTATTAGTAGTTAGGTCACCATTAACTCATTCAGAAGATGGTAAAAAATGCTTCCCCAGCATTTTTGACATAAAACAGTCATTTAAAAACAATTCATAAATACAGTTCCTATAATGAACTCTCGTCTTTCACATTATTCCACATGCGTCCACATTACTTAATCCATATCCAATTCATATGTATACCCATTCTCATCCAACAAAAGCTGTTGAATATAAGGGAGGACTATTGTATTGGTTTAATTGCATATGAATGTCAAGTTTCTTTAGATTTTTTAGATCCAGATGCCACTAATGAATTTTTAGTGCTTGATACAAAAGCAATAGGCGACAATTTCATCAGTGCACCTAAGGCTATAGAAATGTGCATTAAAAAGTTTGAAGAAGAAGAAAAAGAAACTCTTCCCACAAAGGAAGAATTCAAAGCTATTCAAGATAGCATGGGAATATCTAATATGGGAAGGGAGCAACCAAGGATTCCATGCTCAAAAGAAGAAATGCCTCCACAAGGGTCAATTGACTTGTGGGAGGATAGGCTACTTGTTGACGACGATGAGAACAAAAAGGTATTTATATGAATAAAAATAACATTTTTATAAAGATATTTATTGTTGTAAAGTAAATTTCTTCTTTGTTTATAGCTTGAGATAACAGATGTAGATGGATTCCTCAGTCGAGGTGGAGGTAAATGAATTTTTGTTGCAAAGACTCAGCCCTCAGTCACTATATTTCAAGGTTACCTCCAGGTGTGCTGATCATTTACCATGCAAAGTATTCAGATGATCCATGCATTCCATTGATGGCCTTAAAGGTTTTGTCATCATATTTAAGATATGGAAGGATACAACAACACAATGTAGAAAAGATACTGCTAATAGAGAAGGAGGAAGCTATACGTATTTTTGGATATGCACCAGGGGTTGTGGGCATCGAGGGTAGGGTATTTTTTGTATTATGCGACGTATGTAAAGGAAATTCTTGATTTGAATACCCATGCTCTTGGAGGCTATCAATGGCAAAAGCTATTAAGGTATAGAGACAAACTACCCAAAGAAGACGAGGCTAAAGTAGTTATCCGAAGATAAGGGCCAACAACTACCCAAAGAAAGCCTGAAAGGGGGGGAGTCTCTTTGACAAAGACAAACAGTTGAAGCAAAAATGAAGACTTTTTAAGAGTCTTTTTCCACTTGTAGTAGTGAGAATAATTTTTATTACAATTTGTGTCACTTTGAACTTTTTCTTCGTCTCAATCACCATCCTGCATAAAGATACACTTTATTTAGCATGATGAGTATTCATAATATATTGATGTTAATAACAGTGACTGTTTTTGTGTTGTATAAACTAGCCTGATTTTTAAGAATTTCATTGTATCGTTATATTGGCCTTCGATAGAATGTGTTGAAAAGTTCTCGTAGTGCATTTGTTTTTGTTTTTCCACCACCATGTTGAGTTGTACAAAAATAGTTTTGATATGTGCGACATAGTGTGATTTTTCCATGCCTTGAGTATTTCATGTAGCAAGAGGCCTTTGGTTCCTCACAAAGTATGGGCCATGTGCAAACAAAATATGCCTCACATATTAAAAAAAACATATTAATAATCATTTTATATCATATAATTAGTCAATGTACAAATTACATGAAGCAAAAACTCTTACTAGGTAGAAGGTTATGTCCTTGTTTCCCCAGGTAGCTACAATTGTTTCCACAAGCGTCTTGATTGTTGTTTCAAACTGACTTGCATAATTGTCTTCAGTTTTCTACTCATGTAAGAGTTTTATAAAATTATCAACCTCTATCTAGACCCTCATACGAAGATTTTTCATCCTTGGATCACTAGCTAGGTTAGTTGTGTGCTCATTTCAACATAGAGATTTCCAACATTCCCAGATTGCTATAACTTGTTTGTTTTCATAGTTTGATAAGAACCTCCTAGGGTTGGCTCTTCCCATTGACACATCTGCCAAAACATCACCAGTGGTACCTGATTTCTTGTCATCCATTTTACGTTGCACATGTCCACCATGAAAGCCCATGTTAGAGAGTAAAATCTCACATTGCTCTAAACATGCATCTGATAGCTCTGATGGCAAAATGGAATGAGCATAGTCAAGATGAAGCTTTAATAACTTATCTAGTATTCTAATTTTTGCATGTAAACTACAAATGTGAACTCTCTCTAGCTGTGTAGGAAGTATGGGATCCCAATTGGGATCCTCAGGCACAATACATGGTTCATCCTTGAATTCAACTATTTTTGTTGACTTTCCCTTGGTCCTGGTTTTTTATTTCCCTTTAGCCTTGGTCTGGTCTTCATCACCAGTTACTTGCTTTGTCTTCTCTCTGAATGGAGGCTTTGTACAATCCATTGTAGGGTTGTACCAGTCCAAACTACTCATTCCTAACATGCAATAGAGACATGGGTTTGCACATTAAGGATCACCGCACACCCCATACATGCACTTCAATGCTTTTAAGTCGCACGCATGTGCCACTCAACTGTAAAGTTTCCTACCCCACCATTAACCACAAGCATCTCTCCTTTATTCTGAGCATCAATGATGCTTGGAATTTTTGTGTGCTAAAACAATCATTTAAGAGTATCATGACTCCCATATGGTATTGCAGCAGTTGCCCCTAGGTACCATAGTTCCATCTCTCTAATTGTGTGCTATGTAATGGCTGGTCTTCCTTACCTTGGGCATAATTAAAAGCTTTGTTCATCAGCCCTATACTAATTTTTTCTATTTTTTGATGTTTGAAAATTTGTGCCTCATCAAGCTTGATAACAAAAATAAGATTACCCTCACTGTAAGATTCCTCCCTCTAGCTTTTGAGGTGTACAGGTGTAAGAACCTCCCCTTCTGATCTTGTAATTATTCCCCTCTTTGAAATAAAAGAAAGATTCTCTTTTTCCTTGTTTTGACCTAGAGAAAGAAAATGTCTAGAGAGAGGTAATCCAAAATTGAGATATTTTTGGATATAAAAATCCTCCTAGTGTCTAAAATGGGTTCCCCTGAAACAGAAATTGAAAAAGAACTTTCCAATATGCAATTGGAATTAATTGAAAATAGATAAAAAGGACCTTCACCTAAGGGTCCCCAGATTTTTCTCTCTTCTCAACCCCTCTCAAGCTTGAGAAGCATTCAATTGAATGGCTTTTTAATACAATTGAAATTATTTAATGAATTGTGGTGAAAAAACACATAAATTTCCATTCATGCTTAAATTAAATGTTTTTTTTAAAGCATGTCTCTCTCTCCCCCAAAGAATGGTCATTCCTATGACCTATTCTATATTCAACTGAAGCTTCTCATGAAGCAATTCTCTAATCTAAAAGTAATTTCTATGCTTGTCAAATTAGAGGCTAAATAAGTGGCTTTTTAATGCTTTTATGCTATTAATTTATGGGAAAATTAAGAATCAAGTCCAGAATTTGATATTGATCCAATTAATGGTTATTCTAATCATAGGGATATTACTAAACTTTATGCTTTCAAACTATTTGAGAATTATCAGTAATAGCAGCGGAGCTATGGTAAAATTTCAAAAAAAATAACACATAAATCATTTTCATTCATAATATGGAAAGAGGACTTCCTACCATATTCTAGGATTAATCATCCTAGATTAATTGAATGATTCTCATTATAATCATGGAAAATTTGATTTTTATGTTTATGCATAAATAGTAATTAGCAAAAGAGGAATTTTTAGTAATTTATTTTTTTTAATAAAAGATAAATTCCTATTACATTTGGAATTCCATCATTGAGATGAGAAAAGAGAAATTCCTCGTATATCAGAATTAATGAGTATTTTAATTAAATTCAAATATGAAATTTAGATAAATTTATGTTATCTATGAGAAATATTTTTATGATAAAAGAGGAATTCCTATGACATTTGGTATTGAGATGGGAAAAGAGAAATTCCTAGCATATTGGAATTAATGAGTATTTTAATTAAATTCAAAGATGAAATTTAGATAAATTTATTTTATCTATGAGAAATATTTTTATGTTAAAATAGGAATTCCTATAACATTTGGAATTCATCATTGAGAGGGAAAAATAGAAATCCCTAACATATTGAATTAATGGGTATTTATTCTAGACAAAATTACTTTGAGAAGTAATTGATGAATAAAAGAGGAATACCCATGACATTGGAATGCAATTAATTAAATGTAAAAAGAGGAATTCCCATGGTATTTGAGATCCAAGAAATTAAATGAGAAGAAGAGGAATTTTTAGTATAATTCAATTTTTGATTATTTATCAAAAGTGAAAATATGGGTAGAATTGATTTCTGTAAATCCCATGAATCCTTTTATTCAAAAGAGGAATATTGAATATAATTCATTTGAGAAATTGAGAATGAATATGGAAATAGTCGTCAAGAAAAAGAACCTTTAATTAGGCCAAGCAATTGGCAGAAATTTAGAAAAAGTCCCATTATCGGGATCAACCTCGAAAAAGCTATTAAATGGGAATAGCATGTGAATGGATGAGATAAGGTGAAAATAGGATGCAATAAGATGTGTATGAAATGTGATAGGATGTGGTAAGATGTAAACAAGATGCGATAGAATGAAAATGGATGTGATAAGATGTGTATGGGATGTGATAGAATGTGAATGGATGTGATAAGATGTGTAGGGGATGTGATAAGATGTGATGTAATGAGAATGAATGTGGATGTGTATGTGTGGAAGAATGGATGTGGATGTGTATGTGGAAGAATGGATGTGGATGTGTATGTGGAAGAATGAATGCGGATGTGTATGTGGAAGAATGGATGTGGTTGTGTATGTGGAAGAATGGATGTGGATGTGTATGTGAAAGGATGTAATATCGATTTGAGTGAATGAATGAGATGGATGTGATGTGAATCAGGATGTGAATGAATGAGATGTGATGTAAATTGAGATAGATGTGAAATGAATGAGGTGTGATGGGATGTGAATATGGGTTGATGCGAGTGGATGAGATGTGATGAGAATAAATAAGGAAAGATGTGATGAGATGGAAAATGATGTGATTGGATGAGAATGGGTATACATATGAATTGGATATCGATTAATTAATATGGATGGATGTGGAACAATGTGAAAGACAAGAGTTCATTATGGGAACTGTATTTATGACCTGTTTTAAATGACTGTTTTATGTCAAAAATGCTGGGGAAGCATTTTTGACGGTCTTGTGAATGAGGTCGTGGTGACCTAACTGATAAAGTTACAACAGCTGACGGAGAGTCAATGGAGGACGTCTCGCGTAGCAAGGTCGGTCGAGGTCTTGACCAGCCTCGGTTTGATTTAAATGGTGAGCTTCCGGTACGGTGGACGAGGGACCAAGGAAGCGTCCTACTTGTGAAGCACTAGGTCACCTGTTTGCGAAGGATCCTAGAGGGTGCTGACCATACGGTGCTCGGGCTCTAGGTCGTCTGAAGATACCCACATGTACGTCGTGGAAGATATTGGAACAAGGAGTACGAGTTGTTTTTTGAAATTGGGCATGGATTTGGTTGATTGACCTTGTTGGTTGGTCCTCAACAACGGATGAGTCCATGGCTCTTTTATATGGATCTGTTGGTTGATCTTGCTGATCTTCAACGGAGATTTCATCTTGATGCCATAGTTACACCGATTCAACCGGAGATTTTGAGGATTATGATCAGTGACACTATGGTTTCATTAAATGATTATTTTAAAGATAGCTGAATCCGTGAAAAAGGCAATTTCATATTGGGTGTGTAAGTGGTGTGATTGGCGTTAAAATTGCATGAATATCCGGTTAGGGGGCCTGGGAACTCTTTTCCCTGGTACCGCGAAACCTAACCAAATTCCTAATTGGATCCCATCACTACAGTGGTTGGTTGGGCGGTTGGCTAACCCATGGGGCAGGATGGGGTTAGGCTGCTGGACTGATGGATCCGTATAATGAGACTCAATTTTGTTATAGTACGATAGATGAAGTAAATCCCGAATAATAATTGTTCTATGGAAAAAGAATCAACGGCTATGCCTCCTCTCGATGGGGAAAAAAGCGTTGGTTTCTATGATCCAAGTGCAAGTATCTTCCTTGATCTGACCAAGTGACTCACATGTTCGATCGGATTAGTTTGGTCAGCAACAATGACTCTGACTACATTAGAGTTCAAATATCCTGGTGGACTCGCCCGTGCTTTCCAGTAGGGGGAAGTTTTTTCAAGTTTGTTTTTGAAGAACCAAGGGATTAGTCTCTTGTCCGGATATGCTGTGGTTGATATGATTTTAGAATTCTGGATGAGAACTAATGAGTTGATTTGGATTCTGATTGAAAAATGATGATTCCTGAATTTTGGTTGAAATGTAATAAGCTGAGTAAAGCCACAATGAGGATGAATGGGATGAGTCCCTGTGATGATGTTTGTAATTGGAATGACGATAATGACTTTAGCAAATCACTACAAGATTAGTGGATTGTGCTGACAGATTGCAACCTTTAACACTCGACCCAGTGGATCTAGTTAAGGGATGACAAATTAAAAACCTGCATAACTGAGGAATGTTCAGATGGAATTTTTGATCTGATGGACCATTATTGTGTTAAGAATATGAATGATATGTTCTAAATGAATTGTTATCTGATAATGAGTTTTATATAAGGGATCTTTATCCCATGATTCTATGGAGAGCTGACCAATCTGAAGAACCCTAGAATCAGTTGGTCGGATTTGAATTGTAAATAAAAGGACTTAACAAGAATTTTCGTATTGATAGGATCATGGATCGAGGTCGTCGTGGTAGGAATGATAACCCCCAACTCGATGAGGAACTCGACTTGGAGTGGTTGGGTGGTTGGCTAACCCATGGGACTGGATGGGGTTAGGCTGGACTGATGGATCCGTAAAATGAGACTCAATTCTGTTATAGTACGATAGATGAAGTAAATCCCGGATAGTAATTGTTCTATGGAAAAAGAATCAATGGCTGTGCCTCTTGATGGGGAAAAAGAATCAACGGCTGTGCCTCTGAATGAGATGAGATGTGAAATGAATGAGAAGAGATGTGATGTTGGAAAATGATGTGATTGGATGAGAGTGGGTATACATATGAATTGGATATGGACTAAGTAATGTGGACGGATGTGGAACAATGTGAAAGATGAGAGTTCATTATAGGAACTGTGTTTATGACCTGTTTTTAAATGAATGTTTTATGTCAAAAATGCTGGGGAAGCATTTTTGACTGTCTTGTGAATGAGGTCGTGGGGTGACCTAGATGATAAAGTTACAACAGCTGCTGCTGTGATGGAGTGTCAATGGAGGACGTCTCGCGTAGAAAGGTCGGACCACCAGTCTCGGTTCGATTTAAATGGTGAGCTTCCGGTACGGTGGATGAGGGACCAAGGAAGCGGCCTATGAGTGAAGTGCTAGGTCATCTACGAAGGATCTTAGAGGGTGCTGACCATGTTGAAATTTGAGCTAAATGATGAGCTAGGGTGGATCATACACTAGAATCAACATGATTAACAAAGTGATTAAGAAATGATTAAGACGTAATTAGTGAATAATTAGCAGATAGATTAATGTAGGCATGGATACTCAAAAACCAGCAAATTCTCATTAGGGCTATGCCTCAATTTATAGAGTTTACATCAAGCATCAAATCCCATTGATTTCTCCATGATTCACTCCCTGAATATCTCCACCTCTTGCCTGATTCTCTCCACCTCTTCTCTTTTCCCTGAATATCTCCCAGAATATCTCCACACTCCTAAATTCCCTCATGCTACCCATTATTCTCTCCCAGTAGATTCTCCTAACCTTTTCACAGGTTCTTTCACAATTACATCTCCTCTTTTACAGCCTCTATCCAAGAGCTTGTTCCCACACACACCCTATTCACTTGTATATTTCAACACCTCCCCTCAAGTGAATAATCCTAGTACACCTAGACCCTATACCAAGTTTGCCACCCATTACTTGGTAGTCCGCGACCAGTGTCTACTCCTCCCCTCAAGTTATCTCAGCACACCTGGACCCTGTATCAAGTTTCTTTCTTACTTGACAGTCCGCGACCAGTGCCTCAAGTCCCTAAACTCCATAGTCCTTGACACTCTCTCTCTCTATGTGTCCAAGGCTACTATAAGTGCCCGCGACCTTGACTAAAGTGCACACACATACATCTACCACGTGGCCTACATCATCGGTGGCTCAGAGGTGGTTTTACTTTATTGGGGCAGGTTACATTGGGTTGTGGGCTCTCTCTCTCTCTCTCTCTCTCTCAGAGATTTTCACATGGCTCCTCACTCTTTGGAGCCTCACATCTTCTCTTCTCTTCAGTCTTCTTCTCGTGGCAGCATCTCTCCACGCGTCCGTCTCTTCTTCCAGTCTTCCCGGGGCAGCTTCTCTTCTTGTGGCAGCTTCTCTTCTCATGTCCATGTCTTCCTTCAGGTCTTCTTCTCGGTGTGGATCCTCTTCTTGGGAAGAGATATTCTTCTTCTTTCATGGCTGGGGCCATGAGCTCGTCCGTCAGGTCATTTTGCTCCATGTGAGCAACATGTTTCAATGTTTTGCTGACAGTTTCTTTGGGCTTTTTATGTTTATTTTGTATCATTATGCAATGCAAGCCCAAATTTATGCGGGAGGTCTTACCTCTTGCCTTAATCTGGACAAGGGCAGTGTCTGTTCCCATTTTTACACTGATAAAATGTGCCCAATACATAATGCGTATAGCATTCATTCTCATGCACATTCCAAATGCAATTCTGGCTGTGAATAATCTTGTATTTGAGTGAGATTTACAGGCATTAACCAAGGGTTAAATGCAAAATGATGATTTTCACAATTTTATCAGCACAATTTTCCCAGAAATTACACTAAATTAAGAGTAACCAATTTGTACGGGATGGTTGGAGTATCAAACCAACTCCGATTTTAAATCTGAAGTTATAGGGATCTGTATCAGATACCTAATGGTTAATTTGAACCCTCAATTGCACCAAAGTACAGTGATTAGCACTGATTAATCACTGATTAGCAAATTAATGCTCTGGTTTGTGTGCAGAAAACAGAGTATGCGGGGAGCCCAGATCTGATACCTTCCACTTCAAATGAGCTCAAATGCTTTCAAAGGCATCAATAGCAATGAGTCTAGTAGAGGATTAAGCCAAGAAACACAAGATTTGACCAAATAATGAAAGCTTAATCTCTGTTTTACCAAAGTCACCTGCAGATTTGATAAAGAGCTTGGATCTCGCTGTAGACTTGATGAAACTCAATTCTGACTTCACCAGCTTGTAGAGCATGCTTGATTACCCCTTGGGCTAGGAGGAATTGAAGCAATTTGATTGGAGCAAGTAGCAATGTCCAATTCACTCAGAAAAATAGGCGCCAGCGAAAATCGCGATTTCTCCTAATTCCTTTGGCGGTTTGCTGCGCCGTTTTGATGTGCTTGTGGCTAGGGGTGTTGGCTAGCTTGTGCTAAGAGGGCATAGCCTAATATTAACTGTGCATGGAGAATAGAGTCCTCCACTGGCTGGGGGTGAAGGGGAAGAGTGAAAGCTTACTAGAAAATTGATTTTTTGCTAATTATTTTACTAATCCTAATTAATTCACTAATGGGCTCATAAATCTGGTTGATTCTAGGCATGGCTCTGATACCATGTTGAAATTTGAGCTAAATGATGAGCTAGGGTGGATCATACACTAGAATCAACATGATTAACAAAGTGATTAAGAAATGATTAAGACGTAATTAGTGAATAATTAGTAGATAGATTAATGTAGGCATGGATACTCAAAAACCAGCAAATTCTCATTAGGGCTATGTCTCAATTTATAGAGTTTACATCAAGCATCAAATCCCATTGATTTCTCCATGATTCACTCCCTGAATATCTCCACCTCTTGCCTGATTCTCTCCACCTCTTCTCTTTTCCCTGAATATCTCCCAGAATATCTCCACACTCCTAAATTCCCTCATGCTACCCATTATTCTCTCCCAGTAGATTCTCCTAACCTTTTCACAGGTTCTTTCACAATTACATCTCCTCTTTTACAGCCTCTATCCAAGAGCTTGTTCCCACACACACCCTATTCACTTGTATATTTCAACAGACCATAGGGTGCTCAGGCTCTAGGTCACCGAAGATACCCACTAGTGCGGGGAATATATTGGAAGGAGTAAGAGTTGTTTTTTGAAACCGGGCATGGATCTGGTTGATTGACCTTGCTAGTCCTCAACGGATGAGTCCATGGCTCTTTTATATGGATCTGTTGGTTGATCTTGTTGATCTTCAATGGAGATTCCATCTTGATTTTTATAAGTGAATATATTACCGGTTACTATGAGCTAAGAACTATCGAAAAGGCCCCTGAGTGGACACGTGGTGAGCGTTTTGGTTGCCAATGATGCCATAGGTACACAGGTGAAGGAATGATTGGAAATAAAGATTCAACTGGAGATTTTGAGGATTATGTTCAGTGACACTATGGTTTCATTAAATGATTGTTTTAAAGATAGCTGAATCTGTGAAAAAGGCAATTTCATATTGGGTGTGTAAGTGGTGTGACTAGCATTAAATTTGCATGAATATCCGGCTAGGGGACCTGGGAACTCTTTTCCTTGGTACTCGGGACAAAACCTAACCAAATTCCTAATTGGATCCCATTACTACAGTGGTTGGGTGGTTGACTAACCCATGGGACTGTAGGCTGGACTGATGGATCCGTAAAATGAGACTCAATTCTGTTATAGTACGATAGATGAAGTAAATCCCAGATCGTAATTGTTCTATGGAAAAAGAATCAACAGCTCTGCCTCTCGATGGGGAAAAAAGCCTTGGTCTATGATCCAAGTGCAAGTTTCTTCCTTGATCTGACACTCCTTGATCTAACAAAGCGACTCGCAAGTTCGGTCGGATCAGTTTGGTCAGTAATGACCCTGACTACGTTAGAGTACAAATATCCTAGAGGATTCGCCCGTGCTTTCCGGTAGGGGGAAGTTTTTTCGGGTTCGGTTTTGAAGAACCAAGGGATCAGTCTCTTGACCGGATAGTCGTGGCGAGGCCCCGAGTGAGGGATCCTACCCCACGCAAGAAGTGCTACTTCCACTGTTAGCACCCCGTGAGTCTGTTGCACGAAGGGGGCAGGGATCTATAAGTTTAGTAATATCCCTATGATTAAAATAACCATTAATTGGATAAATATCTAATTATGGACTTGATTCTTAATTTTTTCGTAAATTAAGTAGCATAAAAGTATTAAAAAGCCACTTATTTGGCCTCTAATTTGACAAGCATAAAAATTACTTTTAGATTAGAGAATTGCTTCATGAGAAGCTTCATTTGAAAATAGAATAGGTCATAGGAATGACCATTCTTTGGGGCAGAGAGAGACATGCTTAATTTTTTTTAAATTTAAGCATAAATAAAAATTTATGCTTATTTTTTTTAAATTTAAGCATAAATGGAAATTTATGTGTTTTATCACCACAATTCATTAAAGAACTTCAATTGTATTAAAAAGCCATTCAATTGAATGCTTCTCAAGCTTGAGAGGGATTGAGAAGAGAGAAACATTTGGAGATTAAAGAAAAAAGACCATAAACCATAATTGACCTCTTAAATTGCTTGATTCTTTGATCAAATTAGAGGCCCCAACCAATCAATTGGTTTAGTCTGTTGATGAAGTCTCCATGGAAGATTGAAGAAAGAGAGAAGCTCCAATCTCTTCAATTTGTAGAGGATTTTTAGAGGATAATAGAAAATATCATTATTTCAGTATAATACTGGCATGGTATAGTTCTCATATTTTTTTTAAAAAAGGGCTAAGGATCTATTTATAGGTGAGGGAGGCCTCTAATCAAGCCCAACTAGTTTCTAGAATTTTCCAGGTTCAGCTTGGCTGAATTTGGACAAGATTTGGACCTAGTTTGGCTCCCTTTTGATTTGGTTTGATCCAAGAGAGAGGAGAGATAAAAATATCACAATATTTTTGAGTTTAAAACTCCACCACACATGTGAAATAGGCACCTCCTTGAAGAGCCCTCCTTCTCCTTACCAAGGTATCAAAATTGAATCATTATACTTAAAATATCTCATTTTTTCTCATCACATTTCATCCATTGCGAGACAAACCATGTGGATTGAAACACTCAAACCATGTGGATCGAAATACTCAGACATGGAATGATCTCAAAATTTACCTAAGGAAGAGATTCTGTACTCCCGGCTTTTTGGAAACAAAGATGAACGAATTCTTAGAGTTAACCCAGGGGAGCAGAACTATTGAAGTATATCACCAAGCGTTCGCTCTCCTCCTCAAATACTCGCCCACCGTTGGATAAAGAACAGCTAATGGCCATGTTTATTTGGGGACTGAACGAACCTTTGAATATCCTAGTGAAGAATGCCAAGCCAGTTTCCATGGCGGATGGCGAGAAGGATTTCGCCAAGGCCTTTGATGTCAAGGTCTCGCCGAAGCCAACACCATTACCTTTCAAAAGGTTTTTAGCTTCAGAAGGTGATTCCAATCTTCCAATGTCTAAGAGATATAAGGGTCAAGCCCAGGACATGGAAAGTTCTAAATTGGAAGAAATGTCTTTTTCCTGGAACTCAATCTCTTGGAATTCAACTTCAGAAGTTCTGCCCTTGAACAAGGGAGTGAAATGCTATAATTGTCAAGGATTTGGACATCGGAGTATGGATTGCCCACTCCTTTTGGAACAAGGTTTTCAGGGCGGGAAAATCAGGGATCAAGATTCCAGACTCCAGCTCCTTCCTTCCAGAGTAATCAGGTTTCTTTCCGCTAAAATCACAGAAATCCCAGAGGTAGCCCCTCTAACCAACCCGCAGTAAAGTAATGCAAGACCTCCGCCTCAGAATAGGGAAACTCAAAGAGAGATGTTCCCAAATCGGCCATCCACTTCCAAGGCAATAACGTTGGAAGTGATTGAAGAAGAAGAAGAAGATGAAAGAGATCATACTCCACCTACTATGAGATGAGGACATCTCGTGTTTTTTAAGTGGGGTAGGATGTAAGATTCCTCCCTCCAGCTTTTGGGGTGTACAGGTGTAAGAACCTCCCCTTCTAATCTTGTAATTATTTCCCTTTGAAATAAAAGAAAGATTCTATTTTACCCAGTTTTGATCTAGAGAGAGAAAATATCTAGAGAGAGATAATCCAAAATTGAGATATTTTTGGATATAAAAATCCTCCTAGTGTCTAAAATGGGTTCCCTCGAAACAAAAATTCAAAAAGAACTTTCCAATAAGCATTTGGAATTAATTGAAAATAAGTATAAAGGACCTAGCCTAAGGGTCCAGATTTTCAGAAATTTTTGAATTATGCTCCAATTAAGGTTCCTATGGGACAATAGGATCAATCCAAGTGTGGGGAGGAGATAAATCCAATTTATAAAAGAAAAACCCCCCAAAAATGAGTAAATGCTCACATAAGATGAAGAGTTGACTAAGGACAAGGTTTATGAGTAAAAAACTATGAGAAAAATGAGATATTTTGGGTGTAATGATTCAATTTTGACACCTTGGTAAGGAGAAAGGGGCTCTTCAAGGAGGTGCCTATTTCACATGTGTGGTGGAGTTTTAAACTCAAAAATATTGTGATATTTTTATCTCTCCTCTCTCCTAGATCAAACCAAATCAAAAGGGAGCCAAACTAGGTCCAAATCTTGTCCAATTTGAGCCAAATTGAACCTGGAAAATTCTAGAAACTAGTTGGACTTGGTTAGAGGCCTCCCTCACCCATAAATATATGCTTAGCTCTTTGTAAAAAAATATGAGAGCTATACCATGCCAATATTATACTGAAATAATGATATTTTCTATTATCCTCTAAAAATCCTCTACAAATTGAAGAGATTGGAGCTGCTCTCTCTCTTCAATCTTCCTTGGAGTCTTCATCAACATACCAAACCAATTGATTGGTTGGGGGCCTCTACTTTGATCAAAGAATCAAGCAATTTAGGAGGTAAATTGTGGTTTATGATCTTTTTTCTTTAATCTCCAAATGTTTCTCTCTTCTCAACCTCTCTCAAGCTTGAGAAGCATTTAATTGAATGGCTTTTTAATACAATTGAAGTTCTTTAATGAATTGTGGTGATAAAACACATAAATTTCTATTTATGTTTAAATTAAATGTTTTTTTAAGCATGTCTCTCTCTCCCCCAAAGAATGGTCATTCCTATGACCTATTCTATATTCAAATGAAGCTTCTCATGAAGCAATTCTCTAATCTAAAAGTAATTTCTATGCTTGTCAAATTAAAGGCCAAATAAGTGGCTTTTTAATGCTTTTATGCTATTTAATTTATGGAGAAATTAAGAATCAAGTACATAATTGGATATTGATCCAATTAATGGTTATTCTAATCATAGGGATATTACTAAACTTTATGCTTTCAAATTATTTGAGAATTACAAGTAATAGCAGCGGAGCTATGGTAAAATTTCTAAAAAAATAACACATAAATCATTTTCATTCATAATGTGAAAAGAGGACTTCCTATTCTAGGATTAATCATCCTAGATTAATTGAATGATTCTCATTATAATCATGGAAAATTTAATTTTTTATGTTTATTCATAAATAGTTAATTAGAAAAAAGAGAAATTTCTAATAATCCATTTTTATGTTAAAAGAGTAATCCCCATGACAATGGAAATCCATGTATTCCAATGAAGTAAGAGAAAAATTAGGATGCTAAAATAATGTATATTTTACTTAAAAATTAAAGAAGGATTTTAGTTAAATTTATCTTTTTGCATAGATAAATTTCAATGATGAAAGAGGAATTCCCACCATATTGGAATTTAACTATTTAGATGGGAAAAGAGAAATTCCTAGCATATTGGAATTAATGAGTATTGTATTTAAATTCAAAGATGAATTTTAGATAAATTTATTTTATCTATGAGAAATATTTAAATGTTAAAAGAGGAATTCCTATGACATTTGGAATTCCATCATTTAGATGAGAAAAGAGAAATTCCTAGCATATTGGAATTAATGAGTATTGTATTTAAATTCAAAGATGAATTTTAGATAAATGTATTTTATCTATGAGAAATATTTAAATGTTAAAAGAGGAATTCTTATGACATTTGGAATTCTATCATTTAGATGGAAAAAGAGAAATTTCTAGCATATTGGAATTAATGAGTATTGTATTTAAATTCAAAGATGAATTTTAGATAAATTTATTTTATCTATGAGAAATATTTAAATGTTAAAAGAGAAATTTCTATGACATTTGGAATTCCATCATTTAGATGGGAAAAGAGAAATTCCTAGCATAATGAATTAATGGATATTTTATTTTTACTTTATGTGAAATATTTGATGATAAAAGAGGAAAACCCATGACATTGGAATGCAATTAATTAAATGTAAAAAGAGCAATTCCCATGGTATTTGAGATCCAAGAAATTAAATGAGAAGAAGAGGAATTTTTAGTATAATTCAATTTATGATTATTTATCAAAAGTGAAAATATGGGTAGAATTGATTTCTGTAAATCCCATGAATCCTTTTATTCAAAAGAGGAATATTGAATATAATTCATTTGAGAAATTGAGATTGAATATGGAAATAGTCGTCGAGAAAAAGAACCTTTAATTAGGCCAAGCAATTGGTAAAAATTTAGAAAAAGTCCCATTTATCGGGATCAACCTAGAAAAAGCTATTAAATGGGAATAGCATGTGAATGGATGAGATAAGGTGAAAATAGGATATGATAAGATGTGTATGGGATGTGATAAGATAAAAATAGGATGTAATAAGATGTGATGTAATGAGAATGGATGTGAATGTGTATGTGGAAGAATGGATGTGGATGTGTATGTGGAAGAATGGATGTGAATGTGCGTGTGGAAGAATGGATGTGGAAGAATGGATGTGGATGTGTATATGGAAGAATGGATGTGGATGTGTATGTGAAAGGATGTGATGTCGATGTGAGTGAATTAATGAGATGTGATGTGATGTGAATATGGGTTGATGCGAGTGGATGAGATGTGATGAGAATAAATGAGGAAAGATGTGATGAGATGGAAAATGATGTGATTGGATGAGAATGGGTATACATATGAATTAGATATGGATTAAGTAATGTGGACAGATGTGGAACAATGTGAAAGACGAGAGTTCATTATAGGAACTATATTTATGACCTGTTTTTAAATGACTATTTTATGTCAAAAATGGTGGGGAAGCATTTTTGACCGTCTTGTGAATGAGGTCATGGGGGTGACCTAACTGATAAAGTTACAACAGCTGACAGAGAGTCAATGGAGGACGTCTCGTGTAGCAAGGTCTCGGCCGAGGTCTTGACCTACCTCGATTCGATTCGATTTAAATGGTGAGCTTCCGATACAGTGGATGAGGGACCAAGGAATCGGCCTATGAGTGAAGCGCTAGGTCACATGCGAAGGATCTTAGAGGGTGTTGACCATATGGTGCTCGGGCTCTGGGTGGCCGAAGATACCCACACGTGCATCGTGGAAGATATTGGAACAAGGAGTAAGAGTTGTTTTCTGCAATCGGGCATAGATCTGGTTGATTGACCTTGCTAGTCCTCAACGGATGAGTCCATGGCTTTTTTGTATGGATCTGTTGGTTGATCTTGCTGATCTTCAACGAAGATTCCATCTTGATTTTTATAAGTGAATATATTGCCGGTTACTATGACCTAGGAACTATCGAAAAGGCCCCTGATGAGTGGACAAGTGGTGAGCGTTCTGGTTTGCCAATGATGCCATAGTTACACCGATGAAGGAATGATTGGAAATAAGGATTCAACCGGAGATTTTGAGGATTTCAATTTGTGAAAAAAGCAATTTCATATTGGGTGTGTAAGCGGTGTGACTGGCATTAAATTTGCATGAATATTCGGCTAGGGGACCTGAGAACTCTTTTCCTTGGTACCCGAGACAAAACCTAACCAAATTACTAATTGGATCCCATCACTACAGTGGTTGGACGGTTGGCTAACCCATGGGACTGGATGGGGTTAGGCTAGACTGATGGATCCGTAAAATGAGACTCAATTATGTTATAGTAAGATAGATGAAGTAAATCCCAGATAGTAATTGTTCTATGGAAAAAGAATCAACGGTTGTGCCTCTCGATGGGGAAAAAAGTATTGGTTTCTATGATCCAAGTGCAAGTTTCTTCCTTGATCTGACCAAGTGACTCACAGGTTCGGTCGGATCAATTTGGTCAGTAATGACCCTGACTACCTTAGAGTACAAATATCCTGGTGGACTCGCCCGTGCCTTCCAGTAGGGAAAGTTTTTCCGAGTTTGGTTTTTGAAGAACCAAGGGATTAGTCTCTTGTTCGGATATCCGAGGCCCCGAGTGAGGGATCCTGCCCCGCGCAAGAAGAGCTACTTCTGCTGCTAGCACCCCCCCGAATCCGTTGCGCAGAGGGGGCAGGGATCTTTCAGCAAATGTCTAGAGAGAGGTAATCCAAAATTGAGATATTTTTGGATATAAAAATCCTCCTAGTGTCTAAAATGGTTTCCCCCGAAACAGAAATTCAAAAAGAACTTTCCAATGTGCAATTGGAATTAGTTGAAAATAGGTAAAAAGGACCTTAGCCTAAGGGTCTAGATTTTCAGAAATTTTTGAATTATGCTCCAATTAAGGTTCCTATGGGGGGCCAATAGGATCAATCCAAGTGTGGGGAGGAGATAAATCCAATTTATAAAAGAAAAACCCCCAAAAATGAGTAAATGCTCACATAAGATGAAGAGTTGACTAAGGACAAGGTTTATTAGTGAGTATTACTAAAAAATGAGATATTTTGGGTATAATGATTCAATTTGGACACCTTGGTAAGGAGAAGGAGGGCTCTTCAAGGTTTATTAGTGAGTATTACTAACAAATGAGATATTTTGGGGTATAATGATTCAATTTGGACACCTTGGTAAGGAGAAGGAGGGCTCTTCAAGGAGGCACCTATTTCACATGTGTGGTGGAGTTTTAAACTCAAAAATATTGTCATATTTTTATCTCTTCTCTCTCTTGGTTCAAACCAAATCAAAAGGGAGCCAAACCTTAGGAATTTTTTGGACCCAAAGAGGGCCTCTTGGATTAACTTTTGATTAGGAATGGACCAATAGGAAAAGGGTTGGGTGCAAATTTTTGACTTCTTTGACCCTAGGGGGCCTAGGCTCTGGTTTGCTAATGGGGCCTAATTACTACTCTTATCCCCCTACCTCTTGGGCCCAAAACTTAGAGGTCCCCTCCACTTAGAATCGCGTAGATTAAAAATCCTAAAAATTGAAAATTTTTAATTTTTTCCCAAAAGTGTGTTTTCCCTCTCAAACTCCCCCCCAACATACTCTAGGATTGGAAAGCTCATTTTGAACCTCTTTCTTCCTCTTCTAAGCTCTCCATTGCTGCAGAAACTCCATCCCTCTCAAGCTCTCCCTCCTTGTCAAGCTCTCTCAGTCTCAAGCTCCCTCTCCCTCTTTCTTCCTTTTCTAAGCTCTCCATTGCTGCAGAAACTCCATCCCTCTCAAGCTCTCCCTCCTTCTCAAGCTCCCTCCCTCTAAATCTCCCTCTCTCTCTCTCTCTCTCTCTCTCTCTCTTTCAGATTCAGTGGGTGACTTGAGTGCATTTTTCTTGAGCTAGGCACATCGTCATTGGTCAAAACTGACGAAGGAATTAGGTCTTGGTCAAAAGTCTGAAGCAGAGTTTGAGTCTAGAAAGGTTCTTTCTAAACTATCTTTCTCGAAAGGTAATATTTCAATTTCTCTTTTTCTAAATTTTGTTCATTGAATATTTGCTTATAGATTTCTAAACAAAACATGAATTCTTAGGACGAATAAAATAATCATTTATCTCGATCTCTGACTTCAATAATTTATTTGAATTTTCTCATTCCCATCTTAGTGAATATGAAACGGTAGAATTTCCTCTCACATATTATCTACTTATTTATTTTTCTAATTTTTGCGAAAATTAACAGAGGATTAAAGAGAACCCTTATTTAATTATAAAAATTCTATATGCATAAAATCCAATTATGATGAAAGTCACACTTTTATCATCATAAAAATCATTTATGATGAAAATCACTCTTTTAACATAAAGAAATTTCTTTTATGCATATGTTTATGCATACAAATAATTTATAATGAAAATCACTCTTTTAATATAAAAGAATTTCTTTTATGCATCCATTTATGCATAAAAATAATTTATGATGAAAATCACACTTTTAATATTAAAAAAATCTTTTATGCATACAAATCATTTATGATGAAAATCACTCTTTTAATATAAAAGAATTTCTTTTATGCATCCATTTAAACATAAAAATCATTTATGATGAAAATCACACTTTTAATATAAAAAAATCTTTTATGCATATATTTATGCATACAAATCATTTATGATGAAAATCACTCCTTTAATATAAAATAATTTTTTTATGCATCCATTTATGCATAAAAATCATTCATGATGAAAATCACACTTTGAATATAAAAAAATCTTTTATGCATACAAATCATTTATGATGAAAATCACTCTTTTAATATAAAAGAATTTCTTTTATGCATCCATTTATGCATAAAAATCATTTATGATGAAAATCACACTTTTAATATTAAAAAAATCTTTTATACATATATTTATGTATACAAATCATTTACGATGAAAATCACTCTTTTAATATAAAAGAATTTCTTTTATGCATCCATTTATGCATAAAAATCATTTATGATGAAAATTACACTTTTAATGTTAAAAAAATCTTTTATGTATACAAATCATTTATGATAAAAATCACTCTTTTAATATAAAAGAATTTCTTTTATGCATCCATTTATGCATAAAAATCATTTATGATGAAAATCACACTTTTAATAAAAAAATCTTTTATGCATATATTTATGTATAAAAATCATTTATGATGAAAATAACACTTTTATATTCAGAATAAAAAATTTCAATATGCTTCCTTCTATGCATAGAATTTAAGTCTAAGAAAGTAACACTTTTTTTAATAAAATATTTTTAGTATGCATTTTTCTATACCTAGGATGAAAAATAACACTTTAAGAATACATATATGATGGGAATTACTCTTTTTGAATTAAAAAAAAGTAAAACTTATTTTACACAATTTTAGAGAATTTTGCCATAACCTCCTTTGTATGGCTGACCATTTTTTAATTTTTAACTCTCTAAAATTAATTAGAATTTCACCAAGAGTATTTAAATCATTCTAATGTAAACATTTTCTACTCATTTAAGAGAAACATTATGAAAAAACTTGATTTTATCCATTAATCATTCATCTAGGATAAAGAATGGTTGGATTTACTAAAGAAGAGAGAGGAATGCCTTTTTTCAATGAGGCATAACATCATATTCATTTTAGAGAAGACAAAAATCATAAAAAACCATAAAATGAAATTGAAAAGAGAAGAATCTCCAACTTACAAGGAGAATTTTTTGAGAGCTTTCCTTTGGCTTGATGGTTTGAGGGTTCTACTCTTGTTTGAAACAAGAGTGGCCACCAATCTTTAGAAGAGGGAAGGTCAAAAACTAATGAATTATGAATAAATTCATAGTTTTTGGCTCTTGGGAGAAGTAGGGTAACAGTGCAAAAACACTATTGAGCTTCAACAAAGGGAAAGGCTTCTATTTATAGGAAAAAGTGAGCTTCTAACCAAGCCAATTGATTCTAGAATTTTCCAGATCAGTTTGGTCAATTTTTGATCATTTTTGGATCAGTTTAGTCCACTTTTTGGATCTAGTTGAAACATGAGAGAGGAGAGATAAAAATATCTCATTATTTGGGAGTTTAAAACTCTCCCACACATGTGAAATAGGTGCCTCCTTCATGAGGAGAATTTCCCCATATTGAGGTGTAAAAAATGCATCATTTCTTTTAAATATCTCTCTTTTTCAACTATTAACCTTGTCCTTAGTCAACTCTTCATCTTATGTGAGTATTTACTTATTTTTGGGGGATTTTCCTTTTATTCTTCCATTTATCTCCTGCCTACATTTGGATGAATCTTATTGGTCCATAGGAACCTTAATTTAAAATTTCAAAAAAATCTTGACTCCTAGGATAAGGCCTCTTGAACAGATTATACTTGATTTCTAATGCACCTTCTGAAAATCTTTTTGAACTTCTATTTCGGGGAAACTTATTTTAATAAGAAGAGATATTTTTCCATCCAAAAATATTTAAAAACTAAATTACCACTCTCTAGAAGATTTTCTCTCTCTAGGCCAAAACTGGTAGAAACAAGATCTTTTATATTTCTGAAGAGAGATTTGATTACAAGGAAAGATGCTGGACATCTTGAGAGGCTGGGGAGGAATCTTACAAAAATGAAATCTTAACTTCTTCAACCCAAGGGGACAGATGGAACTCCAACTTGAAGAAATCCTTGATGTTCGAGAAAAGGTTCTCAGGAATAGAATTCTGAGAGAATTATTGGTCAAATGGAAGTTCTATCCTTTTGAAGATGCCACCTAGGAGAAAGAAGCCGAACTGTTACGAGATTACCCCCAGTTTACGAGATGAGGACATCTCGCATTTTTCAAGTGGGAGAGAATGTAAGATTCCTCCCTAGCCTCTCAAGATGTCCAGTATCTTCTCCTGTAATCAAAGATCTTGTTTCTACCTATTTTGGCTTAGAGAGAGAAAATATTCTAGAGAGAGATTATTCAGATTTTAGATATTTTTGGATGGAGAAATACCTCTTCTTATTAAAATAAATTCCCCCAAAATAGAAGTTCAAAAAGATTTCAGAAGGTGCATTAGAAATCAATTATAATCTCTTCAAAAGGCCTTATCCTAGGGATCCAGATTTTTCTAAAAATTTTAAATTAAGGTTTTGAGGGGCCAATCAGATTCATCCAAATGTGTGGAGGAGATGAATAGAAGAAATAAAGAAATTCCCCCCAAAAATGAGTAAATACTCACATAAGATGAAGAGTGAACTAAGGACCAAAGGAAATACTAAAAAAATAAATTTTTGACACCTCAGAGTGGGGATTCCCCCTCATAAAGGAGGCACCTATTTCACATGTGTGGTGGAGTTTTAAATTCTCAAATATTGAGATATTTTATCTCTCCTCTCTCCTAATTCAAGTCTAGTTCCAAAAAGTAAGCTAAATTAACCAAAAAATGGTCAAAAATTGACCAAACTGATTTGGAAAATTCTAGAATCAGTTTGCTTGGTTAGAAGCTCACTTTTTTCTATAAATAGAAGCCTCCCCCTTTGTTGAAGCTTAATAGTTTTTTATGCATTGTTACTCTACTCCTCCCCTCAGAGCCAAAAACTATGAATTTCTTAATAATTCATTAGTTTTTGACCATTCCCTCTTCTAAAGAATTGGTGGCCACTCTTGTTGCAAACAAGAGTAGATCCCTCAAACCATCAAGCCAAAGGAAAGCTCCCAGAAATTCATGTAAGTTAGAAATCCTACTTTTTCTTTATTCTTTTAATGGTTTTCTAATTTTTGTTATCTTTAAAAAATGATAAATTGATGCTATGCCTTGTTGGAAAGGCTTTCCCCCTCTCTTCCTTCTTAAATTCAGCCCTTCTTTATCCTAGATAAGTAATCAAATTGTTAGAATTAAACTTTTCATATTGTTTCTCTTTTAAAAGTGGAATTTGATTAGTTTAGAATGCTTTAAACCATTTGGGGATAATTTTTAAGTAATTTAAGGTTAGAAAAAATTGAAAAATGGTCAGCCATACAAAAGACCTTTTTTGAAGCAATGCTAAGGGAAACTATGAATGGGAGGGAAACGAATTCCATTTGTATGATAACAAGGGAGAATATTCACAATGAAATAGGACTTTCATATATCCTTGATGAAATAGTAGAACCTATTGACATGGTGAGACGAGGGATAATCTTCATGTGGATGAAGAAATGACAAATGTTCATCATGACTCAAATGTAGCATCTTCATACGGATGAAGATTCTGCATTTGTCATTTCTTCATGAAGATGAAGAAATGATGACTCAGATGTAGCATCTTCTCCACATGACATAGAAGTAGTATATACTCAAAGGGTGACAAGGGATAATTTTCATAAAGAAAGAGAAATTCCAAATTTGCGCTAAGATGCATAAGTGGCATTAAATGTTCATCAGACTAGAGGAAGTAGCACATATTCAAGTGATAAGGAAAAATCTTCATAAGGAAAGGGAAATGACAAATCTTTGCAAAGATGTAGAAGAATAGTCTATTCATGAAGGTGCAAAAGTAGTATATGTGCATGTGATGACAAGGAGTGACGTTCAAGGTGCTTCATATTATGTGCATGATAGAGAAAAATGAGGGATTTTGTCTATCCTTTATGAATATCCTCGTGTAGTACTAGCACGGTTTTTGTGAACCACAATTGTGGGACTGTGAAAAGAAGAATGCTTGTAGACAAGTCATTTGGAAAATACAATTGTAAGCGTGGACATGTGTCTCTACATCCACTTATACAGAACCACCTGAACCATTAAAATTGTCAATGTGTGTTGATAATGTTTAGAGTAAAACTTTCAGAAAGAATAGGAATTAAGATATACTCATTGTATTCAAAAGAAAATCAAAAGTGAAAACTTTCATAGAAACCCTGTTTTCATAAAGAATAACCTGAAGACTTCTCAAATGAATAGATCAACGGCTGTGCCTGATTCAATTGGAAAAAAAGCATTGATAGTAACAGTTTCCCTTCTATATCTGGTTTATTCAGATGTAGGTTAGTTCAGTATCTTGACCTCGTTAGAAAAATTCGTTAAGAAATTCAAAATGGTGGAATCGTCCCCGTTTTTGGGACATGGGAAATTTTTTCGGTTTCAGTTTTCGAAATGACCACCAGCTTAGTCTCGTGCCCGGACAGTCGAGGGTGAGGCCCTGAGTGGGAAACCCTCCCCCGCGCAAGAGGAAGCTACTTCCGCTATTCTACCATCCAAGAATCCGGTGCGCAGAGGGGGCAGTGTGATTCCACACACATCAAGGTGATGTGTACAAGTGCAATGTAGTAGATTCTACACTGTCTTTTGGGTTCTTGAAGGCACGCTCTATTTTGTACATGCGTCTGCACTACCAAAGATGGATGCAAAAGCACGGGACATGGATCCCACTTCAAGCCTCAAAAGAAGAAATTATGCCCATTACCTATTGAGGTAACTGTGATGATGCAAAATGGATGGATTGAGCGAGTGGCAGCAAGCAAGCATTGGAGCCTAACAGACCTGCGTCAACACTTTAGCATCATGGGCTTTGACAATGTGGAAGAGTCAAGTTTCAAGTTGATAAATGAGAAGAAAGGTATATCTGATTCCACTACATGTCTAGAATTAACCCTTACACTTTCTGGTTATTGTGCCACTTTCTATATTTTTACAGATTGGGAAGCGTAAGGAGGGGACAACCATGGTCTCAGAATCATGGCAAATGGGGGACCTTGAATTTTCAGCAGTGCATAGCCCTACCAACACATAGTAGGCATGTGGAAGAGCTTGAAGATGAACAGAGTATATGGGAAAATAGCCTCTGTTTTGATGCACGTGAGGGGCAAGAGTTTCAGGATCGACGTGAAGGCAATGACAAGCTTTCAAGTCAACAAAGAGATGGAGATCAACATGAAGTAAATGTCACAAGAGGGGCAAAAAATGAAGACATTATAACAATTTTAGATTAGATGACATGCTTGTAATTTTGTAGTAGGCTCTTTTTTAACCAATCTTTATTTAATTGAAATCTTAATATTTTTGCAAACTGTAAATTTTTTTGTCTAGCGGTCTAGTGTGAAAAGGCCAACTTTAAATTTTAACTATAAATAGCCAAAGGTGCCTTCTTTCTCATTTTCACGCGATAGAAACCAAGCACGAGCTCACACTATCACTTTACATTCACATGGCTACCCACTTTGACAACTTCTGTGAGTTTCTCTTCACCACCCTGTGGGCAGGCAAGAGCGAGCTCTTTGTCATGTTCTCTCGTGAAGTCGACTTTGAAAAGTCGCTCGCCCCCAACATTATGAGATGCAGATTGCATACATGGAGCAATACTTGGCTCCCCACTCCATCTCCTTTCCCCATTGCCCCAATGATCGATGGGTGCTTGTTGAGCTGCTTAAGTACATTCAACAATATGCCCGCCCCTACATCCAGCGCCTTGAATGCTTCATCGACATCTGCATCCCCGCAGGAGCTTACTGTACCTTCAATAATAAGCAGGAGGTGAAGAGGTTGGGGAAGGGCAATTTAGGAACTAGGTTCCTCTCGTGGCTCGCCACTTTTGCATTCCTCATCAGCGATGAGGATTCGGATGAGGAGGTAGAGATGCCTGCATTGCAGTTGGCAGGGTATTTGAGGGATGACAAGGAAGTGAAGGCAATAGGAACGAGTGTTGGTGTAGAAGAGCAACTTGCATCAGAGCACTGTCCAGAGGGTGCACAATCTGCAGTTGAACAGACCACTGTAGTAGAAGATGCGGGGCCATCTTCCCCACACGAGGAGAGCAAGGTGCTGCCAGAGCTTTGAGATCAATCTCTTGAGCACCATTGTGGTGGAAGGTGTGAAGAATATTTATTTCTTCATGACCTTGAAAAGGCAGCTGACTTGAGAATGGATGAATGTTTGGGCATTATATGCACGCGATGTGAGGTGGACCTTGATACGTCCAACCTCGGTCCTCACCTAGATAGTGCTATACTACCCCTTATCGCGCAAAGATAATGCTATACTACCCCTTATCGCGCAAAGATGGTTGCTTTGGTCAAGGAAACTGTGGTTGAGACCGCAGAGCAAGCCCTAGTTCCAAAGGAGGAATTCACAACCTTACAAGACAAGCTAGAGGCTGAAAAGGATACCCTTGCTGTTGGAGTGATGGAGGAGACATATGTTTATGCATACAAATCATTTATGATGAAAATCACTCTTTTAATATAAAAGAATTTCTTTTATGCATCCATTTATGCATAAAAATCATTTATGATGAAAATCACACTTTTAATATAAAAAAATATCTTTTATGCATATGTTTATGCATACAAATCATTTATGATGAAAATCACTCTTTTAATATAAAAGAATTTCTTTTATGCATCCATTTATGCATGAAAATCATTTATGATGAAAATCACACTTTTAATATAAAAAATATCTTTTATGCATATGTTTATGCATACAAATCATTTATGATGAAAATCACTCTTTTAATATAAAAGAATTTCTTTTATGCATCCATTTATGCATGAAAATCATTTATGATGAAAATCACACTTTTAATATAAAAAAATATCTTTTATGCATACAAATCATTTATGATGAAAATCACTCTTTTAATATAAAAGAATTTCTTTTATGCATCCATTTATGCATAAAAATCATTTATGATGAAAATCACACTTTTAATATAAAAATATCTTTTATGTATATGTTTATGCATACAAATCATTTATGATAAAAATCACTCTTTTAATATAAAGAATTTCTTTTATGCATCCATTTATGCATAAAAATCATTTATGATGAAAATCACACTTTTAATATATAAAAAATATCTTTTATGCATATGTTTATGCATACAAATCATTTATGATGAAAATCACTCTTTTAATATAAAAGAATTTCTTTTCAATATGCTTCCTTCTATGCATAGAATTTAATTCTAAAGAAAGTAACACTTTTTTAATAAAATATTTTTAGTATGCATTTTTCTATACTTAGGATGAAAAATAACACTTTAAGAATACATATACGATGGGAATTACTCTTTTTGAATTAAAAAAAAGTAAAACTTATTTTACACAATTTTAGAAAATTTTGCTATAACATCCTTTGTATGGCTGACCACTTTTCAATTTTTAACTCTCTAAAATTAATTAGAATTTCACCAAGAGTATTTAAATCTTTCTAATGTAAACATTTTCTACTTATTTAAGAGAAACATTATGAAAAACTTGATTTTATCCATTAATCATTCATCTGGGATAAAGAATGGTTGGATTTACTAAAGAAGAGAGGGGAATGCCTTTTTTCAATGAGGCATAACATCATATTCATTTTAGAGAAGACAAAAATCATAAAAACCATAAAATGAACAGAAAAAAGAGAGAATTTTCAACTTACGAAGGAATTTGAGAGTTTTCCTTTGGCTTGATGGTTTGAGGGATCTACTCTTGTTTGAAACAAGAGTGGCCACCAATCTTTAGAAGAGGGAAGATCAAAAACTAATGAATTATGAGTAAATTCACAGTTTTTGGCTCTTGGGAGAAGTAGGGTAACAGTGCAAAAAACACTATTAAGCTTCAACAAAGGGGGAGGCTTCTATTTATAGGAAAAAGTGAGCCTCTAACCAAGCAAACTGATTCTAGAATTTTCCAGATCAATTTGGTCAACTTTTGACTATTTTTAGATTAGTTTAGCTTACTTTTTGGAACTAAACTTGAATTTGGAGAGAGGAGAGATGAAATATCTCAATTTTTGATAATTTTAAACTCCACCACACATGTGAAGTAGGCGCCTCCTTCATGAGGGGGAATCCCCATCTTGAGGTGTCAAAAATTCATTATTTCACTAAATATCTCTTCTTTTTTAACTAATATCCTTGTCCTTAGTCAACTCTTCATCTTATGTGAGTATTTACTCATTTTTAGGGGAATTTTCTTTATTTCTTCCATTTATCTCCTCCACACATTTGGATGAATCTGATTGACCCCTCAAAACCTTAATTTAAAATTTTTAGAAAATCTAGACCCCCAGGATAAGGCCTTTTTGAACAGATTATAATTTATTTTGAATGCACCTTCTGAAAATCTTTTTGAACTTCTATTTCGGGGAAACTTATTTAAATATGATGAGATATTTTTCCATCCAAAAATATTCAAAATCTGAATAATATCTCTCTAGAATATTTTCTCTCTCTAGGCCAAAACAGGTAGAAACAAGATCTTTTATATTTCTGAAGAGGGATTTGACTATAGGGGAAGATATTGGACATCCTGAGAGGCTGGGGAGGAATCTTACAGTAGGTAAGTTTTGATTCTCCGCAGAACTCTGTTTTTGGAGTTGCAAGAAGGGTGATTGGTTGTGCAGACACTGTGTACTGCAAAGAGGTGTTAAAGTTGCCATTGGGTGTATGTATGCAAATTGAAGTCACTCGTTGTGACAGTTTAGGTGTAGTATAGTACCGCTATAAAAAATACAGCAGTTTATGCAAGTTAAACAAGAGTGCTCTTTTTGGTAAATTTGTGTTGTAGTAGACAAGATGTCAAATGATGGAATAAACTAGATTGTTGCAGAGAAGCTTGACAAGAACAACTTCCATGCTTGGAGGTTTAGATTGATAATTTTTCTGATATGGGAAAAGGCTACTGTGCTGGCACTACATTGAAGGTGAATATGAGGAGGCAACAGAGATATCGGAGATTAATTCAATTACTGTAGATGTAAAAGAACTCAAGGATTGGAATCAAGGAGCAAGGAAAGTCATATATTAGCTTTCTATCAGCATCCAAGACACTATGATTGGGCATATACAGGATAACAAGTCACCTAAGGAGGCATGGGACACCTTGGTAAAGCTGTATGAAATTAACACAAAGGCATGAAAGATTTAGTTGAAGAACAAGCTTCATACTGCGGAGAAGAAAAATATGTCTGCGAATCATTATACTTTAAAGATCAAGGGCATTGTAGAATCCCTTGCATCAATTGGTGTTTCTGTTAATGATGATGATAAGCTGAAAGTGGTCTACATGGTCTTGGGCCACAATACAAGGTGCTCAAGACGTCTATTCAAACTTGGGAGAACATTCCCAACTTCACAAATTTAGTGTCAATGTTGATCATTAAAGAGAAGAATTTGGGTGAAGATCAACCATCTTCACAAAACAAAAACAGTTCAGAGCAGCAGGCCTTCTACACCAGTTCAGGTAGAGGAAGAGGTAGAGGTTCTGGATGTGGCCAAGGTGGTGGTGGCCGAATAGGTAATCAACATATGGTCAGTAGTAGTAACAGTCCCAGGATTTACAATAACAACACACAAGTGGAAGAGGCCAGTTTAGAGGCAAGGGGAGTTAAAGAGGTCGTGGTAATTGGCAAAGGTAGCATAATGATACACGAGGCTATTTTTATTGTGGTAAGCCTGGACATGTGCAGGCAAATTGCTATAAGAAGCAGAGTGACATGCGAAATGGAAAAGTGCAACAAAATAACTATGCATCCTCTAGTAGAAATAATAAGGATAATAAGAGGTTGCTTGTTATATATACAACATGGTTAATGCTGTGTCTATAAACGATGTAGCAGCATGTAAAGATGATGCATGGTATGTTGATTCAGGTGCTTCAAACCACATGACAAGTCATGGTGAGTGGTTCAAGGAAATGAAGAGTCTTGAAAGACCAGGTTTTGTTGAAACAGGGGATGACATTGCTCATCCGATTGCCCATGTTGGAGATGTGCCATTGTCTAGGCAAGATGGTAAGGTGAAGTACCTTGCAGATGTACTTCATGTTCCAAACATTACAAAGAATCTGGTTTCTGTTGGCCAGATGATTGAGCAGGTCCAGTTTAACCCTGATGCATGTTATGTAGAAGACTTTAAAGATAAGTGCACGTTGGTTGCGAGAGATAGGCAACAAACTAGACAGAATGTTTACATTGAATGTAAATATGCCTGAAGTGAGTGTTGTAATATTTGCAAATGGTTCAAGAGTTGTTGCAGATATAGACATTTGGCATAAGAGAATCGGGCATGTAAATGTGCAAAGAATGAAGTCCATGCAGACTAAAGAAATTGTGACAGAGCTGCCTAAGTTTAAAGTTGAAGGTATGCAGAAAGTATGTGAAGCATGTCAATTTGAAAAGCAAACAAAGCATGTATTTCCACATGATAGAAATGTGAGCAGGAATGTACTAGATGTTGTGCATTCATATGTATGGGGTCCTTCAAAGACTATGTCTATGGGTGGCTACTACATGTACTACGTAACATTCATTGATGACCATACGAGGAAAGTATGGGTGTACTTCATGAACGAGAAGAGTGACTTATTCTCATTTTCAGAATTTCAGAGTGATGGCTGAAAAACAGATAGGATAGCATGTGAAGTGCCTAAGGTTAGATACAGGGGGAGAATACTTCTCCAATGAGTTTTGTGAATTCTTGTGAAAGAATGGCATTCAAAGACAATTTATATGTAGATATACTCTGCAACAAAATAGAGTTTGCTGAGCGAAAAAACAAGAACATTGCAGAGATAGCATGAGCATTGATGGTGGCAGAGAAGAATACACCGCATAGCTAGAGGAGAAGTCTATTGGGGCAAGAAGCCTAATTTGTCTCACTTCAAAGTTTTTGGATGTATTGCATATGTGCATGTGCCAAATGAGTTGTGTACTAAGCTGGATCCAAAGGCAGAAAAATGTGTGTTTATTGGGTATTCCCTTGAGCAAAAGGGATATAGATGCTATAATCCTATTATATGTGAATTGAGGGGGTAAGTAGGGGTGTTGTATTTGATGAGATGAGTAACTGGTATGCTTCTAAAAAAAGATGTTGTTGGGGCTGATGTAAGTGGAAATGTGGTTGCACAGAATGCAAGTCAGCACAATCACAGTCATTGAGTACACCAGGAGAGTCCTCATCCAGTGGTTATAATGATAGACCATGGAGTAACAGGATGCATCATAATACTAGTCCTAGAAATGTAGTTGGTACATCACATAAAGGTAAAGAGAAAATGGTTGAGCCCCTTGGTATGCCATATATTTTTGAAGAGAATTCTCTTGTTGATGGTGGAAAGTCTAGTGGCTCGAAGAAGATGAGCCTTGATGAGGAGCTTGGGATTCCAGCAATCAGGACACCTGGTGTGAAGAAGGATATGGAACCCATGAATGCAAGTTACAAAGAACTGGAAGAGTCAAAAACCCTATGCACGCAGAGGTTGACTTATGATGGTTATGTGGCACATCACTATGCTTATATGGCAAATTGGTGTAGGTTGTAGAACCCACATGTTTGGTGATGAGGCTATCGGAAATGTGTGTTGGGAGAAAGATATGGATGCACTGTATGGAAATGAGACTTGGGATTTGGTGCCATTGCCTGAAGGCAAGAAAGCTATTAGCTGTAAGTGGGTGTATAAGGTGAAACATAACAGTAATGGGAGCATAGGAAGGTACAAGGCTAGATTGGTAGCCAAAGGATATGTGCAAACACATGGGATTGATTATGAGGAGACATTTTCCCCAGTTGCAAACTTGGCAACAGTGAGAGTTGTGATTGGGGTGGCTGCAGCTAAAGGCTAGTTTTTACATTAGATGGATGTAAAAAATGTGTTCTTGCATGGTGACTTGCAAGAAGAGGTGTATATGGATCATCCACTAGGCTTTGAGGATACAGGTCACCCAGAGTATGTATGTAAGCTTCGTAAGGCCTTGTATGGGCTGAAGCAATCTCCACGAGCATGGCATGACAAGATTGCTAAGTATCTTGTCACTATTGGTTTTTATATGGTAGATGCAGATCACTCTTTGTATGTGCGCAAGAGTGATAAGGGTATTGTGATCATTCACCATTTATGTAGGTGATCTTATCGTTGGGGGTGCCAACTTGGATGAGATTGAGCATGTGAAAATTCTTCTCAAAAGGAAGTTTGAGATAAAGGATTTGGGAGATCTATGCTACTGTTTGGGAATTGAGGTCATTCGCACACCTGAGGGTATTTGGCTCTATCATAGAGACAATATGTCTTGGACATGTTGTCCAAGTATGGGATGGCTGATTGTAAGTCAATCTCAGTGCCATTAGATCAAAATGGCAAGCTTAGTGCGGATGCAGGTTATGTGTTGGAGGATCCCACTATGTACATAAAGATTGTGGGGAGTTTGATCTATGTCACGATCAGTAGGCTAGATTTGAGCTACACTATTGGCTTAGAGAGCCAGTTTATGTAGGTTCCGCACAAACCACATCTTGACAGTGTACTATGCACACTTCGATACTTGAGAGTCACTGTTGATTATGCGTTGTTTTATGCAGTAGGTGTACCATTGGAGCTCTATGGGTATACATATGCAGATTGGGCAAGTAGCATCTCAGACAGGAGATCTACGAGTGGATTTATGTTTTCATTGGGGAGTGTTGCTGTGACATGGAGCACCAAGAAGCAGCCCACAATTGCCTTGTCGAGCATAGAGGCAGAGTTCAGAGGAGCTGCGGTGGCAGGGTGTGAGGTAACTTGGTTATGCAAGCTACTGCTGATTTGGGGTTACATGTGGAGAGAAAGGTTGTTATATATTGTAACAATCTCAACAGTATACAGTTGGCCAGGAACCTAGTTTTCCATGCGCGCGGATAAAAAACATTGAGGTACATTACCACTTCATCGGGGAGAGAGTCTTGGCAGGCGACATCGACTTGGCCTATGCTAGCACGCACAGGATCAGGTCGCTGACATCTTCACGAAGGCCTTGGGAGCTGAGAAGCTTTATAGATTTCAAGATATCCTTGGAGTTCATGAGCTGGAGTTGAGCTTGAGGGGGAGTGTTGAGATGTCAAGCTCAATATGAGGAGTTGACACTCACGAGGCGCCTGCATGACCGTTCGACATTTTTATCACTGGCGGGTTTGGTAGCTGGCACCGACATATCTTTGCCAGAGATTCTACAGCTGGACTACACCAACTAGTCCACATCTACCCACTACACTTAGCGTGTTCACATTATGGATCGCTTGTATATACTCTGTTATGTGTGTTAGTCACTTTGTCTTTTTTGTAGACCTCTTTTGTTGCGTGAGGAAGGAGAAGAATTTTCAGCAACTCACCTTGTGTGTTCTCTTCTAGGGTTTGTGTAAGTGTGTATGATTGCAAGAGCTCAAGCTCTCTTCTCCCCTACATCTTTTCATACAGGAGGGCAATGGGACTGCTCAGAGGAAAAAAATGGGGCAGAGGGGATGGCTACAGGAAGAGTTGAAGGCGAGGATCGAGGAGGAGGAGGAGGGGGGAAGAGGCAGAGGGGGGTGGAGGTGGAGGTGGAGAAGAAGGAGATGGGAGCAGTTGGAAGTGATCCATCAAAGAGGGAGGGTGGTAGGAGGGGCTCATCAGCGGGGGTTCAATGGGGCTAGGTGGCATCACTAGAAATTAAGAACTAGAGGAGGAGTCTCGGTGGGGTAACAGCAAGCAAATCGAAGGGGCAAGAGGGACCCTCCTAGGACTAAAGGGAGCCCATCACCACAATGGGTGGATGCTTCCATAAATGCTTGGAATGGTTCTCTGATAGAATGAAATCCTCCTATGGGTGAAAGCAGGGGTGAAAGCATGATAAGGTGGCACACTTTCTACCAGTTGCATTGGTTGCTACCACACTTGAAGACAACCAATATTAATGGATTTAATATCATAATAAGATGTATTTAGCAATTTATCTAGTGCCTTATAGATATAATAAATGTGAAACAATATTAAACAACCATGTTTTGATTCTCTAACTCTACATAAAAGTGTTTCACAACCAGTTGTAAACCAGTGTCCAGGACATGAATTTTCAGTCCACCTTATCATGCTTTCACTCCTATACTCTGCCAGCCTTGCATGCACAGTAGTGCTCAGCTCTGGTAGTCAGACAACACTGATGTGGGCCAACAATCTGCCACTTTTTAGTATATTGATACTCCAATTATCCAATTTAATATTAATTTGGCCCAATTTTGCTAATGCTATACTAATGACATTGATTAGTGCTTAATCATAATGATTAACACAGATGATCATTGGAGGCTTCAATTGAGCTTGAGGAAGTTAAATTTGATGGGCCTTTTTGCTTTAGCTTCTTTCCCTTGATGAGGGGAACTTGCATGAGCAAAATATCCAGCTCAAATTGAGCCAAAAAATGCAGATCTATGCTTAACTGGTGAGTTTCTTCGTGTAGTTAATGAAAGGCATTGAAATTCAAGTTGTGAGAAGTCCTTGTAGTATTGCTAAAAACATACCTACAAATGCTTGACCCAATTTGAAGCAAAGATGGTGAATGGAGTGATTAACCAGTCTACATAAATTTTTTTAAATCCGGGTTGAAATTCGATGTTGCCTTTAATTTCAAGGGTCGAAATTTGCACATTTTAGTTATAAGTCCTAGCATTTGTATGATTTCTAGTGATTTCAAGTCGGTCTAGTTTTTCAGAAATTTTTGGATTATGGTCCAATTAAGGTTCCTATGGGCCAATAAGATCAAACCATGTGTGGGGAGGAGATAAATCTAATTTGTAAAAGAAAAATACCCAAAAATGAGTAAATGTCTACATAAGATGAAGAGTTGACTATGTACAAGGTTTATTAGTAAAAAACTATGAGTATTACTAAAAAAATGAGATATTTTAGGTATAATGATTCCATTTTGACACGTGTAAGGAAGGGGAGTCCCTTCAAGGAGGCGCCTACTTCACATGCTTGAATGAGTTTTTAACTTAAAACAAATGTGATATTTTTATCTCTCCTCTCTCTTGGATCAAACCGAATCAAAAAGGAACCATACTAGGTCCAAATCTGGTCCAAATTCAACCAAACTAAAATCTAGAAAATCCTAGAAATCAGTTGGTCTTGGTTAGAGCCTCCCTCTCCTATAAATAGAACATGAGCCTTTGTAAAAAAAATAGGAGAATTTTACTATACTAGAATTATGCTAAAATAATGATAATTTTTACTATTCTCTAAAATTCTCTCCAAATTGAAGAAATTGGAGCTTCCCTCTTTCTTCAATATCCATTGGTGGCTCCATCAGCATACCAAACCAATTGATTGGTTGGAGGCCTCTACCGTGATCAAAGAATCAAGCAATTTGTAAGGTAAAGTGTGAATTTTGATCTTTTTTCATAAATTCTCAATGTTTCTCTCTTCTCAATCCCTCTCAAGCTTGAGAAGCTTAATTAGAATGGTTTTTGAATGCTATTGAAGTTAATTGATGAATGGTAGTGAAGAATTACATAAATTTTTATTTATGCTTAATTTGAATGGTTTTTATGTAATTTCTCTCTCTCACTCAAAGAATGGTCATTCTCATGACCTATTCTCAATCCGAATGAAGCTGCTTATAAAGCTTTTCTTTAATCCAAGATTAATCTATGCTTGTTTAATTGGAGGCCAAATTACTGGCTTTTTTTAATGCTTTTAGTTTATGTATTTAATGAATATTGATGATTCAATCCATTATGGGTTAATGATTCAATTAGGGATCATTCTAATCATTCCCTTAATGTTAAGCTTTATTCTTTAAAATAATTGAGATTTATCAGTCATAGCAGGCAGAGTTATGGTAAAATTTCTATAAAAAATACACATAAAACAATTTCATTCAAAACAATTTCATTCAAAGCATGAAAAGAGGACTTCCTACCATCTTCTAGGAATTATCATCCTAGATTAATTGAAAGAATTTCATTGTAATCATGTGGAGAACTTGATTTTTTATGTTATGCATAATTGATGAATTAAGAAAAAGAGGATTTTTAGTAATTAAATTTTATGTTAAAGGGTTATTTTCATTCTAGGCATAGAAAAATGTATACCAAAAATATTTTATTATAAAAGTGTGATTTTCATCATAATTGATTTTTATGCATAAGTAGATGCATAAAAGAATTTTTTTTAATATTAAAAGTGTGTTTTTCATCATAATTGATTTTTATGCATAAGTAGATGCATAAAAGAAAATTTTTATTATAAAAGTGTGACTTTCATCAAAATTTTGATTTTATGCATAATAGAAAGATGCATAAAGAATTTTATTTTAATTCAAAAGAGATATTCTTATCAATTTTGATTTTATGCATAGAAAGATGCATAAAGAATTTTATTTTTAATTCAAAAGAGATATTCTTATCAATTATGCATAGATAGATGCATAAAAGATTTATTTTTATTTTAAAAGTGTTAATTTCATTAAGATGGAAATTTATGCATAGAAAGATGTATAAAAGATTTATTTTTATTTAGAAAGTATTATTCTCATTAAAATGGTTATAAAAGTGTTATTCCTACTAAAGTTATCTTTATGCCTAATAGGATGTGATAAGATGTGTAAGAGATGTGATAGGATGTGATAAGATGCGTATGGGAAGTGATAGGATGTGATAAGATGCATATGAGATGTGCTAGGATGTGATAAGATGTGTATGGGAAGTGATAGGATGTGATAAGATGCGTATGGGAAGTGACTACTTATATTTTATGTAAGAGTTTCACTCATATTTTACGTAAGGGCTTCACTTATATTTTTTGTAAGAATTTCACTCATATTTTATGTAAGGGCTTCACTCATATTTTTTGTCTTGAATTTCACTCATGTTTTTTGTAAGACCACGATGTAAATATATTTGCATATATGTTGTTGATAAATTTGGTAATGTTTGCACATTCATTGTCCTTTCTATTAACTTAAAAAGCTAATGTATCTATTTTCTCAATACGTGGTTAGGTACTGTGGGTAGTATGGGATAGGTTGGGGAAAACTATTGCCCCAACCTATTAAGCTAATTAATGTGTCTATTTTCTAAGTGCCTAGCTATGTACTATGGGTAGTTGGGAAAAACTATTACCCCAACTTATCTCATTCTGCCGAAAAGCTTTTCCCTAGTGTTGGTATAGCCCCTCAAAATAAGCATAATCAGTGTTAGTATAACCCCTCAAAATAAGTAAGCATAACGAGTGTCTGTATGCACATCGGTTTATGCATCGGTATATATAACCAATGTCGGTATATATGAGTTGGTATATGCATCAGTCACACCGACAACTATATTTTTTCCTAGAATGTCAATATACACATTGGAATGCATATACTAACGGTTCATTATCAACGTTTATACTGAGGTGGTCACACCAATGTTGGAGCTAGTTCGGACAAAAAAATTGTAAGTATAGACCATTGGTAGAAGCATTGAATTGGGTGGATCTCGTAGTGCTTGTTGATAAAAGAGACATTATGCTAACAAATGATCATCACATGTGCAATATTTGTTCAACTAGAAATGAAGGCTTGCAAAATTCCCACTCCGACCAAGGAATTGGTGGGAAATAAGACCTCAAAATGAAAATTTTCCAACTGTAAGCACAAAGTCTTGCTTATATATTAAGGCGCTACTTTTATCTACACATATATAAGATAATCATCTAGGATTCTTAGTAAAAAATTGATAATTTTTGTGACTCACTTGGAGCATCAACACATGCTCCATGCTAGTGATGTACCTTAAAGTGAAGCGAAAGATATGTTAAATAAAATTTGAAAAGCAGCGTAAAACTCTTGATTCTAAAGGGGCTCAACAGATGGTGAAAACCTCACGCGACTTCAGTTTACAACACGGCAATTCGTGCGTATCTGACCAGCGATACCGGTGAGGGGGTTCAGGTTGCCCATGGCGATCATGGAAGTGGGGAAGTTGGTGAGAAAAGATCGAGCGCTTTGGCTATAGTTTTGAACGATGGCGATGGTAGAGCTACCGGAAGTGGAATAAAGCTCCTGGTCGGAGCCAAGCAGCCCTTTGTTGTTTACAAGATTGGTGTAGTAGCAGTTGTCGAAGCGAGTGGGAGTGTTGACATCCAAAGGTGAGAGGTTATCGTCGCTTCAGTTGGAAGGGCACACACCTTGCAGTTGTGCGAGATACGTTGTGTCCAAGGTAGAGTCAGGTTCCCCATCACCAGTCTCGTCATATAGCCGTTGCCTGAAGTTGACGCAGCGGGCTTGACCTATTGTGTGAGCACCTGCAGTAAATGCGGTTGATTAAGAGCGTTACGTTATACTCTAATCTGCGTTATAAGTTTTGTTATTAAAGTTGTCATTATATTTGCTGTTGATGATTAGCTACGACAGAGGTCATCACCTGAGAGGGTTACGAGGTCTTGGACGGAGAGACCCTGGGCTTGGAATTTGGCGATGAGAGAACTCAAGTCCTCTGTTGGGCCCGGAAGGTTGTTGGCTTCGGAGTAGCTCGCTGTGGTAGAGTCTCTTCTGCCCAACAGCACGCTCCAGCTAGGGCCTCCACTCTACCAAAAGAGGACGACGTTGATGCATCAATATTGGTTGATGATATGGTTGGGATCAGGACTTATTTATCTAAGTGTATAAGCTCACATTCAGCAAGTATGATTAACAGCTAAATTACCAGCACTACCCCATCACGGGCTGCCAAAGCCAGGATATCGGCGCATGAAACCACTCCAGGGCATGAGGACTCCACGTTGGCCTTGATGGTGTCTACCACGTCAAAACCTCGGAGGGAGTTGTTGTTGGGGAAGGCAGTCTTCTCTCCTTGGAAGGTGGAAGTATCGTCCAATAGAACGGAGCCATCGCAGCCCTACAATAGACACGACACAATGAGTTGCCTACACCAGCGAATTAAAACCTAATTAGCATCTTACGTGGCGCATGCATGCTCTCGGACCTGAACAAAACAGTCGTGGAAAAACAGTCGTAGTATCGAAGCCGCCATCCTGGTTTCCTGCTGGACGGCACTCTTCATGCTGCTGCGCACAATCGACTGCACATTCGGGCACAAGCTGTTGTAGAAGTCGGACGTGAGTTGCCCATGAGTACACACAATCAAGCCATAAACACAAAAGATTGCTATGAAACGCAGGATTGAGCAAGCCGACGAATGCGTCATTTGGATGTCCGTCATTGCAGCTTTAGAACAGCAACACAATCACAGGCGTGGACTTAATTTCAGAGCTAGTGAAGGTGGAGTCGAAGTGATTAAGAGTGGTTAGATCTGCAGGAATGGATCGCTTATTATAAGGGCGAGCAGGGATTGACTCCAAGAGCTAAACCCAGCTGCAGCTGACTTTGGGAGAGAATTAGTGGAAAAGAGGACCCACTTCAACTAACTCAACTGAAGCTGGAGTTAAAAACATGTCGATGCGCTGTGACATGGAGATTGAAAGGTCGGCGGTGTGCGCACAATTGTTTACCAGTGATGGCAACTTACCCTGCTGCTGCAGGTAAACCTATTGATGCTATGCGACCACCTTGAGAACACTACGTATTAAGCTTGTCAAGAAGATCATCTACCCTAGGAATAGGATATCTGTTCTTGACAGTAATCTTATTCAATGCACGATAGTCTACACACATTCGGAAAGTTCCATTCTTCTTCTTAACAAGAAGGACTGGAGCTCCAAAAGGTGAACTACTAGGTCGAATAAGGCCTCTCTCTAGCAAGTCTTCGATTTGGTTTTGGATTTCTTTTTGCTCTAAGTTGTTGACTCTATAGGGAGCTCTCGGGGGGTGCACTATATGGAAGCCCCTCCTACGAAGTGCGTTCAAGGGGTATTTAAAAAACCCCTTATCTGTGAATTTTGAGCTGATAAAACTACCCCTTTTTCTTTATAGACTTACGGATTTTTTTTCAAAGTACAATTAAAATACCCCTCTATTTTGGCATGTATTACTATTATTATACTAGTATCATGCAGCGCGCCCGCAGTCGCCCCGCGCACTGTGTGTTCTCATCATCGTCGAAGTGCATGACAACTCAAAATGATGGAAGATGAGAGTAAGTGGCATCCGCATCATTGCATCCACGAATTTTGGAATGTCCGTCGTTCTTTATTCTTGTTAAAAGAGCAGTTGACCGAGTCCGGATTTCGGAAACGTTTTTCACATTTCAAGTTAAAGTATCACGAATCTGAATCCTGATTGACAATTATAAGTCAACCACACTTGCATTTATTCACATTGACTATTTCAAGTAGGCCTTGCCTTCAGACCACTGCTCCAAAAAAATGTTTTTTCAACCCTTAAAATTAAAAGGAATGTTAACCCCACGATTGGCTTAGGCTAAGGTCCTTTATACCCATTTCCAATTAATTCCAATTGCACATTGGAAAGTTCTTTTTGAATTTTTGTTTCAGGGGAATTCATTTTAGACACTAGGAGGATTTTTATATCCAAAAATATCTCAATTTTGGACTACCTCTCTCTAGATATTTTCTCTCTCTAGGTCAAAACAGGGTAAAATAGAATCTTTCTTTTATTTCAGAGAGGAAAATAATTATAAGATCAGAAGGGGAGATTCTTACACCTGCACACCTCAAAAAGCTAGAGGGAGGAATCTTACAGAAGTACCGCAATTGTATGGAATCCTTGACTTGCTTGAGGCCTAGACATGATGGTATTTATCATATAGTTCCAAGGACCGTGACTACCCGTATATACCGAGGGTATAACTGCAGCTCTTTACTGGCAGTATATATGAGTAAATCTAAGACTTGAAATTATATGCATTAATACTATCCAGATGATGAATTCAAATGTGGTTGATATGATTTTAAATTCTGGTTGAGAACTGATGAGTTGATTTGGATTCTGATTGAAAAAAGAAGATTCTTGAATTTTGGTTGAAATGTATTAAACTAAGAAAAACCGCAATGAGGATGAATGGGACGAGTCCCTGTGATGATGTTCATAACTCCAATGACATTAATGACTTTAGCAAATCAATATGAGATTAGTGGATTATGCTGACAGATTTGCTACTGTTAACACTTGACCCAGTGGATCAAGTTAAGGAGGGATGTCAAATTAAAAATCTGTATAATTGAAAATTTCCATGAAGCACTGTTCAGATAGAAAATTTGGTCTAATGGACCATTATTGTGATAAGGATTTGAATGATACGATCTGAGTGAATTATTATCTGATGATGAGTTTTATACAAGAGATCTTTATCCTAGGATTCTGTTGGGTTCACGAGACTATATGGAACCCTAGAATTAGTTGGATCTTAAGGAAAAAAGTTCTCCTCTAATTTTGCGAGATGAGGACATCTCGCATTTTTTAAGTGGGGTAGGATGTAAGATTCCTCCCTCCGCCGGCTTTTGAGGTGTGTAGGTGAATTATTATCTGATGATGAGTTTTATATAAGGGATCTTTATCCTAGGATTCTGTTGGGTTCACCAGACTCTATGGAACCCCAGAATCAATTGGATCTTAAGGAAAAAAGTTCTCCTCTAATTTTACGAGATGAGGACATCTCACGTTTTTTAAGTGGGGTAGGATGTAAGATTCCTCCCTCCGGCTTTTGAGATGTGCAGGTGTAAAAACCTCCCCTTCTGATCTTATAATTATTCCCCTCTCTGAAATAAAAGAAAGATCCTGTTTTTCCCTGTTTTGGCTTAGAGAGAGAAAATGTCTAGAGAGAGGTAATTCAAAATTGAGATATTTTTGGATATAAGAATCCTCCTAGTGTCTAAAATGGTTTCCCTTGAAACAGATATTCAAAAAAAAATTTCCAATGTGCAATTGGAATAAATTGAAATCAGGTAAAAAGGACCTTAGCCTAAGGGTCCAGATTTTCTAAAATTTTTGAATTAAGGTTCCTATGGAGACCAATTAGATTAATCCAAATGTAGGGAGGAGATAAATTGAAGAATAAAAGGAAATCCCTCCAAAAATGAGTAAATACTCACATAAGATGAAGAGTTGACTAAGGACAAGGTTATTAGTTAAAAAAGAAGAGATATTCAGAAGAAATGATGCATTTTTGACACCTCAGTGTCGGGGAATTTTCCTCATGAAGGAGGTGCCTATTTCACATGTGTGGTTGAGTTTTAAACTCACAAATAATGAGATATTTTCATCTCTCCTCTCTCTTACTTCAACTAGATCCAAAAAGTAAGCTAAACTGACCTAAAAATGGTCAAAAATTGACCAAACTGATCTGAAAAATTCTAGAATCAGTTTGCTTGGTTAGAGGCTCACTTTTTCCTATAAATGAAGCCTCCCCCTTTGTAAATAGTTAATAGTGTTTTATGCACTGTTACTCTACTCCTCCCCAGGGCCAAAAATAGTAAAAAAATTGATAATTCATTAGTTTTTGACCGTTTCCTCTTCAAAAGAATTGGTGGCCACTCTTGTTGCAACCAAGAGTAGATCCCTCAAACCATCAAGCCAAAGGAAAGCTCATAAAAATTCATGTAAGCTAGAAATCCTATTTTTTTAATTCCATTTAATGGTTTTCTCATTTTTGTTTTCTTTAAAATGAAAAATGGTGCTATGCCTTGTTGGAAAGGATTTCCCCCTCTGTTCATTCTTGAATTTAGTCTTTCTTTATCCTAGATGTGTAATCAAATTGTTAGAATTAAACTTTTCATATTGTTTCTCTTTAAAAAGTGGAATTTGATTAGTTTAGAATGCTTTAAACCATTTGGGATAATTTCTAAGTAACTTGAGAATGAAAAAAATTGAAAAATGGTCACCCATACAAAGGAGGTTATGGCAAAATTTTGTGAAATTTTGTGAAATAAGTTTTATCTTTTATTATTCAAAAAGAGTAATCCCCACCGCTTGTGTATTCTAAAAGTGTTATTTTTATTCTATGCATAGAAAAATGCATATTAGAAATACTTTTATAATAAAAGTGTTATTGTTATAAGAATTAATTTCTATGCATAGAAGGATGCATATTGGGAATATTTTGATTATAAAAGTGTTACTTTCATCAAAATTGATTTTTATACATAAATAGATGCATAAAAGAATTTTTTTAATTATAAAAGTGTTACTTTCATTAAAATTAAATTTATGCATAAATAGATGCATAAAAGATTTTTTTTAATTATAAAAGCGTTACTTTCATCAAATTTTGATTTTATGCATAGAAAATGCATAAAGAAATTTATTTTTATTTCAAAAGATTTATTCTCATTAATTTTGATTTTATGCATATAAAGATGCATAAAGAAATTTATTTTTATTTCAAAAGAGTTATTCTCACATCAATTTTGATTTTATGCATAGAAAGATGCAAAAATAAATTTATTTTTATTTCAAAAGAGTTAATCTCATTAAAATTAAATTTATGCTTAGAAAGATGCATAAACGATTATTTTTTATTTCTAAAGTGTTATTCTCCTTAAAATTGAATTTATGCATAAATAGATGCATAAAAGAAGTTTTTTATTATAAAAGACTTACCTTTATCAAATTTTGATTTTATGCATAGAAAGATGCATAAAGAAATTTATTTTTATTTCCAAAGACTTATTCTCATCAATTTTGGTTTTATACATAGAAAGATGCATTAAGAAATTTATTTTTATTTCAAAATAGTTATTCTCATCAATTTTGATTTTATGCATAGAAAGATGCATAAAGAAAGAGTTATTCTCATCAATTTTGATTTTATGCATAGAAAGATGCATAAAGAAATTTATTGTTATTTTAAAAGAGTTATTCTCATCAATTTTGATTTTATGCATAGAAAGATGCATAAAGAAATTTATTTTCATATCAAAAGAGTTATTCTCATTAAAATTGAATTTATGCATAGAAAGATGCATAAAAGATTTATTTTTATTTCGAAAGTGTTATTGTCCTTAAAATTGAATTTATGCATAAATAGATGCATAAAAGAGTTTTTTTATTATAAAAGTATTTTTTCATCAAATTTTGATTTTATGCATAGAAAGATGCATAAAGAAATTTATTTTTATTTCAAAAGAGTTATTCACATTAATTTTGATTTTATGCATAGAAATATGCATAAAGAAATTTATTTTTATTTCAAAAGAGTTATTCTCATTAATTTTAATTTTATGCATAGAAGGATGCATAAAGATTTTTTTTTTATTTCAAAAGAGTTATTCTCATTAATTTTGATTTTATGCATAGAAAGATGCATAAAAAAATTTATTGTTATTTTAAAAGAGTTATTCTCATTAAATATTTGAGGAGAAGGGCAATGGTATTCTTCAATCGTCCAGCTATCCTGCTTCAGTTCTAAGAACTCATTCATTTTGGTTTCGAGGAAGCCCGGAGGACAGAACCTCTTCCTGAGGTAAGCTTTAAAATCTGACCAGGTCTTGGTATTTCGGTCGAGACGGTTTGTCTCGCAATGGTTCCTCCATGCGACTTTGGGCGTTTCCATAATTTTCAATCTAGCGAGAGCCATCTTGCTCCTCTCGTTATAACCGGTTATATCAAAATACTCTTCCATTGCCTCGATCCATTTTTCCACTACTTCTCCTTAACTGTTCCGCTTCACCCTTGAAGGGATCAGGTTGAGATCGGTGTAGGGCTTTACGAACGTCCGGATCTAACTCTTCATCATTGGTAAGAGGATCCGCCTGCCTACCACGGGCCGCACGCCTCATGATTTTGACAAAACCATATTTTTGTCAACTTAACTTTGTCAATAGATTTATGACTATTTAATTTTTGAGATTTATTTCTTAAACAATAAATATTCCATCATAATTCTTGAAAACAAGATTCACTCTGATAATTTTATTAACCAATTCACAACCACGGAAACAATTTAGAATCTTTTGCAAAACATCATTTATTATCAAAAGTTTTTGATATATACATAGAGCGTCTCAGCTCCAAAAGTCACTGCCTCAATCGCGTACGCATAAAAAGGCGATACTGCGATGGAGACGTGCTATGATATACACAATTCATCACTGTTAATAGTGTTATAATTCTTATCCTAGGAATAAAGCGGCTAAGAAGTCTAAAAATACGGTAAGAAATTCTAAAATTTCGGGGTGAATGATTATAGATGTGATGAAAAGAGATGTGATATGACTTGAATATATGTGGATGTGAAGTGATAGATATGAATGTATGGATAGATGTGAGTAGTTGTACATGTGAACAATTGGATGGCTGTGGATGAATGAGATGAGATGTTTATGAATGAGATATGATGTGGATAGAAGTGATGTGATATAATGTGGATAGAATGTCTGTGATGAGATGGTTATGAGAATGAATGTGGCGGATATGAATGAATGAATGTGATGGATATGAATGAATGTGATGTGATGGATGTAAATGGATGTGATGTAAATGAATGTGATGGATGTGAATAGATGTGATGTGATGTAAATGAATGTGATGGATGTAAATGGATGTGATGTAAATGAATGTGATGGATGTGAATAGATGTGATGTGAATCGGGATGTGAATGAATGATATGTGAAGTAATGTGAATCCGGATGTGAGTGAATGCGATGTAATGTGAATCCGGATGTGAGTGAATGAGATGTGATGTAAATTGAGATAGATGTGATATGTGATGTGAATGAATATGATGTGATGAGATGTGGATATGGGTAGATGCGAGTGATGAGAACTGATGTAGATAAATGAGAAAAGATATGATGAGATGGAAAATGATGTGATGTTAATGGGAATACATATGAAGTAAATGAGGATTGATGTGGAAAGACGAGAGTTTGTTATAGAAACTGTATTTATGACCTATTTTTAAATGACTATTTTATGTTAAAAATGCTGGGGAAGCATTTTGATCGTCTTGTGAATGAGGTCATGGAGACCTATCTGATAAATATGCAACAGTTGACGGAGAGTGAATGGAGGACGTCTCGCATAGCAAGGTCGGCCAAGGTCTTGACCAGCCTCGGTTCGATTTAAATGGTGAGCTTCCGGTACGGTGGATGAGGGACCAAGGAAGAGGCCTAGGTGACCTGCGAAGGATCCTAGAGGGAGCTGGTGACCATACGGTGCTCGGGCTTTGGGTCACAGAAGATACCCACATGTGCATCGTGGAAGATTTTGGAACAAGGAGTCAGAGTTGTTTTCTGAATTCGGGCATGGATCTGGTTGATTGACCTTGCTGGTCCTCAACGGTGTTTTCTGAATTCGGGCATGGATCTGGTTGATTGACCTTGCTGGTCCTCAACGGATGAGTCCATGGCTCTTTTATATGGATATGTTGGTTGATCTTGCTGATCTTCAACGGAGATTCCATTTTGATTTTTATAAGTGAAAATATTGACGGTTACTATGAGCTAGGAACTATCGAAAAGGCCCTTGAGTGGACAAGTGGTGAGCATTCTGGTTGCCAATGATGCCATAGGTACACCGATGAAGGAAAAATTGGAAATTAGGATTCAACTGGATATTTTGGAAGTTTATGATGAGTGATACTATAGTTTCATTAAAAAATTGTTTTATAGACAGTTGAATCTGTGAAAAAGGTAATTTCATATCGGGTGTGTAAGTGGTGTGACTAGTTCTAAGTTTGCATGAATATCCGGCTAGGGGGCCTAGGAACTCTCTTCCCTGGTACCCGAGACGAAACCTTGCCAAATTCTTAAATTGAGCAAATATGTCAGACAACCCAGTACAAATTGTGGGTGAAAAGCTGGATAGGAAGAACTTCCAGGCATGGAAGTACAGGATTAAAAGTTTTCTGAAGGGAAAAGGTTTTTGGAATCTTATTACAGGTGCGGAGCCACTACCCCGACAACCTACACAGCAACAGGTTATAGCTCATAAGCAATGGTCAGAAAGAGCATACAAAGTTTTACATTATCTGTCTATATGTATTTCGGATGCTATACTCATACATATACATGATGCTGAGAATCCCAAGGATGCATGGGATACATTGGTAAAGCTATTTGATACAGACACTAGTGTTTGCGCAAGTCTCAATTGCGACAATAGATTCATAATGTGAAACGGAATAGAAGGAGCATCCATGATTATGTACAAGAGATAAAGAAGCATGCAGATGCATTGGCAACAATCAATATCCCCATGCCTGATGATGATTTGGTAGACATTACCTTGCATGGTCTTGGCAAGGAGTATAAGTCTTTTGATACATCCATCTCGGTTCGGAGTACAGGTTTACCAGACAGCGTGATACTACATCTTCAAGCATGTTGGCATTGGACTTATGTAAAAGAAAGTCCACTTATGATGGCGGTTTATCTCATGAAGTGAAGGAGATAGTTGTTAGATTCTAGACAGAGCACACCAAGGTGTCTCCAAATAGGAAAGACATCTGCCCCAGTAGTGACTTGGCTACAAGCAATACATCAAGCATCCGGTGCACTTACTTGATGAATCTCAAGTATAAACATATCTCATACCATATCTTCAGTGTTATTCATTGCACGCACAATACTGTACATACCACATGGTATTCCCTATGAGCTATCAAGATCTTCTTATGCTATCTGTCATATATAGCATTGTTGGTGCTATATAACTAGTGTACAAACATTGAGGAATAGCTCTATTGGTGCATGTCTCTATGCTAATATATAGCATAAATGTTTTTGCTAATATGTGCTATGAACTACACATAATACATATAGCATGCATATTTTTTTCATTATTGCACAACCTTTATGGTGTATATGTCCTTGTGATATATAGTAGATATAGTCTCCTATATATAGCTATGCTACTGAAGCTCTCTAGGCTATACAATAAACAAACTAGCTATATACAATATTAACTCTCAATATACATGTGTTATAAGATATTTCATCTCTCTTCTCTCCTAATTCAAAACTAGATCCAAAAAGTAAGCTGAACTGACCCAAAAATGGTCAAAAATTGACCGAATTGATCTGGAAAATTCTAGAATCAGTTTGCTTGGTTAGAGGTTCACTTTTTCCTATAAATAGAAGCCTCCCCCTTTGCAAAAGCTTAATGGTGTTTATGCACTATTACTCTACTCCTGTCGGTGAGCCATCTACATTGAATTTCTTAATAATTCAATTGTTTTTGGCCTAATCCTCTCCAAAGTGAATTGGTAGCCACTCTTGTTTCAAATAAGAGTAGAACCCTCAATCCCTCAAGCCAAAGGAGAGCTTACAAGCTTCATGTAAGATAATTTTCTTACTTATTTACAAATTTTAAATCTATGGTTTTCTTGATTTTTATGTTTTATAGTTGATTGGATTAAATTCAAATGCTATTCCTTTGAGGAAAAGGCCACCCCCTTCTCTTCTTTACATTCCAGCCTTTCTTAATCCTTGAAAGATTAATTAAGGGATTAATTAAACTCTTCTTATTGTTTTACTCTCTTGAATTTAGAAAATTGTGTAGATTAGAGTTCTATAAATCTAATAGTTAAATTAAGTTAAATGAAGAAGATAATAATGAGAAATATTCAGCCATACAAAGGAGGTTATGGCAAAATTTTTCAGAATTCTGTGAAAAAGAAAGTTTATTTTTATGTTATTTCAAAGAGTAATTCCCACCATTTTTGCATCTAAAAGAAATATTCTAATTACTCCATGTACATATTCACCTATGAATATGCATGGATATCACTGATATTAATTATTAAAAATTGATTTTTATGCATAAAGGAAACTTTCTTATTATAAAAGTGTTATTCCTATTAAATTTAATTTCTATGCATAGAAAGATGCATAATGGATATTTTTTTAATTATAAAAGTGTTATTCTTATTAAGTTTAATTCTTATGTATAGAAAGATGCATAATGAAAATATTATTATTATAAAAGTGTTATTTTCATTAAATTTAATTCTATGCATAGAAAGATGCATAATTAAATTTTTTTATTATAAAAGTGTTATTCTCATTAAATTTGATTTTTATGCATAGAAAGATGCATAATGGAAAATTTTTTATTATAAAAGTGTTATTCTCATTAAATTTATTTTTTATGCATAGAAAGATGCATAATGGAATTTTTTTAATTATAAAAGTGTTATTCCTATTAAATTTAATTTCTATGCATAGAAAGATGCATAATGGAAATTTTTTATTATAAAAGTGTTATTCTCATTAAATTTTATTTTTATGCATAGAAAGATGCATAAAGGAATTTTTTGATTATAAAAGCGTTATTCTTATAAAAATTGATTTTTATGCATAAATAGATGCATGAAGAAATTCTTTTTATTTTTAAAGTGTTATTCCTATTAAATTTATTTTATGCATAAAAGGATTTTTTTATAAAAGTGTTATTCCCATTGAAGTTGATTTTTATGCATAAATAGATGCATAAAGAATTTTTATATCAAAATTAGAATTCTCTTAAATTCTATGAGTATTTGATAATAAATAAATAATTAAATATTCTAAGAGAGAAATTTCTATCGTTTTATATTCACATGGATTGTAAAAAGAAAATTCAAGAAATCTATCGAGATCAAAATATTTAGATAAATGATTAATTTATTCCTCATTAGAATTCGTAACTAATTTAGAAATCAGTTAAGTGAATATTCAAAGAAAGAAATTCAATAAAATAGTAACTAAATTATCAAACCTTTTAGAGAAAGATAGTTCAGGAAAAATCTTATCCGACTCGAACCTTGAATCAGACTATAACCAAGACCAAACTCTTTTGTCAGTTTCGAGGAAAGAAGGTGTGACCAGCTTAGAAGAATACTCTCAAAACTCTCGCCAAATCTGAAACTAAGTTTGAGACCCTTTAAATTGATATGTGGATCAAGGTTATAGAATTCGAGGAATTGTGTTATGAAATTCAGAATTCCGATCAAGAAGTTTTGGGGATACTGATTCAAGAAATACTCCTTGTATTCAAAATAAAATCAAACTGAAAACTTGCATAGAAACCCTATTTTCTTAAAGGACTGTCTTAGGCTAGAATGCTGGAGTGTTCAAAGGACGACTCACGTGGCAAATCCTGACCAGCCTCCGTATGGTTGAAAAATGGTGTGCTTCTGGTACGATGGGCGAGGGCTGACGAAGCGGTCCCTGAGTGAAGTGCGAGGACACCTAAGGAGGATCCTGGAGGGTTCTGACCAGGCAATGCACGGGCTCGCAGTGCCTAGGACACCCATGCATATGTCGTGGAAGATATGTATGATGGACAAAATGATTATTGTAATCTGTTACGGGATCTCGTTGTTGCTGACCAGTGGGTCCCAACAACGGAGAGTCCAGAGTGATACTGTTTTTTGAGAAACAAGGGACTGGATGGAAATTTTGAGTTATGATATCTGTAACCAATAACTGTTTGTCAATGGATTTTTTTATATGTTAAAATTTTAAAGAGGAGTGTGTGCATATCTATATTTGAAAGCAAAAGTTAAGAAAGGCATTCAATTATGGGTGGGTGAGTAATTGTCTGGTTCTACCAATTCCAGTGGTTGGGTGGTGGCTAACCCATGGGCCGGATAGGGTAGGCTAGAATCAGTGGAGTTTTAATAATTAAATTAAAATAACAGGTACGCTTAGAATTCGAGTAGTTAAATAAAACCCTGAAGAATTTCTCAAATGAGTAGATCAACGGCTGTGCCTGATTTCAGTTAGGAAAAAAGCGTTGATTTCCTCATATGATTAGATCAACGGCTATGCCTGATTTCGGTTAGGAAAAAGCGTTGATTTCTTCAAACTAAGTCAGTGATAGTTTTGCTTCTATCTGGTTTAATCAGGTGAAGGATAGTTTAGTCTCTTGACCCCATTAGAAAATTCATTAAGAAAAATAAAAAAGGTGGAATCGTTCCCGTTTTTCGGGCAAGGGAAATTTTCCCGGTTTCGGTTTTGGAATGACCACCAGATTAGTCTCGTGTCCGGATATTCGAGGCGAGCCCCCAAGTGGGAAACCTTTCCCCACGCAAGAGGAAGCTACTTCCGTTGCTAGCGACCGGTGCATGGAGGGGGCAGAGGAGTCTCACAGTAGCAGCCGGTATCAGAGCGCTATTGTAACCTTATGAAACAGCAACAGAAATTGCCTAAAATTTTAAAGTAAATCTGGAGAGTAATGTTTTCACTTATTAAGATTATGTTTGAAATGAACTTCATAAATTGAAAACTCATAAATTGAACTGGATTTTTAGATGGATACCCCAAATCTGTCTAGCATTCCTGGACTCTCCTAAAGTCAGGATATGATCGCCTTTGCCTTCGAAAATCTCATCATCATGAAAGATCCCTAATTCCCATCACTACAATGGTTGGGCGGTTAGCTAATCCATGGGATTGGATGGGGTTAGGCTGGTTTGATGGATCCCTAAAATGAGACTCAATTCTATTATGGTACGATAGATGAAGTAAATCCGGGATAAAAATTGTTCTATGGAAAAGAATCAACGGCTGTGCCTCTCAACAATGAGAAAAAAAAACGTTGTTCTCTATGATCCAAGTGCAATCTTTTCCTTGATCTGACTAAGGGACTTGCGGGTTCGGTCAGATCAGTTCAGTTAGTTAAGGCTTTTGACTATGTTAGAGTAAAAATTTATTCCACAGGAATCGCCCGTGCTTTCTGGGCGAGGGAAGTTTTTCCGGGTTCAGTTTTGGAAGAACCGAGGGATTAGTCTCTTGTCCGGATATACGTGGGCGACGATGAAAAACAGGTAGAGAGGGAGAGGAGACACACACACAGGAGCAAACCCTAATGTATATTACAAACCCTAACCATAGAGGGAAGCCATCTCCCTTCTCACACAATGCATTAAGCCATAATCCGTAATACACAATACACACTATGTGTTGTGTCCACACTCTACTAACCCTAGCTAATGTCCACACACTATGACCAGCTGGACACGGTCATTTATGTCTCACACATGCTGCTACCTAACATGCTAGCACATAGCACATCACACTGACATCGAGCTTGAATCTCAACAGCCCCTCTCAAGCTCATGATGTACTGCCATAGATGAAGATGTAGATGAGCTTGGGCTATCAAAGCTTTCAACACTCCCCCTCAAGCTCATCTCACGTACTCCCAACATAGTACGGAAGTACTCAAACTTCTCCCTGCTAAGTGGCTTTGATCTCTAGGAAACGGCAACCTCACCTGCTTTCCAAACTGACAGGCATCACAAACATGCATATTCCCATCATACTTGAATCTAGGCAGCCCACTAACAATGCCTCTTGTCTGCATGTTCTTTAACCTTTGTATATTCACATGTCCAATCCTCTTATGCCACATGTCAATGTCATGTACCACATTTTGGCTTTTAGAGAACATGGCTGATTTCAACTCAGGAATCCCAGCATCCAACTTCTTTCTTGCCTTCTCCAATGACTCTACATCCATTTTTGAAATCCCCAATGAAGCAACCATGCTCGTTGAAATGAACCTGTAATCCTTGTTCCACCATTTGACCAAACTTTTTGTAATAGAAGGCACATACAAGACATCTGCCATAGATTTTGTTTCACCATTATGCATAACCAATGGTACACTTCCAACATGTGTGATAGCATGTTGGGTATCATCTCCTGTCTCCACATAGCCTTTCACATCCATAGGCTTCATATGCTCAAACCATTCACCATAACAAGTCATATGGTTTGATGCTCCAGAGTCCATATACCAAGTGTCATCATTTTCAGCATTTGTCATCATAGATCCCACAACATGTTTCATGGTGGCAAACAAGTGATTTGCGCTGCCATTATTACTGCTTGATGCATAATTTCCACCATGTTGTGCGTAATGTCCACCATGTTGTGCTCTACCCCCTCTCAAATCATCTTGTTTGCGGAAACAATCACGTGCCATATGACCAAATTTTCCATAGTAATGGCATTCCACATTTTGCATAGATGTTTGTTGGCCTTGCCAACGTCCTCTACCACGAGGATTACCTCTGCCTCTCTCAGATGGGTGGTTGCAAGATCAGGGTGCCCAGTTTTGTCCACTCAGGCACCCTGTAAACAGTAAAAAAACAGGCATTTGTTTACCTTTAGTGGCTAATCTCTCCTAGTAAATGAAGGAATTTCGTTTCAAGTTCTTTTGTTGGAACATCATATTCAAAGTTGGAAATATAGTTGCATAATTTGATTAAGCATTAGATGGTCAAAAGTCCTCATTTTCTTAGGTACAAGGTCAATGTATACACCCTGTCCCAAATTTGAACTGATTCCATAAAATGCTAATATCTTTTACATATAAACTCATATGAGATTCCCACTTTGTACCTTAGATCTTCACATAATATGGAGCTTAACTTGATTTTTCAAGAAAATTTTAAGATATTTGTCTATTTTCTTTAAATATTTCAAGGTCTCTAAAGTGTTATAATATACGCCTGTTTTTGTACCCACAATAGCTACCACTTAAAATCCTCAATCTTGTAGATCAAAAGAGTGGGTAGATACTAAGACATTAGTAGAATGTGGTGGTTAGTAAAAATTACAAATCCAATGGTTGGATTTTTAATGATCTCTTTTTCAAAATTCTTCCAGACTATCAGAAGGCCTGCAAATATTAATAATCTAATTAGTAAAATTACATTTTTGATGTGAATCATCTAAAACCTATAGGGACTAGTGTACTTGTAATGGTGCATCTATGGAAAAATAAATTGGATCACTCTAAGTATGGAAAGATCATTTGTTTATTATTTCATCATATTTTTGATTAATTTTGATTAATTAGACTAATTTATATTAATTTAAGTTATATTAGGTTAATTTAAGGGCAAGTATATTTTTTATTATTTGCTTGATCTAATTTTAAGTACCTTGCCCCCCAAAATTTGCTCTCTAAGCTATGTCCCAGTTCTGCATAAACTGGACAAAACTGGATACCCTGATCTTGCAACAACCCAGATGTATATCCACGACCACCTCTAGCACCATATGTAGGCTGAAAATTCTGTTGTGGTGACCTATCCTGCCATCCACGACCATTACCACAGCCACGTGATGCAAATCTCCCCCTGCCTCCTCTAAATCCTCTTTGTGAGTAGAAAGCCTGATTTCTGCCATTATCATCATGGCTAGTAGATGCATCATGAAAGGAGTCACTGAGTTTGATTTCCTCAACAAGCAAGAGTGAAACCAACTCATCAAACCCAAAGCAGAATAAAGACTACTTGGATGAATATTAAGAAGTCTTGCAACTTGAGAAAGACTAAGTTCTCTCCTAGGGGTCTCATTAACATGCATGAACCCCATTGACAAGCATGCTTAGCGTGATTCATTTCACAAACAAGGCCCATAGACTAGAAAAGTATATCATTTGTGCATTGCAAAATGCACTCATCATTTAGAATTTCCTACATTATTTCATTCTTATCATCTTTCCCATAATGACTCAACTTTGTCGAAATGTGCTCAACAATATTCTCAATAGTATGCATCTTCCTTTCTTCAATAATAATGCTCATTTTTACTCCAAAAAAATGAGATATTTTGGAGTAATCATACCATTTTGACACCTTGGTAAGGAAAGGGGGAGCCTTCAAGAAGGCACCTATTTCACACATGTGAATGAGTTTTAAACTCAAAAATATTAAGATATTTTTATCTCTCCTCTCTCTTGGATCAAACCAAATAAAAAAGGGAGCCAAACTGGTCCAAATCTTGTCCAAATTTAGCCAAACTGAAGCTGGAAAATTCTAGAACTTAGTTGGACCGAGTTAGTGGCCTCCCTCACCTATAAATAGACCCTCATTCTTTTGTATTCTCATCTGTGAACTAGACCATGCCAATATTACATTAGAATAAGCATATTTTCTATTATCCCCTAAACATCATCTATAATTTGGAGAGATTTGAGTTTCTCTCTCTCTTCAACCTTCCTTGGTGCTTTCCTCAACATACTAACCAATTGATTGGTTGGGGGCCTCTCCTAAGACTAGAGAATCAAGCAAAACAAGAGGTAAGGTATGACTTTATGACTTTTCTTAATCTTCTAAATGTTTTTCACTTCTCAACCCCTCTCAAGCTTGAGAAGTATTCAATTGAATGGTTCTTCAATGCAAATGAAGCTCTCTAATGAATTTTAATGATTAATCACATAAAGTTTACATTTATGCTTACATTAATGTTTTTTAAGCATATCTCTCTCTCCCCCAAAGAATGGTCATTCCTATGACCAATTCTATATTCAAATGATGCTTCTCATGGAGCAATTCTTGATTCTAAAAGTAAACTCTATGCTAGTCAAATTAGAGGCCAAAGAAATGGCTTTTTAATGCTTTGATGTTACTTAAATTATGATAAACTTAGGGATTAAGTCCATAAATTGGATATTAGTCCAAATCATAGTTATTCTATCATATTTTAGTACTAAACCTTATGCTTTTCAAAATTATTAAAAATTATCAATAATAGCACAGCGGAGCTATGGTAAAATTTTTAAAAATTAACACATAAATCATTTTTATGCATAATGTGAAAAGAGGACTTCCTACCGTATTCTAGGATTAGTCATCCTAGGTTAAATGAATAATGCTCATTTTTACTCCAAAAAAATGAGATATTTTGGAGTAATCATACCATTTTGATACCTTGGTAAGGAAAGGGGGAGCCTTCAAGAAGGCATCTATTTCACACATGTGAATGAGTTTTAAACTCAAAAATATAAAGATATTTTTATCTCTCCTCTCTCTTGGATCAAACCAAATAAAAAAGGGAGCCAAACTGGTCCAAATCTTGTCCAAATTTAGCCAAACTGAAGCTGGAAAATTCTAGAACTTAGTTGGACCGAGTTAGTGGCCTCCCTCACCTATAAATAGACCCTCATTCTTTTGTATTCTCATCTGTGAACTAGACCATGCCAATATTACATTAGAATAAGCATATTTTCTATTATCCCCTAAACATCCTCTATAATTTGGAGAGATTTGAGTTTCTCTCTCTCTTCAACCTTCCTTGGTGCTTTCCTCAACATACTAACCAATTGATTGGTTGGGGGCCTCTCCTAAGACTAGAGAATCAAGCAAAACAAGAGGTAAGGTGTGACTTTATGACTTTTCTTAATCTTCTAAATGTTTTTCACTTCTCAACCCCTCTCAAGCTTGAGAAGTATTCAATTGAATGGTTCTTCAATGCAAATGAAGCTCTCTAATGAATTTTAATGATTAATCACATAAAGTTTACATTTATGCTTACATTAATGTTTTTTTAAGCATATCTCTCTCTCCCCCAAAGAATGGTCATTCCTATGACCAATTCTATATTCAAATGATGCTTCTCATGGAGCAATTCTTGATTCTAAAAGTAAACTCTATGCTAGTCAAATTAGAGGCCAAAGAAATGGCTTTTTAATGCTTTGATGTTACTTAAATTATGATAAACTTAGGGATTAAGTCCATAAATTGGATATTAGTCCAAATCATAGTTATTCTATCATATTTTAGTACTAAACCTTATGCTTTTCAAAATTATTAAAAATTATCAATAATAGCACAGCGGAGCTATGGTAAAATTTTTAAAAATTAACACATAAATCATTTTTATGCATAATGTGAAAAGAGGACTTCCTACCGTATTCTAGGATTAGTCATCCTAGGTTAAATGAATAATGCTCATCATATTCATGAAAATTAGAGAGAAAGAGAAATTTCTAGTAATTTTATTTTTACATTAAAAGAGGAATTCCCATGATAATGGCGATCCATGTATTCCAATGGAGAAAGAGAAAAATTAAAATATCAAAATAATGGATATTTTATTTAAAATTAAAGAAGAATTTTAGTTAAATTTATTTTTATGCATAAATAAATTTAAATGATGAAAGAGAAATTCCCACCATATTTGGAATTCAATCGTTTAAATGAGAAAAGTGGAATTTCTAGTATAATGAAATCAATGGATATTTTAATTTAATTTTTAAGAGAAAATTTAGTTAAATTTATTTTTATGCATGAAAAAATTTAAATGATGATAGAGGAATTTCCACCATATTTAGAATTCAGTCATTTGGATGAAGAAAGTGAAATTCTTATCATATTAGGATTAATGGATATTTTTATGTATTTTTTAAGAGAAAATTTAGCTTAAATTATTTAATGCATGAATAGATTTAAATGATGAAAGAGGAATTCCCATCATATTTGGAATTCAATCATTTAAATGGAAAAAGAAGAATTCTTGGTATATTTGGAATATTGAATATTTTTATTTAATTTAAAGAGAAATTTTAGATAGATTTAATTTATGATAAAAGAGGATTTCCCATGACATCTGGATTGCACTCATTAAATGGGAAAAGGAGGTATTTCAAGTTTATTCAAAAAAATAGATATTGGTATTTAGTTAAAAGAAGATTTTTTATGATATTTAAGAAAAGAATAGCTTGATTCTTTTGGAGCCAATCCATTCCAAGGATTCCATCATAGATTCCCAAGGGTAGGACTCTGAACTCGCACTCTGTTATGTTCCCATCTAGGCTAAATTAAATAAGGTCTGTCTCAAGGTGTGTGAAAAGAATCTTTCCACTGGCCAATTCCACTTGCATAGGTTTTCTTGATTTTTTATTTAGGACTAATTTACGCAGACATCCTGGGGAAATAAAAGAATGAGTACTGCATGAATCAATCAAAAGCTTGAATTGCTTACCCTGGTACTCTGCTGGATTCTGGAGGACTGAAAATTGACGATTATTCCCCTGATGCTCTATTGTAGCATAGTCCTTTTTTTTCCTCCACTTCATCAGCTATAGTGACTGCTCTAGCTACTGCAGTCTGAGGTGGAACTCTCTCTCTTTGGTTGTTCCAATTCCGGGAGGGATTTTGGAGACTACTTTGTATGGAGGGTGCAGTAGGCTAAGCTGGCACTCTTCTGGGGTTACCCTGATTTTTGCAGCATGGGGGACCCTGATTGGGACTGATACGAACGAGTCTGTCTCTAAATTCTTGGACCTTGGCTTCCTTGGCCCACAGAAGGAGATGGGCAATCCTTGAGCTGGTGTCCACACCCCTGACATCCAAAGAATCTGTTCTCGCTTCGAAGCTCTTCCCTCTACATTCTTGAGAGAGCCGGAGTTCGAGAAAGTACTTTGAGGGAAACGTCTTCCTTCATTCCTGAAGATTCCCGTCTCCAGATTCTGGTTGGGACCTTGGTGTCTCTTTGGAGGCGGAAGGTTGGAAGAACTTCTGGGTGTGTGGAATCTTTTGAAGGATGAGGGAGCTGGCCTTCGCCATTCTGACAGCTTGTGCCATGGACACTGGCTTGGCATTCTTGACTAGTGTGTCTAAGGGTTCGTTCATTCCCCAAATGAACTTGGCCATAAGTTGTTCTTCATTTAGGGGTGGTGAATACTTGAGTAGAAGAGAAAATGCCTGGTGATATTCTTCGATGGTTTTGCTCCCCTGGTTTAGCTTCTTGAAGAATTCATTCATTTTGGTTTCTAAAAATCCGGGAGGGGGGGGGACAAAATCTCTTCCTTAAATAGGTTTTAAGATCGTTCCAGTATTGGGTATTTCTGTCTAGATGGTTGGTGTCACAATGGTTCCTCCATGCCACCCTAGCTGTTTCCACAATTTTCAGCCTGGCAAGAGCCTCTTCCATAGCTTCCACCCATTTCTCCACAGCCATGCCCACATTCTCCCCTTCTCCTTTGAAGGGTCCTGGCTGAGTTCTGTGTGAAGAGCCTTGCAAATGTCGGGGTCAAGATCTTCCTCTTCACAAAGAGGGTCTCCCTGATGGCCACGGTTTCCTCACCTCATGATTCTGCCAAAAATGATATATTATTAAATTTTTATTTTGATATCGTCCACGAGATCCTAAGACTTAAGAGGTTCGAAAAATAATATCTTAAACAAGATAAATGATCTTATTAGAGATCTGACATATGTCCGATAACAGATTTTTCTTTATCAGTTCATCCATAAACAAATCACTTATACAACAACAGGGAATTTTTCCACAAAACATTTCTTTATTTATAGAAAGGTTGCAATATGTACATAGAGCAGCTCGGCTCCAGAAGTCAAAATCTCCTCGAGAGACGCATAAGACGACGGTACTGGGCTATAGACATGCCCTGATATAAATGTTCCCTTACTACCAAGGGTGCTACTATCTTCTCCTTAGGAATAAAATGACTAAGGAGTTTGTAGACTTGGCAGGAAAGTCTAAAATTTCAAGGCCTTGAGTGATTTAATATAACACCATGTATCACTTTCAGCTTCATCAGAATCATAGTCAAGGAGAGATTCTGCCTCAGCAGCATCGCACGCTGGTCACAAGAGGCGTGGACATACTACCCTACTACTGCGAACCACTTGTGCTGCCATCTCTCCGCTGGGTCAGGAAAATATAGATCCTCAAAATGGCCTGCGATCCTGGCTCGGCTCGTTCGAGTTGTAGCGGAAGAGATGATATGCTCGAAGGCGAACGCAGTCATGTCTTGTGGACTGGGTGAGGTCAGAAACACCAGATAAGTGTGGAACTTCCATCTATAAAATCAAATTCTTTGATTAAAAATCTTCATTAATGAGGCTTACAAAATGAAATACAATATGTAAATGCTCTTTCAGAGTTTTTATTACAAATTTTTGATAAGAATTCATTTGTATTTATTAGCTTTCAACAAAGCTTTGATACCAGCTGCTGTGAGACCCCCTCCGCATGGTGCGCCAATGTCAGAAGCGACGTTGGCCTCCCGCGCGGGGTGGGGATCCACACTCGGGCCTCACGCACAGATGTTTGGACGAGAGGCTAGCCCGACGGTTCCTCCGAAACCAAGAGCGGAAAAACTCCCCTCCCCCGAAAGACACGAGCGATTCCGCCATGGGAAAATCTTCTAACGGGAGAATTACTCTAACGAGTCAAAGTCTTAACTAGTTAAACTGATCTAACCGAATCTAAAGTCACATGGTCGGATCAAGAAGAGACTTGCACTTAGTCCATGGAAGCGCCACTTTTTTTCTCCTTTAATTAGGCATAGCTGCTGCTGATCCCCTCCCACCACAGAACAAGGTTTTCTCAGGACTTAATCTAACTAACATAACTAATCACATCTTAATTGTTTTGCAGGAATCCTCTGATCCAGCCTACCCCAACCGGCCCATGGGTTAGCCAACCACCCGGACCACTATATTGGTGGGATTCCTTTATAAAGATTTGGTTGTGTTTTTCTCGGGTATCGAGGAAAAGAGTTCCCAGGCCCCCTAGCTGGCGATTCATGCAAAAATTAAGGTAGGCATACCACGTACACACCCAATATGAAATTGCCATTTATAACAGACTCAGCTGGCTTTAAAACAATCCTTCAATAGAAATCATAATATTACTGATCATCATCCTCCAAAATTCTGAGTCCATTGCATTACAAAATGTGTCCTCTGGACTCTCCGTTGAAGACCAACTACTATTGGCCAACCAACGAGATATAGTATCAAAATTTGATTCACAAAAATCTTCCCTTTTAGTCCATCCGAATCTTCCTCGATGCACGCATGGGTGTCCTAGCAACCGCGAGCCTATGCATCGCCTGGTCAGAACCCTCTAGGATCCTCCTTAGGTGTCCTAGCACTTCACTCAGGGACCGCTTTGTTAGTCCTCGCCCATCATACCGGAAGCGTACCATTTTAACCGTACTGAGGCTAGTCAAGACCTCGGTAGGCTTTGCCATGAGTGACGTCCCTCGATGACTCCCCACCAGCTGGGCTGTTGCACAACGAACCTCCTCTTAGTAAAACACATGCCAAATGCTTCCTCCAAGCATTCTGGCGTAAAACAGTCCTTTAAATGAAAAACAGAGGTTCCAATGCAAGTAAAATTCCCAGTTTGAGATTGGTTCCACAAAACCGCTTTTTTCCATAATTCCCAGTTTTATAATGAGGATCCTTGATCTCTCATCAGGGTAATCTACCCATCATTTGACTGATTGTCCAACTAGATTCTTGTGGTGAGTTCGGTCAAAGGAAAACTAATTTAGTTCAACGGTAGTCTATTGTATTTAGGAATTGGAATTGGTCACAAAGTTTTTGATTGATTCAAATTGAGAGATGGACAAGTAGGTTTACTGTCTCGTCCCTCTCGTAGTCTAACCAAATTCATTCGGTTTAGTTCTAACAAGGATTCCTTCATATAAACATCTAGTTTTGGGTAAATACCAATTTAGTGATTTAACCTTATAAAATATCTAAAGATATTCTTTCTACCATTTAATTTCTCAAGTTTAATTCCCTAGGTAGAATTATGGTGGAAATTCATCTTTTGACAGTAAAAATTAATTCAAATCCTTTCACTGTCACAAAGGAACCATCTCTTTCCTTGACCTTCACGTGAATAAAGTTCAAGGAATTGGAATTTTCGGATCCTCGGTGCTGCAATTAGCCAAGGCTTCCAAATTATAAAAAGGGCTCAGAAAGAGACAAGTTGTTTATGTTGTTATGATGAATCTAGTAGACATAAAATGTAAGGCTAAAGAACAAGAGTGGTTAAGTGAGTATGTAGATGTGTTTCTTGAATTGCTGACTGAGATGCCTCCGTCTCGCAAAGTAGATCATGAGATCGAGTTAACCCTCGGAGCTCAGCCAGTGGCTCAGCCTGCATACAAAATGCCAGTCCCTGAAGCCATAGAACTTAAGGAATAGTTAAGACAACTGTTAGAGCAGGGATTTGTCAGACCCAGTGTCTCACCTTGGGGTGCGCCCATTCTCTTCCAAAAGAAGAAAGATGGAATGTTAATCCTCTGTATAGACTACAGAGGATTGAATCAATTAACAATTAAAAATAAATATCCTATGGATGAACTTCTAGATCGGTTAAGTGGGACCCAAATGTTCACAAAGATAGATCTCAAATCTGGGTACTACCAGATCAGAATCAAGGAGCAAGACATCCCAAAGATAGCATTTAATACTTGCTATGGGCATTATGAGTTCACAGTCATGCCGTTTGGATTAACTAATGCCCCGGTGACATTTAATCATCTTATGCAAGATATTCTCAGAGAATACTTGGATGATTTTGTTCTTGTCTTCTTTGATGATATCTTGGTATACTCAAAGAATGCTGCAGATCATGAAGATCATGTGTGCAAGGTCTTGGAAATCCTAAGGAAACACCAACTCTTTGCAAAAAAGAGCAAGTGTTCTTTCTCTGTCGACCAGGTGGAATACTTGGGATTCATATTATTAAAAGATGGGATTTCTCCTGACCCCGCAAAGATCCAAGCAGTCGTAGAATGACCAGAACGTAAGATGGTAAAGGAAGTCAGAGGATTCCTAGGATTAATCGGATAGTATAGGATCTCTATACCCAGGTATGCTTAGATAGCATCCCCTTTAACTAACCTTCTCAAGAAGAGTACCCTTTTTCAATGGACTGCAATGTGTCAGAGTGCCTTTGATAAACTGAAGACAGCCTTAGTAACCAACCCTGTCCTTAAGCTACCAGATTTTACCAAACCCTTTGAGGTGGGTCTGCCTTACGCGGTGCTCTTATGTAGGAAGTGGCCTATGAATCTAGAAAACTCACAACACATGAGAGAAATTATGTCATCCATGACTTAGAGTTACTCTGAGTAGTGTATGCTCTGAAGTTGTGGAGACATTATCTTTTGGGACAAAGGTTCACCTTGATGACAAATCATTAAAGTCTGAAGTGGATCTTCACCCAAAGGGATCTCAACATGCGTCAAAGGAGATGGATGCAGACCTTGTAGGAATTCAATTTTGAAATTATATCATCCATGACTTAGAGTTACTCTGAGTAGTGTATGCTCTGAAGTTGTGGAGACATTATCTTTTGGGACAAAGGTTCACCTTGATGACAGATCATTGAAGTCTAAAGTGGATCTTCACCCAAAGGGATCTCAACATGCGTCAAAGGAGATGGATGCAGACCCTATAGAAATTCAATTTTGAAATTAAGTGTCAACCGGGGAAAGAAAATGTGGTGGTAGATGTGCTCAGAGAAAAGCCTCCTTGCTTGCAATTATGGTGGTGTCAAATCCATTGATCACTGAAGCAAAGGAGAAAATCATGCAGGACAAATTCTTTGCCCCTATTGCTACCCTTCTGATGCAAGAAAGCAAGACTCCTCAAGAAATGAGTCGAGTTCTTGGGTACAAATTGGATGAAGGATGCATGTATTATAATAATCGGCTATGTATCCCCAATGATGAGGGAAAAAAGGGAAGAATTCTGAGAGAAGCCCATGATAGCCTGATAGCTGGACATCCAGGGTTTATAAAACCCTATATGTCTATGAAGAAAATCTGCTTTTGGCCAGGACTCAAAAAGGATGTACTTGATCATGTGTGGAAATGCTTGATGTGTCAAAGAGTCAAGGCAGAGAGAGTCAAGATGCCAGGGAAACTACAGCCTCTAGACATTCCATAGATGAAGTGGGAATGTATCAGTATGGACATTGTCACTGTATTACCTTCAATGCAATCAGGTTACAACTCCATTTTTGTGGTAGTTGATAGGCTAACCAAAGTTTCTCATCTAATTCCAATGAAAGAAACATACACTGCAGTGGATGTTGCCAGAGTTTTCCTTAAAGAAATCTTCAGATTGCATGGCTTACCCACCAGGAGGATAGTGACAGAGATCCCATATTCACATCGAAATTCTGGACTGCATTCTTTGAAGCAGTAGGAACTTTCTTGGATCTCAGCATAACCTATCACCCCGAAATAGATGGCGAGACTAAAGAGTGAACCAGGTAATAGAAGATATCCTTCTGTCATGCTACGGCAGCAGGGAACCCAAGAACTGGTTAAGCCATTTGAATTTACATTTGGTCGAATTTGCATCTGGTCGAATTTGCTTACAACGCTTCTTATCATCGAAGCATTGGGATGAGTCCTTTCAAAGCTTTGTATGGGCAAGATTGCCTTTCACGAATTGACTTGGTCATCTGACCCATTGATCAGAGTCGAAATGTCTAGACAAATGCTTGATGACATGGACCAGCAGATGCAATCAATCCGTAAAAATATAAAGGCAGCCCAAGACAGGCAAAAGCAGTATGCAGATAAAAAGAGATCGGAGAGAGAGTTTGAAGAATCAGATATGGTCTTCATTCAAGTACGATCAAAGAGAAGTTCCTTATTCTTAGGGAAGTACAAGAAGCTCTCTCCCAGATAATTTGGGCCATATGCTGTCATAAAGAAAGTGGACGATCTAGCCTACAAACTTCTTCTGCCTCCCCATCTCAAGGTACATGATGTATTCCATGTGAGTTTGCTTAAGAAATATGTACCTAGCCTGACTCACATGCTTGATGATGAACAATTGATCTCTCTGGTGACTCAAGGCCAAATGGTACTCCAACCTGAAGAAATCCTTAACGTTTGGGAGAAGATTCTCAAGAGCAGAGTCCTCAGAGAATTTTCAGTCAAGTGGAAGTTCTTCCCTCTAGAAGACTCCACTTGGGAGAAAGAAGAAGAGTTGGCGAAAGATTACCGCCACTTTGCGAGATAAGGACGTCTTGCGTTTCTCAAGTGGGAGAGAATGTAAGATTCCTCCTCAGCCTGAAAAATGAATAGGCTCTACTTCAATCCCCTGTAATCGTTCCCTATTTTTGAATATAAGAAAATATTATTTTTCCTTGTTTTTGTCTGGAGAGAAGAAAAATTCTAGAGAGTGGTAATTCAATATTGAGATATTTTCGGATATATAAATTCTACAAATATCAAAAATATGTTTTCTTGAAACAGAAAATCAAAATAAAATTTCCAAGGTGCATTAGGAATCAATTAAAAATGATGTAAAAGACCTTAGCCTAAGGGTCAAGATTTTCTGAAATTTTTGGATTATGGTCCAATTAAGGTTCCTATGGACCAATAAGATTAATCCAAGTGTTGGGATGAGATAAATCTAATGAATAAAAGAAAATACCGAAAAATAAATAAATGCCCACATAAGATGAAGAGTTGACTGAGTACAAGATTTATTAGTTAAGAATTATGAAATATTACTAAAAAATGAGATATTTTGGAGTAATCATACCATTTTGACACCTTGGTAAGGAAAGGGGGAGCATTCAAGGAGGTGACTATTTCACACATGTGAATGAGTTTTAAACTCAAAAATATTAAGATATTTTTATCTCTCCTCTCTCTTGGATCAAACCAAATCAAAAAGGGAGCCAAACTGGTCCAAATCTTATCCAAATTCAGCCAAACTGAAGCTGGAAAATTTTTAAACTTAGTTGGACTCAGTTAGTGGCCTCTTGCACCTATAAATAGACCCTCATTCTTTTGTATTCTCATCTGTAAACTAGTCCATGTGCCAATATTACATTAGAATAAGTATATTCTCTATTATCCCCTAAGAATCCTCTACAATTTGGAGAGATTGGAGTTTCTCTCTCTCTTCAACCTTCCTTGGAGCTTTCCTCAACATACTAACCAATTGATTGGTTGGGGGCCTCTCCTAAGACTAGAGAATCAAGCAAAACAAGAGGTAAGGTGCGACTTTATGATTTTTCTTAATCTTCTAAATGTTTTTCACTTCTCAACCCCTCTCAAGCTTGAGAAGTATTCAATTGAATGGTTCTTCAATGCAAATGAAGTTCTCTAATGAATTTTAATTATTAATCACATAAATTTTACATTTATGCTTAAATTAAAATGTTTTTTAAGCATATCTCTCTCTCCCCCAAAGAATGGTCATTCCTATGACCAATTCTATATTCAAATGATGCTTCTCATGGAGAAATTCTTACTTCTAAAATTAAACTCTATGCTAGTCAAATTAGAGGCTAAAGAAATGGCATTTTTAATGCTTTTATGTAACCTAAATTATGATAAACTTAGGGATTAAGTCCATAAATTGGATATTAGTCCAAATCATAGTTATTCTATCATATTGTAGTACTAAACCTTATGATTTTTAAAATTATTAAAAATTATCAGTAATAGCACAGCGGAGCTATCGTGAAATTTTTAAAAATTAACACATAAATCATTTTTATGCATAATGTGAAAAGAGCACTTCCTACCATATTCTAGGATTAGTCATCCTAGGTTAAATGAATATTTCTCATCATTCATGGAAAATTGATTTTTAATGTTTATGCATAAATAGTTAATTAGAGAGAAAGAGAAATTTCTAGTAATTTTATTTTTATGATAAAAGAGGAATTCCCATGATAATGGAGATCTATGTATTCCAATGGAGAAAGAGAAAAATTGAAATATCGAAATAATGGATATTTTATTTAAAATTAAAGAAGAGTTTTAGTTAAATTTATTTTTATGCATAAATAAATTTAAATGATGAAAGAGGAATTCCCACCATATTTGGAACTCAATCATTTAAATGAGAAAAGTGGAATTTCTAGTATAATGGAATTAATGGATATTTTTATTTAATTTTTAAGAGAAAATTTAGTTTTTTTTTTTTGCATGAAAAATTTAAATGATGAAAGAAGAATTCCCACCATATTTGGAATTCAATCATTTAAATGGAAAAAGTGAAATTCTTATCATATTAGGATTAATGGATATTTTTATGTAATTTTAAGAGAAATTTTAGTTAAAATTATTTTATGCATGAATAGATTTAAATGATGAAAGGGGAATTTCCATCATATTTGGAATTAAATCATTTAAATGGAAAAAGAAGAATTCTTGGTATATTTGGAATATTGAATATTTTTATTTAATTTAAAGAGAAATTTTAGATAGATTTAATTTATGATAAAAGAGAAAGTCCCATGACATTTGAATTGCACTCATTAAATGGAAAAAGGAGGTATTTAAAGTTTATTCAAAAAAATAGATATTGGTATTTAGTTAAAAGAAGAATTTTTATGATATTTAAGAAAAGAAGGATTTGAATTAATTTTTAGTGTCAAAAGATGAATTTCCACCATAATTCTACCTAAGGAATTAAAGTTGAGAAATTAAATGGTAGAAAGAATATCTTTAGATATTTTATAAGCTTAAATCACTAAATTGGTATTTACCCAAAACTAGATGTTTATCTGAAGGAATCCTTGTTAGAGCTAAACCGAATGAATTTGGTTAGACTACGAGAGGGACAGACAGTAAACCTACTTGTCCATCTCTCGATCTCAATCAAGCAAAAACTTTGTGACCAATTCCAGTTCCTAAATACAAAGACTAGACTACCGTTGAACTAAACTAGTTTTCCTTTGATCGAACTCACCAAGAATCTAGTTGGACTAAACTAGTTTTCCTTTGACAACCAAGTGGCGTCTTCTAGAGGGAAGAACTTCCACTTGACTAAAAACTCTGAGGATTCTGCTCCTGAGAACCTTCTCCTCCCGAATGTCTTCCTTCAGGTTGGAGTACCATCTGGCCTTGAGTCTCAAAGAAATTAATTGTTCATCATCAAGCACGTGACTTGGGCTGGGTATATATTTCTTAAGCAAATATATGTGGAATACTTTATGTACCTTGAGATGGGGAGGTAGAAGAAGTTTATAAGCTAGATCACCGACTTTCTTTATAAGAGCATATGGTCCACAGTATCTGGGAGAGAGCTTCTTGTACTTCCCTAAAGATAAGGAACTTCTTTTTGGTCGTACTCGAATGAAGACCATATCTAATTCTTCAAACTCTCTCTTTGATCTCTTTTTATCTGCATATACTGCTTTTGCCTATCTTGGGCTGCCTTAATATCTTTACGGATTAATTGCATTTGTTGGTCCATGTCATCAAGCATTTGTCTCGACATCTCGACTCTGATCAATGGGTCGGACCAAGTCAATGGTGTAAGGAAATCTTGTCCATATAGAGCTTTGAAAGGGCTCATCCCAATGCTTCGATGATAAGAAGCATCGTAAGCAAATTCAACCAGATGCAAATGGCTTAACCACTTCTTGGGTTCCCTGCCACCACAGCATGACCAAAGGATATCTTCTATTACCTGATTCACTCTTTTAGTCTGGCCATCTATTTGGGGGTGATAAGTTGTACTACTGAGATATCCAAAAAAGTTCCTATACTGCTTCAAAGAATGTAGTCCAGAATTTCGATGTGAACTTGGAATCTCTGTCACTTACTATCCTCCTGGTGGGTAAGCCATGCAATCTGAAGATCTCTTTAAGGAAAACTCTGGAAACATCCACTGCAGTGTATGTTTCTTTCACTAGAATCAGATGGGCAACTTTGGTTAGTCTGTCAATGTGAGACCCCCCTCCGCGGTGCACTGGTGGCGGAAGCGGCGTCGGCCTCCCGCGTGGGGCGGGGATCCACACTACTCAGGGCCTTGCCCCCGCAGATGTCCGGACAAGAGGCTAGCCCAGCGGTTCCTCTGAAACCAAGCCCAGAAAAACTCCCCTTGCCCGGAAGGCACGGGCGATTTCGCCATGGGAAAATCTTCTAAAACGGGGGATTTACTCTAATGAGTGAAAGTCTTAACTAGTTAAACGGATCTGACCAAACCTGAAGTCACATGGTCGGGAGACTTGCACTTAGTCCATGGAATCATCGCTTTTTTCCTCCTTTAATGAGGCGCCTTTAATGAGACGCAACCGCCGCTAATCCCCAACCATAGAATAAGGTCTTCTCAGGACTTAATCTAACTAACGTAACTAATCGCATCTTACACAGGAATCCTCCGATCTAGCCTCGGCCCATGGGTTAGCCAACCACTTGACCACTGTATTGGTGGGATTCCTTTATAAAGATTTGGTTGTGTTTTGCCCGAGTATCGAGAGGAAAACAGTTCCCAGGCCCCCTAGCAGGCAATTCATGCAAAAATTAAGGTAGGCATACCACGTACACACCCAATATGAAATTGCCATTTATAACCGATTCGGTTGGCTTTAAAACAATCCTTCAATAGAAATCATAATATTACTAATCATCATCATAATATTCATGATCATCAATAGAAATCATAATATTACTGATTCGGCTACTGGCGCACCATTTTAACCGTACCGAGGTTGGTTCAAGTCTAGTTCTAAAAAGTAAGCTAAACTGACCCAAAAATGATCAAAAGTTGGCCAAACTGATCTGGAAAATTCTAGAATCAGTTTGCTTGGTTAGAAGCTCACTTTTTCCTATAAATAGAAGCCTCTCCCTTTGTAGAAGCTTAATATTCTTTTATGCACTGTTACTCTACTCCACCCCAGAGCCAAAAACAGTGAATTTATTGATAATTCATTAGTTTTTGACATTTTCCTCTTCAAAAGAATTGGTGGCCACTCTTGTTGCAAACAAGAGTAGATTCCTCAAACCATCAAGCCAAAGGAAAGCTCACAAAAATTCAAATAAGGTAGAAATCTTACTTTTTCTTTATTCCTTTTAATGGTTTTCTAATTTTTGTTTTCTTAAAATGAAAAAAATGATGTTACGCCTTGTTGGAAAGGCTTTGCCCCTCTCTTCATTCTTAAATTCAACCTTTCTTTATCCTAGATAAGTAATCAAATTATTAGAATTAAACTTTTCATATTGTTTCTCTTTTAAAAGTAGAATTTGATTAGTTTAGAATGCTTTAAACCATTTGGGATAATTTTTAAGTAACTTAAGGATAGAAAAATTTGAAAAATGGTCAGCCATACAAAGGAGGTTATGGCAAAATTTTCTTAAATTTTGTGAAATAAGTTTTATCTTTTATTATTCAAAAAGAGTAATCCCCACCATTTGTGTATTCTAAAAGTGTTATTTTCATTCTAGGCATAGAAAAATGCATAGTAGAAATATTTTTATTATAAAAGTGTTATTTCCATTAAAATTTAAATTCTATGCATATAAAGATGCATATTGGTTATGTTTTTATTATAAAAGAGTGATTTTTATTAGATTTAAATTCTATGCATAGACAGATGCATATTGGATATTTTTTATTATAAAAGCGTGATTTTCATTAGAATTAAATTCTATGCATAGAAAGATGCATATTGGAAATAATTTTTTTTATTATAAAAGTGTTACTTTCACCAATATTGATTCTTATGCATAAAATGATGCATAAAAGAGTTTTTTTTATTATAAGTGTTATTTCATCAATATTGACTCTTATGCGCATAAAGTGATGCATAAAAGATTTTTTATTATTATAAAAGTGTTACTTTCACCAATATTGATTTTTATGCATAAAATGATGCATAAAAGAATTTTTTTAAATTATAAAAGTGTTACTTTCATCAAAATTGATTTTTATGCATAAATAGATGCATAAAAGAATTCTTTTTATTATAAAAGTATTACTTTCATCAAAATGGATTTTTATGCATAAATAGATGCATAAAAGAATTTTGTTTATTATAGAAGTGTTACTTTCATCAAAATTGATTTTTATGCATAAATAGATGCATAAAAGAATTTTTTTATTATAGAAGTGTTACTTTCATCGAAATTGATTTTTATGCATAAATAGATGCATAAAAGAATTTTTTATTATTATAAAAGTGTTACTTTCATCAAAATTAATTTTTATGCATAAATAGATGCATAAAAGGATTTTCTTTTATATAAAAGTGTTATTTCCATAGAAGTTGGATTTTATGCATAAACAGATGCATACAGAATTTTTTTTTCAAAATAAGAGTTCTCTTTAATACTATGTTTAAATCCCATGAATTTTGGTAAATGAATAAGTAAATACTCTGTGAGAGAAAATCTACCATTTCATATTCTCTAGGATGGTAATGAGAAAATTCAGAAAAACTATCGAAGTCGGAATTTTAGATAGATGATTAATTTATTTCCTCATAGGAATTGGTGATTAGTTTTGAATTCAATTAAGCAAATACTCGATGAATGAAATTCAGTAAAGTGGTAATTGAAATATTACCCTTCGAGAAAGATAGTTCAGGAGAACCTTTCCAGACTCAACCCCTGAATCAGACTATGACCAAGACATAACTCCGTCAGTTTCAAGAAAAGACGATGTGACGAGTTTCGAAAAATTCACTCAAATCACCCACCGAATCTGAAATCAAGTTAAGACCCTTGATTCTGATTTGAGGATCAAGGTTATAGAATTCAGGAAATTCTGTTGGAATTTTAGACCTGTGATCTAGAAGTATTGGGATACGGATTTAAGATATATCCATTGTATTCAAAAGAAAATCAAAACTAAAAACTTGCATAGAAACCCTGTTTTCTTAAACGACTGTCTTACGCCATAATGCTAGAGGGAGCATTTGGTATATGTGTTTTTCTAAGGGAAGTTCAGTTTGCAACAGCTGGCAGGGAGTGTTCAAAGGACGGCTCACGCGACAAAAACCTGCCCAGGTCTTAACCAGCGTGGGTATGCTGAAAAATGGTGTGCTTCTGGTACGATGGGCGAGGGCCGACGAAGCAGTCCCTGAGTGAAGTGCTAGGACACCTAAGGAGGATCCTGGAGGGTTCTGACCAAGCGATGCACGGGCTCGTGGTGCTTAGGACACCCATGCGTATGTCGTAGAAGATATATATATATATGATGACGAGAAAATTATTGTAATCTGTTACTGGATCTCGTTGCTAACCTGCTGGTCTCAACAACGGAGAGTCCAAAGTGATACTGTTTTGTGAGAAACAAGGATTGAATGGAAATTTTGAGTTATAACTTCTGTAACCAATAATTGTTTATCAATGGATTGTTTTTAAAAGTTAAAGTTTAAAGAGGAGTGTGTGTATATCTGTATTCTAAAGCAAAAGTTAAGAAAGGCATTCAATTATGGGTGGGTGAATACTTGTCTGGTTCTACTAATTCTAGTGGTTGGGCGGTGGCTAACCCATGGGCCGGATGAGTTAGCCACCGCTTAGAACTCCATAGTTAAATAAAATCTTGAAGACTTCTCTAATGAATAGATCAACAGCTATGCATGATTCAATTAGGAAAAAAGCGTTGATCCCTTTAAGTTAAGTCTGTAATAGTTTCCCTTCTATCTGGTTTATTCAGATGAAGGTTAGTTCAGTATCTTGACCTCGTTAGAAAAATTTGTTAAGAAATTCAAAATGGTGGAATCGTCCCTATTTTCTGGGCATGGAAAATTTTCCCGATTTCAGTTTTTGGAATGACCACCACCAGCTTAGTCTCGTGCCCAGACATTCGAGGGCGAGGCCCCGAGTGGGAAACCCCCCCTGCGCAAGAGGAGGCTACTTCCGTTGCTGCTACCATCCGGGAATCCGGTGCACAGAGGGGGCAGTTGGGATTCCACAGAATAGATGTGATGAGATGTGATGTGAATCAAATAGATGTGAATGGATGGATGGATGTGATGTGAATCAGATAGATGGGAATGAATGGATGGATGGATGTGATGTGAATAGAGGTGATGAGAATGTGAGGTGAATAGATGTGATGTGAATCAGATAGATGTAAATGAATGGATGGATGTGATGTGAATAGAGGTGATGAGATGTGAGGTGAATAGATGTGATGAGATGTGATGTGAATCAGATAAATGTGAATGAATAGATGAGATGTGATGTCATATGTGAATGAATAGATGAGATGTGATGTCATATGAATTAGGATGTAAATGAATGATATGGGATATGAGTGAATGTATGTAATGATAATGGACATGGATGCGTATGTGAAGAATGGATGTGAATGTGTATGTGAAGAATGGATATGGATGTGTATGTGAAGAATGGATGTGAATGAGTATGTGAGAGAATGGATGTGGATGTATGTGAAAGAATGGATATAGATGTGTATGTGAAAGAATGTGATGTGATGTAAAGAGATGTGATGTGACATGAGTATATGTGGATGTGAAGTGATAGATATGAATATATGGATAGATGTGAGTGGATGAGATCTGAATGAATGGATGAGATGTGAATGACTGTGATGTGATGAGATGTGGATATGGGTAGATGCGAGTGGATATGGATAGATGCAAGTGGATGAGATCTGATAAGGTTAAATTGAGGAAAGATGTGATGAGATGAAAATGATGTGATTGGATGAGAATAGGAATACTTATGAAATGGTTATGGAATCAAATAATGTGGATTGATGATGGAATAATGTGGAAAGACGAGAGTTTGTTATAGAAACTGAATGTATAAACTGTTTTTAAATGACTGTTTTATGTCAAGAATGCTGGGGAAGCATTTTGACTGTCTTGTGAATGAGGTCGTGGGGAGACCTAATTGATAAGTTACAACAGCTGACGGAGAGTCAATGGAGGACGTCTTGCGTAGCAAGGTCGGCCGAGGTCTTCACCAGCCTCAGTTCGATAAAAATGGTGAGCTTCCAGTACGGTGGATGAGGGACCAAGGAAGCAGCCTATGAATGAAGCGCTAGGTCTCCTGCGAAGGATCTTAGAGGGTGCTGACCATACGGTGCTCGGGCTGTGGGTCACCGACCATACCCACCCGTGCATCAAGGAAGATATTGGAACAAGGAGTAAGAGTTGTTTTCTGAATTCGGGCATGGATCTGGTTGATTGACCTTGCTGGTCCTCCAACGGATGAGTCCATGGCTCCTTTTTATGGATCCGTTGGTTGATCTTGCTGATCTTCAATGGAGATTCCCTTTTGATATGTGAATATATTGCCGAGTACTATGAGCTAGGAACCATCGAAAAGACCCCTGAGTGGATAGGTGGTGAGCGTTCTGGTTGCCAATGATGCCATAGGTACACTGATGAAGGAATGATTGGAAATAAGGATTCAACCAGAGATTTGGAGGATTATGATCAGTGACACTCTGGTTTCATTAAATGATTATTTTAAAGACAGCTGATTCTGTGAAAAAGGCAATTTCATATTGGGTGTGTAAGTGGTGTGACTAGTTTTAAGTTGCATGAATATCCGGCTAGGGGGCCTATTTTCCCTAGTACTCGAGACAAAACCTAACCAAATTCTTAAATGGATCCCATCACTACATTGGTTGGGCGGTTGGCTAACCCAGGGGACTGGATGGGGTTAGGGTGGACTGATGGATCCCTAAAATGAGACTCAATTCTGTTATGGTAGGATAGATGAAGTAAATCCCGGATAAAAATTATTCTTTGGAAAAGAATCAACGGCAGTTCCTCTCAATGAGGAAAAAAGCATTGGTCTCTATGATCCAAGTGCAATCTTTTCCTTGATCTGATTATGGGACTTACGATTTTGGTCAGATCAGTTCACTAAGTTAAGGCTTTTGACTACGTTAGAGTAAATTTTATCCTGGAAGAATCGCCCGTGCTTTCCGAGCGAGGAAAGCTTTTTCGGGTTTGGTTTTGGAAAAATCGAGGGATTAGTCTCTTGTTCGGTTGCGCGGTGGGGACAGGGATCTTTCAGTTGGTATCAGAGCAAATTTGGCTAATGTGGATCAACCAAGAAGCCAAAAATGTTAAAAATTAATGAAGTAACAGTAAAATGTTGTAATTGTGTGATAAAATTCAAACAAATTGTTATTCAGACTGAAATTCATAAATTGGTAATTGGGTCTTCAGATGGAAGTATCGCAATCATATGGAATCCCTGACTTGCTTGAGGCCTAGACATGATGGTATTTACCTTATAGTTCTAAGGACCATGACTACCCGTATATACCGAGGGTATAACTGTAGCTCTTTACTGGCAGTATATACGAGTAAATCTAAGACTTGAAATTATAAGCATAAATGCTATCTAGATGATGAATTCGAATGTGGTTGATATGATTTTTAAATTCTAGTTGAGAACTGATGAGATGTGAGGTGAATAGATGTGATGAGATGTGATGTGAATCAGATAAATGTGAATGAATAGATGAGATGTGATGTCATGTGAATCAGGATGTAAATGAATGATATGGGATGTAAATGTGAATCAGATAAATGTGAATGAATAGATGAGATGTGATGTCATGTGAATCACGATGTAAATGAATGATATGGGATGTAAATGAATAATATGGGATGTGAGTGAATGTATGTAATGATAATGGACATGGATGCGTATGTGAAGAATGGATGTGAATGTGTATGTGAAGAATGGATATGGATGTGTATGTGAAGAATGGATGTGAATGTGTATGTGAAGAATGGATGTGAATGAGTATGTGAGAGAATAGATGTGGATGTATGTGAAAGAATGGATATAGATGTGTATGTGAAAGAATGTGATGTGATGTAAAGAGATGTGATGTGACATGAATATATGTGGATGTGAAGTGATAGATATGAATATATGGATAGATGAGTAGTCGTACATGTGAACGATTGGATGAATGTGGATGAATGAGATGAGATGTGTATGAATGAGATATGATGTGGATATAAGTGATGTGATATAATGGTGATGAGAATGAATGTGATGGATATGAATGAATGTGATGTGATGGGATGTGAATCAGGATAGATATGAATGAATGAGATGTGAGGTAAAATGAATGAGATGTGATGTGAGTGAATGTGATGTGGTATGAATGGATGAGATGTGAATGAATCTGATGTGATGAGATGTGGATATGGGTAGATGCAAGTGGATGAGATCTGATGAGGTTAAATTGAGGAAAGATGTGATGAGATGAAAATGATGTGACTGGATGAGAATAGGAATACTTATGAAATGGTTATGGAATTAACTAATGTGGATTGATGATGGAACAATGTGGAAAGACGAGAGTTCGTTATAGAAACTGTATGTATGACCTGTTTTTAAATGACTCTTTTATGTCAAGAATGCTGGGGAAGCATTTTGACTGTCTTGTGAATGAGGTCGTGGGGAGACCTAATCTGATAAGTTACAACAGCTGACCGAGAGTCAATGGAGGACGTCTCGCGTAGCAAGGTCGGCCGAGGTCTTCACCAGCCTCAGTTCGATAAAAATGGTGAGCTTCTGGTACAGTGGATGAGGGACCAAGGAAGCGGCCTATGAGTGAAGCGCTAGATCACCTACGAGAAGGATCCTAGAGGGTACTGACCATACAATGCTCGGGCTCTGGTTCAATGGGCGATACCCACCCGTGCGTCAAGGAAGATATTGGAACAAGGAGTAAGAGTTGTTTTCTGAATTCGGGCATGGATCTAGTTGATTGACCTTGCTGGTCCTCCAAACGGCGGATGAGTCCATGGCTCTTTTTTATGGATCCGTTGGTTGATCTTGCTGATCTTCAATGGAGATTCCATTTTGATATGTGAATATATTACCGAGTATTATGAGCTAGGAACCATCGAAAAGGTCCCTGGACAGGTGGTGAGCGTTCTGGTTGCCAATGATGCCATAGGTACACTGATGAAGGAATGATTGGAAATAAGGATTCAACCAGAGATTTGGAGGATTATGATCAGTGACACTCTGGTTTCATTAAATGATTGTTTTAAAGAGAGCTGATTCTATGAAAAAGGCAATTTCATATTGGGTGTGTAAGTGGTGAGACTAGTTTTAAGTTGCATGAATATCCGACTAGGGGGCTAAAGAACTATTTTCCCTGGTACTCGAGACAAAACCTAACCAAATTCTTAAATGGATCCCATCACTACAGTGGTTGGGCAGTTGGCTATGGGCAGTTGGCTAACCCACCCCACGGGATTGGATGGGGTCAGGCTGGACTGATGATGGATCCCTAAAATGAGACTCAATTCTGTTATGGTATGATAGATGAAGTAAATCTCGGATAAAAATTGTTCTTTGGAAAAGAATCAATGGCAGTTCCTCTCAATGAGGAAAAAAGCGTTGGTCTCTATGATCCAAGTGCAATCTTTTCCTTGATTTGATTATGGGACTTACGAGTTCGGTCAGATCAGTTCAGTAAGTTAAGGCTTTTGACTACGTTAGAGTAAATTTTATCCTGAAAGAATCGCCCGTGCTTTCCGAGCGAGGGAAGCTTTTTCGGGTTTGGTTTTGGAAAAATCGAGGGATTAGTCTCTTGTTCGGATATCCGTGGGCGAGGCCCCGAGTGAGGGACCCTGCCCCGCGCAAGAAGTGCTACTTCCGCTGCTAGCACCCCTGAATTTGTTGCGCGGTGGGGGACAGGGATCTTTCACCTGGTATCAGAGCAAATTTGGCTAATATGGATCAACCAAGAAGCCAAAAATGTTAAAAATTAATGAAGTAACAGTAAAATATTGTAATTGTGTGATAAAATTCAAACAAATTGTTATTCAGACTGAAATTCATAAATTGGTAATTGGGTCTTCAGATGGAAGTACTGCAATCATATGGAATCCCTGACTTGCTTGAGGCCTAGAAATGATGGTATTTACCTTATAGTTCTAAGGACCATGACTACCCGTATATACCGAGGGTATAACTGCAGCTCTTTACATATGAGTAAATCTAAGACTTGAAATTATAAGCATAAATGCTATCCAGATGATGAATTCGAGTGTGGTTGATATGATTTGTAAATTCTGGTTGAGAATTGATGAGTTGATTTGGATTCTAATTGAAAAATGATGATTCTTGAATTTTGGTTGAAATGTAATAAGCTAAGCAAAACCACAATGAGGATAAATGGGACGAGTCCCTATGATGATGTTTGTAACTGGAATGACGTTAATGACTTCAGCAAATCACTATGAGATTAGTGGATTGTGCTGATAGATTGCTACTGTTAACACTTGACCTAGTGAATCAAGTTAAGGGATGACAAATTAAAAACCTGTATAATTGAAATTTCCCTTGGAGGAATCTTCAGATGATGGAAACTTCGGTCTAATGGACCATATTTGTGTTAAGGATATGAATGATATGATCTAAAGGAATTGTTATCTGATGATGAGTTCTATGTAAGGAATCTTTATCCCAGGATTTTGTTGGGTTCACCAGACTATAAGGAACCCTAGAATCAGTTGGATCATAAGGGAAAGAGTTGTCCTCTAGTTGTTGCGAGATGAGGACATCTCGCGTTTTTTAAGTGGGGTAGGATGTAAGATTCCTCCCTCCAGCTCTTGAGGTGTGCAGGTGTAACCTCCCCTTCCGATCTTATAATTTTTCCCCTCTCTGAAATAAAAGAAAGATCATGTTTTACCTTGTTTTGGCCTAGAGAAAGAAAATATCTAGAGAGAGGTAATTCAAAATTGAGATATTTTTGGATATAAAAATCCTCCTAGTGTCTAAAATGAGTTGTCCTCTAGTTGTTGCGAGATGAGGACATCTCACGTTTTTTAAGTGGGGTAGGATGTAAGATTCCTCCCTCCAGCTCTTGAGGTGTGCAGGTGTAAGTACCTCCCCTTCCGATCTTATAATTTTTCCCCTCTGAAATAAAAGAAAGATCCTGTTTTACCTTGTTTTGGCCTAGAGAGAGAAAATATCTAGAGAGAGGTAATTCAAAATTGAGATATTTTTGGATATAAAAATCCTCCTAGTGTCTAAAATAGTTTCCTCTAAAACAAAAATTCAAAAAGAACTTTCCAATGTGCAATTGGAATTAATTAAAAATCGGTAAAAAGGACCTTAGCCTAAGGGTCCAGATTTTTAGAAATTTTTGGATTATGGTCCAATTAAGGTTCCTATGGACCAATAAGATTAATCCAAATGTAAGGAGGAGATAAATTGAAGAATAAAAGAAAATTCCCCCAAAAATGAGTAAATGCTCACATAAGATGAAGAGCTGACTAAGGACAAGGTTTATTAGTTTAAAAAGAAGAGATATTTAGATGAAATGATGTATTTTTGACACCTATGTGTGGGGATCTCCCCTCATGAAGGAGGCACCTATTTCACATGTGTGGAGAAGTTTTAAACTAAAAAATAATGAGATATTTTTATCTCTCCTCTCTCTTGTTTCAACAAGATCCAAAAAGTAAGCTAAACTGACCTAAAAATGGTCAAAAATTGACCAAACTGATCTGGAAAATTCTAGAATCAGTTTGTTTGCTTAGAGGCTCACTTTTTCCCATAAATAGAAACCTCTCCTTTTGTAAAAGGTTAATGGTGTTTATGCACTGTTACTCTACTCCTACATCCATAGCCAATTACATTGAATTTTCTTGATAATTCAATTGTTTTTGGCTTAATCCTCTCCAAAGTAATTGGTGGCCACTCTTGCTTCAAACAAGAGTAGAACCCTTAATCCCTCAAGCCAAAGGAAAGCTTACAACTCTATGTAAGCTAAATCTTTCTTACTTTTTAAATTTAAATCTATGGTTTTCTTGTTTTATAAATGATTAAGGTAAATTCTGATGCTATGCCTTGATGAAAAGGCCATCCCCTTCTCTTCCTTACAATTCAGCCTTTCTTTATCCTAGAATGTTTAATAAAAAGATTAATTAAACTTTTCTTATTGTTTACTCTCTTGGAAAGTGAAAATTAAGTAGATTAGAGTCCTTTACATCTAATTGGGGTTAATATAAATTGAAAATAGAATGTTAAAAATGAGAAATGGTCAGCCATACAAAGGAGGTTATGGTAAAATTTTCTAGATATTTAAGGAAAAGAAAGTTTATTTTTATGTTATTCCAAAAGAGTAATTCCCAACATTTGTGCATTCTAAAAGAAATATTCTAATTTACTCCATGTACATATTCACTTATGAATATGCATGGATATTACTGATATTAATTATTGAATTTAATTTCTACGCATAGAAAGATGCATAATTGAAATTTTTATTATAAAAGTGTTGTTTTCATTGAATTTAATTTCTACGCATAGAAAGATGCATAATGGAAATTTTTATTATAAAAGTGTTGTTTTCATTGAATTTAATTTCTAATGCATAGAAAGATGCATAATGGAAATTTTTATTTTATAAAAGTGTTGTTTTCATTGAATTTAATTTCTATGCATAGAAAGATGCATAATGGAAATTTTTATTATAAAAGTGTTGTTTTCATTGAATTTAGTTTTCTATGCATAGAAAGATGCATAATGTATATTTTAGGGAGGAACTTGCTCTCATGGTGGAGGGCACTGGTGGATTGGAGTTAAACAAGGTCAAAGAAAGCTTAGGGACACAGCTAGCAGAGAAGGAGAAAGAAGCTGAGCGATTATCTCAAGCGTCAACTCCTTCCCCGGCCAATAGAGGGATTCAAGAGCAGCTCACAAAGATCAGCCAAGATGTACAGAGCATCTCTTCACGTATTGCTCCTGTGCGCCAAGGAAACCACATCTCTCATTTTTTGATACATCCTGATCTTGTGGGAGTTTCTGCTGAGGCTACTAGTTCCTCCACCCCCCAATGTCCTATATGTTACAAAGTATTCGATGGGTGGAGCGGCCAGTATATACTACCCTGTGGACACTACTACCACTTAATATGTTTAGTGAGGCAAATGCAAAATACTTCCACATGTGCATTGTGCAGTGTCCCAATAAATCAAGGTATTTATACAGTGTTCGGCATGGCTAGCGAATATAAACCACCAGGACCTTTAGATGCAACTCCTAGTGCAATTCGCAATTTATTTCAAGATGAAAGCTAAGAAAGACATAAATCCTACTTTTGTATTGATAATTTCTCCAAATACGATCATTTGTACAAGTACTTTTTATGAAATTAATGAAATGACTTCTTCCTCTATGTCAGTATCTTGCTCCAAAATTCTTTCACCGTTTACTCTCTCCAAAATTCTTTCACCGTTTACTCTATCGTCTGCTAAATTAAGCTCATCTAAGTCAATGTCTAAATTGTCTTCTATCTCAAGGGTGGTGCACGACGTGCGTCTAACATCAAAGTTCTCGTCTACTACATCATCACAATTGTACATCCATCTGGGCATATCTTCTTCATACTCTTCGCTTTCAATGTCTCACAAGATCTTTTCATTGCAATACATGTAAACAAGTTTATCTGCTCGATCTGCAAGAAGTCGATTGCGAATAGTATTGTGAATATATTTGTACATGCTCCAGTTTCTTTCTGAGCCTGAGTTTGAAGAGCACTGACTTAGAACCTTCATCACAAGGTTGCGCAATAAAGCATAATGCTCACCACCATTCATCATCCACCACTTCCATGCAGGTTGCTCTTTAGCCATTTGTTGAACAAGGGAGTTGGAAAATAAACCCTCTTTCAATTGAAATGAGGTCATCTCCTTTATGCACTTTACACGATCATCAACATTATTATAGAAAGTGTTTACCACTTTATAAAAATCTTGCACCACCTCAACATTGGACATCAAATCCATATTCCAATATTCAGGATCTAACATGTAAGCAGCACTGTGTAGTGGTGAATGCGCTCCAATCCATCTAGCATGAAAGTACTTCAATAGGACTTTTCTTTGTCTACTGGAGAATGGTACACGCCATTGCTTTTCCACTACTGAATGCTCTAATTTCTCAGGACACTCCAAACTCCTCTGGACAGTCCACCATTGCATCCATGCTTTTCCGAGATTAGGCGCTCTTTGATCAAGACTTCGTACAGCATACATAACAAGCATCATTACATGGTATGCATCCATCACACTGTTCCACCAACTTCTTCTCGTAAGCGCTGCCTTCAAGACTTTGATTTTCTCTTTCACTTTTTCAAGTTGAGTGCTCTCCCAGTCATGAAATGCCATGTATGTAAATGTTTCGCAAACTGCATCTTTATTTCTAAGAAGAGACTCAAAAGTGTAAAAGTGAGTGTAAAACCTAGTCTCCGCTGGAAGCTTTAACATAACTGACATGCGAGGTCGAAAAATATCTAACACTCTCTGTCTCTTGAGCATGAATCTCACAAGCTGGCGAGCAGTGTCAACGATTGAGGCAAACCATTTGGTAGCATCACTTTTATACCAATCTTTTAATACAAGATTCAAACTATGAGTATAACAGCCTACTGGAAAAACATGTGGATATTGTCGCTGTAGGATTTTGGATGCATTTTTGCAATTCTTTGCATTGTCCATGACGACTTGGACTACATTTTTGGCACCCACTTCCTCTATCACACAGAGCCAATGACTTGAGTAATGTAAGCCCCAGTTTTGATTGAACCAGCTGAATCCATGGCACGGATGAAAGTCTCACCTCTAGGTGAAATAACCATTATATTAATTAATGGTTTTCTTTGTACATTAGACCATCCATCACTTACTATACTACATCCAGAAAGCTCTATATTGCTAAGAATTATTCTTTGTACACGTTCTTTTACTTGCGCATAACATTTCTCTAATAGATCATTTCGCATAGCATGGTACGTAGGCGGTGAAAACCCTGGTCCAAACTCACCAATTTTCTTCCATGCTCTCTTCCAATGCTCACTGTCCACCATCATCATAGCACTCCCAGAAAAGTAAATCCCTTCAGCAAGGGCGAGTTGTGCATCATCGAGTCGACCTTGACATAGGCTTTCTTGCAATGAAGTTTGACGCATGGGTATATTTCCTACGTCAAAGTTTCGCTTGCAGGAAGATGCGCTGGGTAGATTACTTTCTGGTTGCACATTGCCGTTCGGGGGTACAAGCAGGCGATGTAGCAGGAGTTTGATGATTAGAACAATAGTGTTCTTGCTGCCTTGATACATTAACGGCAGGAGTGTCATGTTTTCTTGAATCTTTCTTTTGAATTTCTTCTCTTATGCGTTTGGCCACTACAGGTGCAGAGGGATGGGTACATGACTTTTTCTTCGGTCCACCTAAAAAGTGTTCTCTTAGTTGAGGCGCCCCACCTGATTTTACTGCATGGCATAGCTTACACTCCCAATCTATGAATTGATCACCAACGTTAATTGCATATTGCCACTCTATCCCAGGTGCCTTTTTTTTCCTGCTATTTGAAATTTGGACTCTATTGGAGGTATCACTGGATCCAACATTGTCCTCCATCTCAATAAATAACCTATTCAACCAAGCATATAACAATGAATACACAAATGAAAAAACAACAAAGTCACTCACGTATTACAAAACATACATTAGCAGACAAAGTACTTCGAAACTATCTTGACAAATACAAAAGATCATCACATAACACAAAACTACTTCGAAACTATCTTGCAAGGTCTTACTACAAAACTACTTCGAAACTATCATGCACATTGCACCCCCAATGAAGGTTCTAGCAGGTCATTGCTCAGGTCATGTGAATATACAATGTGATCACAAGTTTTAATATGTTAACAATAGGTTTTGTTAACGTGATCACGAAATTGTGAAGACGTTAATGAAATCCCTCGTTGCAATTGAAAACCAAGGGCCAAATTGCCAATTCTCAGTCAGCCATACTCTAGCTGAGTATCAAGGTAAGCCTTTTAAGCTTTATATTGATTGAGGCAGTACTCATTCTTTTATTTCCCCAGGATGCTTGCGTAAGCTAGTCTTAGAATAGAAATCAAGGAGACCTATGCAAGTTGAATTGGCCAGTGGGAAGATTCTTTTCACTCACCTTGAGACAGATCGTATTCAGTTCAATCTAGATGGGAATTTAACTGACTTTCAGTTCAGAGTTATACCTTTGGGAGTTTTTTGATGGGATCCTTGGAATGGATTGGCTCCACAAAAATCAAGCGACATTCACTGTCATAATGGAACCATTTCCTTCCGTGATCGTCACGGAAATAAAGCTCAAGGAACCGAAATTTCAAGATCCCCAAGTCTGCAATTAGTGAAAGCTTCTAGGTTACTAAAAGGTCTTAGAAAGAAGCAGCTCATTTATGTTGTCAAAATGAATCCAGTAGACTCAAAGTTAAAAGCTAAAGAACCTGAATGGTTAAGTGATTATGATGACTTATTCCCAGCAAAACTAACAGAGATGCCTCTAATTTGGAAAGTAGATCATGTCTAGAATTGACCCTCGGAGCTCAACGCCGCCAGTAGCCCTGTGCACATACAAAATGCCAGTTCCTGAAGCCATAGAACTCAAGGAACAACTTAGACAGCTATTAGAACAAGGGTTTGTAATACCCAGTGTTTCACCTTGGGGTGCGCGAGTTCTCTTTCAGAAAAAGAAAGATGGAACGCTAAGACTCTGTGTGGACTATAGAGGTCTTAATCAGCTGATAATTAAGAATAAGTATCCTATCCCCAGAATTGATGAGCTTCTAGACAGGCTAAGTGGAGCCTAGATCTTCACAAAGATAGATCTCAAATCAAGGTATTATCAGATCAGGATTAATGAGCAAGATATCATCCCAAAGACAGCCATCAATACTCGGTATGGGCATTATGAATTCACTGTCATGCCATTTGGATTGACAAATGCCCCAGCGACATTCAATCGCCTAATGCAGGACATTCTCAGAGAATACTTTGATGATTTTGTTCTTGTTTTTTCTCTGATGATATTCTGATTCACTCAAAGAATGCAGCTCACCACATGAAGCTCATGTCAGAAAAGTTCTTGAGATTCTAAGGAAACACCAACTTTGCAAAAAAGAGCAAATGCACTTTTTTTGCCAACCATGTTGAATACTTAAGCTTTTTGGTATCCAAAGATGGAATTTCTCTAGATTTCGCAAAAGTCCAAGCAATCGTAGATTGACCTGAACCAAAAACAATGAAAGAAGTCAAGGGATTCTTGGGATTGATTGGTTAGTATAGAATTTTTATACCAAAGTATGCTCTCATAGCTTCTCCCCTCACTAATCTTCTCAAGAAGAATACCCCATTTCAATGGTCTGCAGAGTGCTTTTGATAAGCTGAAGACCACCTTGGTAACCAATCCAGTTCTAAAGTTGCCAGATTTCTCTCTACCATTTGAGGTAGTAAACTGATGCCAGTGGTTTTGCCCTAGGAGGTGCACTCATGCAGGAGGGTCATGCAGTGGCCTATGAATCCCAAAAACTCAGAACGCATGAGAGGAATTATACTATCCATGACCTAGAACTACTTTCAATAGTATATGCCCTGAAGTTGTGGAGACATTGCCTACTGGGTCAAAGATTCACTTTGATGAGACAGATCATCAGAGCTTAAAGTGGATCTTCACTTAGAAGGATCTCAACATGTGCCAAAGAAGGTGGATGCAGACCCTGTAAGAATTTGATTTTGAAATCAAGTACCGCCCATGCAAAGAAAATGTGGTAGCAGATGCCCTCAGCAGAAAAGCCTCCTTACTTGCAATTACTGTAGTGTCAAATCCTTTGATTATTGAAGCAAGAGAGAAGATCATGCAGGATAGATTCTTTGGCCCTATTGCTACCCTACTTATGCAAGAAAGCAAAACTCCACAGGAGTTGAACCGAGTTCAAGGGTACAATCTTGATGATGGAATTATGTATTATAATCGCAGGCTATGCATTCCCAATGATGAGGGAACTAAGGGTCAAATTCTGAATGAAGCCCATGACAGCCTTATTGTTGCAGGACATCCAAGTTTCATCAAAACCTACATGTCTGTGAAGAAAAGCTTCTTTTGGCCTGGACAAAAAAAGGATGTACTTAATCATGTACATCAATGTCTGACATGTCAGAAAGTCAAGGCCGAGAGAGTAAAAATGCCTGGGAAGTTACATCCATTAGACATCCCCCACCAGTGAAGTGGGAATGCATCAGTATGGATTTTATTACTGGATTACCTTCACTGCAATCAGGTTACAACTCCATCTTTGTGGTAGTTGATAGACTAACCAAAGTTTCCCATCTAATTCCAATAAAAGAAACCTACACTGCAGTGGATGTGGCTAGAGTGTTCCTCAAGGAAATCTTCAGATTGCATGGCCTACCCACCACCAGAAGAATAGTAAGTGATCGAGACCCCAAATTCACGTCAAGATTCTGGATTACATTCTTCGAAGCAGTAGGAACTTTCTTGGATCTCAACATAGCTTACCACCCCGAGACCGACGGTACAGAAAGGGTAAACCAAGTAATCGAAGATATACTTCGGTCATGCTGTTGGCAGGGAACCCAAGAAGTGGCTTAGTTATCTGCACCTAGTCGAGCCTGCCTCTATAATGCTTCTTATCACCGAAGTATTGGGATGAGCCCTTTCAAGGCTCTGTATGGACAAGATTACTTAACTCCATTAACTTGGTCCGACCCATTGATTAGAGTCGAGATGTCCAAACACAGATGTTTGATGACATGGAGTAGCAGATGCAGTCAATTTGCAAAGATATAAAAGCTGCCCAGGATAGACAGAAATAGTATGCAAATAAGCAGAGGATAGACACAAAATTCGAAGAAGCAGATATGGTCTTCATTCGAGTAGGCCCCAAAAGAAGTTCTCTATCTCTTGGGAAGTACAAGAAGTTATCCCCCAGATATTGTGGGCTATATTTGATTACAAAGAAAATAGATGACTTAGCCTACGAGCTTCTTCTGCCTCCTCATCTCAAAGTACATAATGTATTTCATGTCAGTCTTCTTAAAAAGTATGTAGTACCAAGCCCGAATCATGTACTGCTTGATGAGAAATCTTAACTTCTTCAACCCAAGGGTAGATGGAACTCCAACCTAAAGAAATCTTAACTTCTTCAACCCAAGGGTAGATGGAACTCCAACCTGAAGAAATCCTTGATGTTCGAGAAAAGGTTCTCAGGAACAGAATTCTGAGAGAATTATTGGTCAAATGGAAGTTCTATCCTTTTGAAGATGCCACCTGGGAGGAGAAAGAAGATGAACTATTGCGGGATTACTCCCAGTTTGCGAGATGAGGACATCCCGCGTTTTTCAAGTGGGAGAGAGTGCAAGATTCCTCCCCAAGCCTCTTAAGAAGTACAGTGTCTTCCCCTGTAATCAAATCCCTCTTCAGAAATATAAAAGATCTTGTTTCTACCTGTTTTGATCTAGAGAGAGAAAATCTTCTAGAGAGAGGTGATTCAAGTTTTAAATATTTTTGGATGGAAAAATATCTCATCTTATTAAAATAAATTCCCCCAAAACAGAAGTTCAAAACTCAGAAGGTACATTAGAAACAAATTATAATCTGTTCACAAAAGGCCTTATCCTAAGGGTCCAGATTTTTTGAAAATTTTAGATTAAGGTTCTGAGGGACCAATAATATTAATCCAAATGTAGGGAGGAGGTAAATTGAAGAAATAAAGAAAACCCCCCCAAAAATGAGTAAATACTCACATAAGATGAAGAGTGGACTAAGGACCAAAGGAAATACTAAACAAAATGAATTTTTGACACCTCAGAGTGGGGATTCCCCCTCATGAAGTAGGCGCCTTTTTCCCATCATTGCTTTTGAATTTTAAATCAATAAAATTAGATATTTCATCTCTTCTCTCTCCTAGTTCAAAACTAGATCCAAAAAGTGAATTAAACTGACCCAGAAATGGTCAAAAATTGACCAAACTGATCTTGGAAATTCTAGAATCAGTTTGCTTGGTTATAAGCTCACTTTTTCCTATAAATAGAAGCCTCCCCCTTTGTAGACGCTTAATAGTGTTTTATGCACTATTACTCTACTCCTCCCCAGAGCCAAAAATAGTAAATTTATTGATAATTCATTAGTTTTTGACCATTTCCTCTTCAAAAGAATCGGTGACCACTCTTGTTGCAAACAAGAGTATATCCCTCAAACCATCAAGCCAAAGGAAAGCTCACAAAAATTCATGTAAGCTAGAAATCCTACTTTTTCTTTATTCCATTTAATGATTTTCTAATTTTTGTTTTCTTTAAAATGAAAAATGATGTTATGCCTTGTTTGAAAGGCTTTACCCCTCTCTTCATTCTTGAACTCAACCTTTCTTTATCCTAGATATGTAATCAAATTGTTAGAATTAAACTTTTCATATTGTTTCTCTTTAAAAAGTGGAATTTGATTAGTTAAGAATGCTTTAAACCATTTGGGATAATTTCTAAGTAACTTGAGAATTAAAAAAATTAAAAAATGGTCATCTATACAAAGGAGGTTATGGCAAAATTTTCTTAAATTTAGTGAAATAAGTTTTATCTTTTATTATTCAAAAAGAGTAATCCCCACCATTTGTGTATTCTAAAAGTGTTATTTTCATTCTAGGCATAGAAAAATGCATATTAGAAATATTTTTATTATAAAAGCGTTATTTCCATTAGAATTAATTTCTATGCATAGAAAGATGCATATTGGAGAATTTTTTTATTCTAAAAGTGTTACTTTCATCAAAATTGATTTTTATGCATAAATAGATGAATAAAAGAATTTTTTATTATTATAAAAGTGTTACTTTCATCAAAATTGATTTTTATGCATAAATAGATGCATAAAAGTTTTTTTATTATAAAAATGTTACTTTCATCAAAATTGATTTTTATGCATAAATAGATGCATAAAAGATTTTTTTTATAAAAGTGTTACTTTTATCATAATTGATTTTTATGCATAAACTGATGCTTAAAAGAAGTTTTTTTAATTATAAAAGTATTACTTTCATCAAAATTTCTTTTTATGCATAAATAGATGCATAAAAGAAATTTTTTATTATAAAAGTGTTACTTTCATCAAAATTAATTTTTTATGCATAAATAGAGACATAAAAGAATTTTTTTAATTCTAAAAGTGTTACTTTCATCAAAATTATTTTTTATGCATAAATAGATGCATAAAAGAAATTTTTTTATTCTAAAAGTGTTACTTTCATCAAAATTTATTGTGATGCATAAATAGATGCATAAAAGAACTTTTTTAATTATAAAAGTGTTACTTTCATCAAAATTAATTTTTTTGCATAAATAGATGCATAAAAGAATTTTTTTACTATGAAAGTGTTACCTTCATCAAAATTGATTTTTATGCATAAATAGATGCATAAAAGGATTTTCTTTTATATAAAAGTGTTATTCCCATAGAAGTTGGATTTTATACATAAATAGATGCATACAGAATTTTTATATCAAAATAAGATTTCTCTTTAATCCTATGTTTAAATCCCATGAATATTGGTAAATGAATAAGTAATATGGGTATCTTGTTTGCCACTGAAGTTTTACCATCTTTCCATGATTTGGATTTCGCACATATTTCTATAGAAGACTTATATGAAATATATTAAGAACTTTGAGATGAGGAGGTAAAAGAAGCTCGTAGACTAAGTCACCTACTTTCTTTGAATTCAGATATGGTCCACAATATCTGGGGGATAACTACTTATACTCCCCAAGAGATAAAGAACTTCTTTTGGTCCGTACTCAAATGAAGACCATATCTGCTTGTTTGCATTCTCTGACTGTCCTCTTCTTATCTGCCTAATGTTTCTGTCGATCCTGGGTAACTTTTATATCTTTATGAATTGCTTGCATCTGTTGCTCCATGTCGTCAAGCATTTGACCGGTCATCTCGACCCTAATCAATGGGTCGGACTTAGTTTATGGAGTTAAGCAATCTTGTCCGAGACGAACCCTGATTAGATTGGAATGAAGGAATTGGTCTCTCAATTTGGGTTCTTGACTTCCCTGTGCCCTTGTCATGGCAGGAGTCGGGCAGTCTTTTAACTGATGACCAAAACCTTGGCATCCAAAACACCGGTTCTCACTTCTGAACTCATCGTTCTGAGTCCTTGAAACAGGTGGGTTCCTGAGAAAGTATTCTGGGGAAAGTGTCTTCCCTTTTTAAACAGAATCTTTCTTTAATTTTTGAGAGGGAATAATTATAAGAGGGAATAATTTTTGAGAGGGAATAATTTTTGAGAGGGAATAATTATAAGATCAGAAAGGGAGATTCTTACTCCTGCATACCTCGAAGGTTGGGGGAGAATCTTGCATTCTACCCCACTTAAAAAAGTGCGAGATGTCCTCATCTCGCAAGGTAGAGGACAACTCTTTTTCATAAGATCCAATTTATTCTGGGGTTCCTTATATTCTGGTCAACCCAGCAGAATACTAGGATAAATATCCCTTATATAGAACTCATCATTAAATTACAATTCATTCAAATCATATCATTCATATCTTTAACATGATAATGGTCCATTAGACCGAAAAATTTCTTTCTGAACATTCCTCCACCACGGGAATTTCAGTCAAGCAAGTTCTCAATTTGTCATCCCTTAACTTGATCTACCGTGTCAAGTGTTAACAGTAGCAATTTGACAACACAATCCACTAATCTCATAGTGATTTGCTGAAATCATTATCATCATTCTAGTTATGAATATCATCACAGGGACTCGTCCCAATCATCCACATTGTGGTTTCGCTCAGCTTATTACATTTCAACCCATTTTCAAGGATCATCATTTTTCAATCAGAATCCAAATCAATTCATCAGTTTTCAAACAGAATTTAAAAATCATATCAACCACATTCAAAATCATCATCTGGATAGCATTAATGCTTATAATTTCAAGTCTTAGATTTACTCGTATATACTGCCGGTAAAGAGCTGCAGTTATACCCTCGGTATATACGGTAGTCATGGTACTTGGAATTATAAGGTAAATACCATCATGTCTAGGCCTCAAGCAAGTCAGGGTTCCATATAATTGCGTACTTCCATCTGAAGACCCAATTACTAATTTACGAATTTTCAGTTTGAATATCAAATTGTATGAATTATATCACACAATTACAACCTTTTTGTCCTTTTTGACTTAATTGGTTTCTCAGTTGATCTTTATTAGCCAATTAGCTCTGATATCAACTGTGAGATCCCTGTTCCCACCGTGCAACGGATTCGGGGTGCTAGCAGCGGAAGTAGCATTTCTTGCGCGAGGCAGGGTCCCACACTCGGGGCCTCGCCCACAGATATCCGGAAAAGAGACTAATCCGTCGGTTTTTCCAAAACCGAACCCGGAAAAACTTCCTTTACCCGGAAGGCACGGGCGATTCCACCAAGATAACTTTTTACTCTAACGTAGTCAAGACCATTACTGAGCAAGCTGATCCGACTGCACCTATAAAGATACTCGGCCAGATCAAGGAAGAAACTTGCACTTGGATCATTGGGATCAACGCTTTTTCCCCCATCAAGAGGCACAGCCGTTGATTCCTATCCATAGAACAATTACTATCCGAGATTTACTTCATCTATCGTAATAACAGAAATTGAGTCTCGATTTACGGATCCATCAGTCCAGCCTAACCCCATCCAGTCCCATGGGTTAGCCAGCCGCCCAACCACTCTAGTGATGGGATCCAATTAGGAATTTGGTTAGGTTTTGTCCCGGGTACCAGGGAAAAGAGTTCCCAGGCCCCCTAGCCGGAAGTTCATGCAAACATAAAACTAGTCACACCACTTACACACCCAATATGAAATTACCTTTTTCTCAGCGTCAGCTAACTTTAAAACAATCCTTTAATAAAACCATTATGTCATTGATGACAATCCTCAAATTCTCTGGTTGAATCCATATTTCCAATCATTCATTCATCGGTGTACTTATGGCATCATTGGCAACCAGAACGCTCACCACCTGTTCACTCAGGGGCCTTTTCAATAGTTCCTAGCTCATAGTACCCGACAATATTTTCACATATAAAAATCAAGATGGAATCTCCGTTGAAGATCAGCAAGATCAACCAACAGATCCATATAAAAGAGCCATGGACTCATCCGTTGAGGACCAGCAAGGTCAGTCAACCAGATCCATGCCCGGTTTCAGAAAACAACTCTTGATCCTTGTTCCAATATCTTCCACGACGCACGTGTGGGTATCTTCGGCGACCCAGAGCCCGAGCACCGTATGGTCAGCACCCTCTAGGATCCTTCGCAGGTGACCTAGCGCTTCACTCATAGGCCGCTTCCTTGGTCCCTCATCCACCGTACCGGAAGCTCACCATTTAAATCGAACCGAGGCTGGTCAAGACCTCGGTCGACCTTGCTACGCGAGACGTCCTCCATTGACTCTCCGTCAGCAGTTGCAACTTTATCAGTTAGGTCTTCATGACCTTAATCCACAAGACGGTCAAAATGCTTCCCCAGCATTCTTGACATAAAACAGTCATTTACAAACAGTCATAAAATACAGTTTCTATATCGAACTCTCGTCTTTCCACATTATCCCTCCTCAATCCACATTACTTAATCCACTTTCCATTCAATGTGTACTCATTCTCATCCATTTACTCATATCGACTACACATTATTTCACACACATTCACATTCATTATTCTACATACACATCCATGTTCGTACATCCACATCATACATCCAATCCATATCCGCATTCATACATACACATCCACATCCACATCCATACATCCACATCCACATCCACATTCACATCCATACATCCACTTCTACATGCATACATCATTTTTCATATCCTCATTCATACATCCACATACATACATCCATATCTGTATCTACACCCAGACATCCACATCCACTCCCACTTTCACATACATACATCCACATCTACATGCATACATCCATTTTCACATCCTCATTCATACATACATCCACATCCGCATCTACATCCATACATCCACATCCACATCCACATTCACATTCATACATACACATCTACATGCACACATCCATTTTCACATCCTCATTCATACATCCACATCCACATACATACATCCACATCCGTATCTACATCCATATCCACATTCATTCATACATCCACATCCACATTCACATTCATACATCCATTTCCACATTCTCATTCATATAACCACATACGCCTTCACATCTATTCTTTTACATTACATCCATTCTTGCCCTATCACAACCCATATACATCTTAACCCATCACATACACTTCTTACCTCATCCCATATACATCTTATCACATCTTGACTCATCTTATCACATCCTAACTCATCTCATATGCATCTTATCACATCTTATCACATCTCATACACCTCTTATCACATCCTATCACATCTCATACACATCTTTTCATATCCTATCACATCTCATATGCATCTTATCACATCTTATCACATCTCATACACCTCTTATCACATCCTATCACTTCCCATACACATCTTATCACATCCCATACACCTCTTATCACATCCTATCACTTCCTATATCTATTTATAGAATACAAGAGAATTCTTATATTTGATATAAGATTTCTCTACACATTTTTTATGCATAAATTTCATTTAAGGAGACTAACACTTTCGAAATAAAAATCAATCTTTTATGCATCTTCCTATGCATAAATTCATTTTAAATGAAAATGACACTTTTGAATTAAAATTCAATCTTTTATGCATCTTCCTATGCATAAACTCAATTTAGATGAGAATTGACACTTTTGAATTAAAAATCCATCTTTTATGCATCTTCCTATGCATAAATTCAATTTAGATGAGAATTGACACTTTTGAATTAAAAATCCATCTTTTATGCATCTTCCTATGCATAAATTCAATTTGGATGAGAATAACACTTTTGAATTGAAATTCCATTCTTTTATGCATACCTCTATGCATGAAATCCAAATATGATAAAAGTAACACTTTTACATTAATATAATAATCTTTTATGCATACCTCTATGTATGAAATCCAAATATGATAAAAGTAACACTTTTATATTAAAATAATAATCTTTTATGCATACCTCTATGCATGAAATCCAAATATGATAAAAGTAACACTTTTACATTAATATAATAATCTTTTATGCATACCTCTATGCATGAAATCCAAATATGATAAAAGTAACACTTTTACATTAATATAATAATCTTTTATGCATACCTCTATGCATGAAATCCAATATGATAAAAATAACACTTTTACATTAAAATAATAATCTTTTATGCATACCTCTATGCATGAAATCCAAATATGATAAAAGAAAGACTTTTACATTAATATAATAATCTTTTATGCATACCTCTATGCATGAAATCCAATATGATAAAAATAACACTTTTATGTTAAAATAATAATCTTTTATGCATACCTCTATGCATGAAAATCAATTATGCATAATATAAAAATCAATTTCTCTATGATTACAATGAATATCTTTCAATTAATCTAGGATGATAATTCCTAGAATATGGTAGGAAGTCCTCTTTTCATGCTTTGAATGAAATTATTTTATGTGTAATTTTTATAAAAATTTTGCCATAGCTCCGCTGCTATGACCGATAAATCTCAATTTTTCTAAGGGATAAAGCTTATCATTAAGGAAATAATTAGAATGATCCCTAATTGGATCATTAATCCATAATGGATTGAATCATCAATATTCATGAAATACATAAACTAAAAGCATAGAAAAAAGCCATTAATTTGGTCTCAAGCCTAGATTAATCTTGGATTAAGGAAAAGCTTTATGAAAAGCTTCATTTGGATTGAGAATGGGTCATGAGTATGACCATTTCTTGAGTGAGAGAGAGAAATTACATAAAACCATTAGAATTAAGCATAAATGGAAATTTATGTAATTCTTAACTATCATTAATCAATTAACTTCAATAGCATTCATCAAATTATGTAACTCTTTACTACCATTCATCAATTAACTTCAATAGCATTCAAAAACCATTCTAATTAAGCTTCTCAAGCTTGAGAGAGGTTGAGAAGAGAGAAACATTGAGATTTTTTATAGAAAAGATTCAAAATTCACCATTTACCTTACAAATTGCTTGATTCTTTGTTCACGGTAGAGGCCCCCAACCAATCAATTGGTTATGTTGATGGAGCCACCAATGGGGATTGAAGAAAGAGGGAAGCTCCAATTTCTTCAATTTGGAGAGAATTTTAGAGAATAGTAGAAATTAGCATTATTTCAGCATAACTCTAGTATAGTAAAATTCTCCTATTTTTTTCAAAGGATTCATGTTCTATTTATAGGAGAGGGAAGCTCTAACCAAAGTTAACTGATTTCTAGAATTTTCTAGATTTTAGTTTGGTTGAATTTGGACTAGATTTGGACCTAGTTTGGTTCCTTTTTTATTTGATTTGGTTCTATTTTGATTTGGTTTGGTTCAAGAGAGAGGAGAGATAAAAATATCACAATATTTTTGAGTTTAAAACTCATTCAAGCATGTGAAGTATGCACCTCCTTTAAGGGACTCCCCATCATTACATATGTGTCAAAATGGAATCATTATACCTAAAATATCTCATATTTTTTATATTACTCATAGTTTCTTACTAATAAACCTTGTACATAGTCAACTCTTCATCTTATGTGAGCATTTACTCATTTTTGGGTATCTTCTTTTACAAATTGGATTTATCTCCTTCCCACACATGGATTGATTCTATTGGCCCACAGGAACCTTAATTGGACCATAATCCAAAAATTTCTGAAAATCTAGACCCTTAGGCTAAGGTCCTTTATACCCATTTCCAATTAATTCCAATTGCACATTGGAAAGTTCTTTTTGAATTTTTGTTTCAGGGGAATTCATTTTAATAATATGAGAAATTTTTCTATCTAAAAATATTCAAAATCTGAATATTCTCTCTCTAGAATATTTTCTCTCTCTATGTTAAAAGAGTTAGAAACAAGATCTTTTATATGTCTGAAGAGGGAATTGATTACAGGGGAAGATGCTGGACATTTTGAGAGGCTATGGAGGAATCTTACATAAGAATTTTCTTCAGATAAACATCTACTGAACTTCTAACCGTAAGGAAAATTATATCTTTATGAATTTTATTTCTTCCTATAACCATAATAAATAAATAAATGGTTCTATACGAGAATATCGAGTTTTTATAAAAATACTCTTCTTCCATTAATCTAATTTTGGGTAATACTCTTCTTCCATTATCTTCCTATAACCATAACAAAATAAGAAAATGGTTCTATACGAGAATATCGGATTTTTATAAAAAAACTCTTCTTCCATTAATCTAATTTTGGGTAAATATCAATTTGGTGATTTGTCCACATAAAATATCTAAGAATATTATTTTCATAAATTTAATTATCAACCCTAATTTTCTAGGTGGAATTATGGTGAAAATTCCTCTTTTGTCCATCAAAAATTAATTTAAACCTTTCTCTACTTAAAATACCATAAAATTTCTTCTTTTAATTAAATATAAAAATCCATTTTTTGAATATGCTTAAAATTCCTCTTTTTGTATTTAAATGATTGAATTAATGGTGTTAAGCAGTCTTGTCCATACAAAGCTTTGAAAGGGCTCATCTCGATGCTTTAGTGATAAGAGGCATTGTAGGTGAACTCGACTAGGTGCAGATAGCTTAGCCATCTGTGTGGACATCTTGACCATAATCAATGGGTCGGACCAAGTTAATGGTGTTAAGCAGTCTTGTCCATACAAAGCTTTGAAAGGGCTCATCTCGATGCTTTAGTGGATAAGAGGCATTGTAGGTGAACTCGACTAGGTGCAGATAGCTTAGCCACTTTTTGGGTTCCCTGCCACATCATGACCGAAGTATATCTTCGATTACTTTGTTCACCCTTTCTGTTTGACCATTGGTCTTGGGGTGGTAAGCTGTGCTGAGATCCAAGAAAGTTCCTACTGCTTTAAAAAATGCAATCCAAAATCTTGACGTCGTGAACTTGGAATCTCAATCACTTACTATTCTCCTGGGTAGGCCATGCAATCTGAATATTTCCTTGAGGAACACTCTGGCCACATCCACTACATTAGTGTAGGTTTCTTTTGCTGGAATCAGATGGGCAACTTTGGTTAGTCTATTAACTACCACGAAGATGGAGTTTTAACCTGATTGCATTGAAGGTAGTCTAGTGTAAGGTCCCTCCCAGGCCATGTATGTATGTGTCTCTTTTAATATAGATTTCAATAAGGAAAGAGAGTGTACTTAGAGAAGAGTGAGACAATAAGGCTAGAAACATTAGGAAAGTATTAGAATAAAAATATTAGCTCCAAAAATCCGAAAAGAAATAAGAAGACAAGAATAGTTCTATTAAGAGATAAGTATCTCCAAAAATAGAATTTTGAATTTAGGTGATAAGAGGTCATATTTAGAGTACTTTTACATTTTGAGTCCATGCATACTAAAAATGTGGAAAAACAACACGTTTCTAAAGATGGCACGTTTGTGGCTATATACAGACATTTTTGCATATTCTACCTACGCTAGCTTATAGAACAAATGGCTTCCGGTTCTTTTGACTAGCTATATGACCATATTCTGAGTTTGTAGCGTTTTTTTGGAGGCTTCTTGTGGAGAGATTTCATGGCTGCGTTTTCATCATCAACTTCAGCCTTCTTCATGGTGTTTTTCCAGAGGAGGCTACTCATAGGGCCACACGCATACTTGAGCTTATTCATGCTGATCTTGGAGGACCTATGGAAGTACAATCGCTTGGTGGATCCAAGTATTATATGCTTCTTGTGGATGACTTCTCTCGCAAATCATGGGTTTATTTCTTACCTAAGAAGTCTGATGCTCTTTCTCAAATTCTGAATCACCTTGGATGTTCATCTACTCCGACACTCATCTACTCAGATTCAAAGAGTGCTATTGCTTTAGCCAAAAATCCAGTTATTTGAGGATGATCCAAACACATTGATGTTCATTTTCATTTTGTTCGTGATTGGATTTTTGAAGGTCGCATTCAGCTTGAGTATTGTCCTACCAAAGATAATGTTGCTGATTTGTTTACTAAGTCTCTTCCTCGACCTACCTTGGATTATCTTCTTCAGCACATTGGCGTTCGTCCTCCCAGGTGTCATCTCCAGATGGTGTCACGCTAGTGGCACACTCTTTAGCCTCTAGGCATTTTTGGGATTTATAGCATTCATTTCCATTTTTGGGATTTATAGCATTCATTTCCATTTTTTCCTTTTTACACACATTTTTGGGTGGAGGAAAGGGTGGAGGAACTTTCCTATATATATGAGGCATTGTAGTTCATTTCTAATCAAGTTGGCTAGTGGTTCATTCATGAGTTCTTGAGTACATTGTCTCTTCTCTCATCTCTTCTTTCTCATAATAAAATCCATACTGATACATTCCCTCTTCATCTAATGGATATAACTTCCCAGGCATTTTTACTATTTCTGCTTTGAATTTCTGACAATTCAAGCATTGACGCACATGATTAAGTACATCCTTTTTTAGTCCAGGATAAAAGAAGCTTTTCTTTACAGACATGTTAGTCTTGATGAAACCTGGATGTCTTGCAACAATAAGGCTGTCATGGGCTTCATTCAGAATTTGAACTTTAGTTCTCTCATCATTGGGAATGCATAGCCTACTATTATAATACATAATTCCATCATCCAAGCTGTACCTGTGAGATCCCACTGTCCCCTTTGCGTGCACTGTATTCCGGGTTGGTAGCAGCGGAAGTAACTTCCTCTTACGTGCGGGGCAGGGTTTCCCACTCGTCGGGGCCTTGCCCTCGAATGTCCAGGCACCATGAGACTAATGTGGTGGTCATTCCAAAACCAAAACCGGGAAAATTTTCCTTTCCCAAAAAACGGGAACGATTCCACCTTTTTGAATTTCTTAACACTAGTTCTGTAATTGGACACTAAAGTGTCCTCAGGACACTTTAGTGTCCTGTTTCTCACCAAAACTTTGGAATTTTTTGGGGAACCTAGAAACAAGATTTCTACACCTTGTTTCAACCATAGGTCGGTTAAAAGTCAAAAAATAAAGGGGATTTTTCATGATGTCAAAACACAAGCTATATTAGAAATTTGACAAAAAAACTCTAACTTGAAATTTTCAATGAAATTTGAAGCTGTCAAAAATCCCATAACATGCCTATAACTTCTTGAATAAATCATGTTTTTCATGTTTGTAAAAGTCAATTGGTAGAACTTGGGGTTTCAAAACAACACAATCTCCTTTAGGTCCTAGTTCCTAAAGCTACTTGTTGTGAACTATAACAAAAATCTCATAATTACCAAGATGCTGAAAAAGAGAAAATTTTGGTCTTCCAAAGGTACTTCCACAAAACTAGGGTTATGTTAGTGCAAATTGGCAATTGGAAATGATTATATAGTTCAAAACCAAGTTAATACATATTTTTTGGGGTCCCAAGCTCAAGTAAATCTTACTACTTGAGCGCTATCTTAGTTTTTCAATCGTGCTACATTTTTCAAAATTTCAAAATTCTCTCTCAACAACCATGAAACAAAGGTTTTAGGTGCCCAAATTATGTTTGTACAATGTACCTTAGCGGAATTATTCTATACAGACAAAATGTTGCAAGTTTACTAAGGAATGTAATGCGTATGACTCAAGAATCTAAATCCAGAATTTTTGTTGTGTGCAGTTTTGACATTTTGAAACAATTAATATTTTTAGCTTACTAAGGGGCTTTTACATATAACTTTAAGATCTCAATGGATAGAGTAAGCATTGTATCACCTTAAAAAACTTGTAAACACATTAAAACCATGTATTGGTTTGGATACAAATGGATGCCAAAAAGTGGTGTATCAAAAACACACAACTTCCTACTATTTTAGACACTCTCAATTGAATTTTATTTCATGTGAAACTTGGCAAAATCTTTGACAAAAATATGAAATAATTACTTGGAATTTTTCACGGGGCTTAGTGATTTTTTTCTCTAAGCTTATAAGGCGGTTTTCTCAAACCTGAGTTGCAGTCTCATGCAAGTCCTATTTATGGGTGTAATTCCTTATCGTGCCAGCATCCAAATTTCAAGGTTATATTTTTTAAAGACACAGTAGGTCACATATTCAAACTTCTCAAGAGGGATTTTGAATATGTCTTTCCAGCACAAGTAGCATTTTATTTGCATCGTCCGAAAAAGGACACTTAAGTGTCTTTTTTTGGTACCAAACTAGTGTTAACAAATTTTCTAATGGGGTGAAGAGACTAAACTAACCTTCACCTGATTAAATCAGATAGAAGGAAATTATTACAGACTTAACTTGAAGAAATCAACTCTTTTTTTCTAATTAAATCAGGCACAGCCATTGCTCTATTCGTTTGAGAAGTCTTCAGGCTTTTATTTAACTAATGGAGTTATAAGCATATTCCTATTAATCAATTTTATTATTAAAACTCTATTGATTCTAGCCTAGGCCCATGGGTTACCACCACTGGAATTGGTAGAACCAGACAAGTACTCACCCACCCATAATTGAATGCCTTTCTTAACTTTTTCTTTAGAATACAGATACGCACACACTTCTCTTTAAACTTTAACTTATAAAACAATCCATTGACAAACAATTTTTGGTTACAGATGTCATAACTCAAAATTTCCATCCAATCCTTGTTTCTCAACAAAATTAGTATCACTCTGGACTCTCCGTTGACTTACTGGTCAGTCAACAAGATCCAGTAAATAGATTACAATAAACATTGGTCCATCATACTTTGACGCCACCGTGATTGCAAGCAAGGAGGCTTTTCTACTGAGGGCATCTGCTACCACATTTTCTTTGCCTGGGCAATACTTGATTTCAAAATCAAATTCTTGCGGGGTCTGCATCCACCTTCTTTGGCGCATGTTGAGATCCATTTGAGTGAAGATCCACTTTAAGCTCTGATGATCTGTCATCAAAGTGAATCTTTGACCCAATAGGCAATGTCTCCACAACTTCAGGGCATATACTACTGAAAGTAGCTCCAAGTTGTGGACAACATAATTTCTCTCATGTGTTCTAAGTTTTCGGGCTTCATAGGCCACTGCATGACCTTCCTGCATGAGTGCACCTCCTAGGGCAAAACCACTGGCATCAGTTATTTACTACCTCAAAGGGTAGAGAGAAATCTGGCAATTTTAGAACGGGATTGGTTACCAAGGCAGTCTTCAGCTTATCAAAAGCACTCTAACACCTGGCAGACCATTGAAACGAAATATTCTTCTTGAGAAGATTAGTCAGGGGGAAGCTATGAAAGCATACTTAGGTATAAAAATTCTATACCAACTAGTTAGTCCCAAGAATCCTTTGACTTCTTTCACACTGTCTTTGGTTCAGGCCAATCTATGACTGCTTGGACTTTTACGGAATCTGGAGAAATACCGTCTTTGGATACCAGAAAGCCCAAGTATTCAATATGGTCAACAGAGAAAGTGCATTTTCTCTTTTTAGCAAAGAGTTGGTGCTTCCTTAGAATCTTAAGAACTTTTCGGACGTGAGCTTCATGGTCAGCTGCATTCTTTGAGTAAATCAGAATATCATCAGAGAAAACAAGAACAAAATCATCCAAGTATTCTCTGAGAATGTCCTGCATTAGGCAATTGAATGTAGCTGGGGCATTTGTCAATCCAAACGGCATGACTGTAAATTCAAAGTGCCCATACCATGAGTGTTGATGGCTAATCTGATAATACCCTGATTTGAGATCTATCTTTGTGAAGATCTACGCAGCACTTAGCGTGTTGAGAAGCTCATTAATTTTGGGGATAGGATACTTATTCTTAACTGTCAGCTGATTGAAACCTCTGTAATCCACACAGAGTCTTAGCGTTCCATCTTTCTTTTCTTAAAAGAGAACTGGCGCTCCCCAAGGTGAAACACTGGGTCGTACAAACCCTTGTTCTAACAGCTGCCTGAGTTGTTCCTTGAGTTCAATGGCTTCAGGGACTGGCATTCTGTGCATGGACTAGGCTACTGACTGAGTTCCAGGGGTCAATTCTATCACATGATCTATTTCCCGAATCGGAGGCATCTCTATTAGCTCTGCTGGGAATAAATCATCATATTCACTTAACCAATCTGGTTCTTTAGCTTTTAACTTTGAGTCTACAGGATTTATTTATGAGCTGCTTCTCTCTAAGTCCTTTCAATAACTTCGAAGCTTTTACTAAATGCAGACTTGGGGATCCTAAAATTTCGGTTCCTTGAACTTTGTTTCCGTGAAGGTCACGGAAGGAAATGGTTCCATTTTGACAGTGAATGTCAGCTTGATTATTGATTGAACTGAATACGATCTGTCTCATGGTGGCCAATTCAACTTGCATAGGTTTCCCTAATTTCTGATCTAAGACTAGCTTACACAAGCATCCAGGGAAAATAAATGAATGAGTAGTGCTTGAATCAATCAAAAGTTTGAATGACTTACCCTTATACTCAGCTAGAGTATGGATGACTGAGAATTGATGATTTGGCCCTTGGTTTTCAATTGCGGCATAAATCTGGCCTCTTTCCTTTTCCACTACTTATGCTATTGTAACTGCTCTGGCTGCTGTGCAGACTGGGGCGGAACTCTTTCTCTTTGGTTACCCTAGTTCTGGGAGGGAACTCTGAGATTACTCTGTACAGAGGCAGATGGCTGAGCTGGATTCCTCCTGGGATTGCCCTAATTTTGACGAGATGGACCTTGATTTGACTGATAGGAAGGGGCTGGTCTCTGCATTCTAGGTCCTTGACTTCCCTGCCCTCTTGACATGGTAGGAGTCGGGCAGGCTTTAAGCTAGTGTCCAAAACTCTGACATCCAAAACATCTGTTTTCACTTCTAAGCTCCTCCCTCTGAGTCCCTGAAAAAGGTGGGGCTCCTAAAAAAGTGTTCTGAGGGAAGGGTCTTCCTTCACTTCTGAATCTGCCAGCATCTTGATTCTGACTCGGGCCTTGCTGCCTCTTTGGGGGTTTGAAGCACTTCCTGGGGTTTGGAACCTTTTAAAGTTTGAGGGTGTAGGCCTTGGTGGGACCTTGACAACAACAAATGCCTTTGCAAAGTCCTTTGCCATTCTCATAGCTTCTGCCATTGAGACTGGCTTGGCATTTTTCACTAAAGTATCCAATGGCTCGTTCATTCCTCAAATGAATCTGGCCATCAGCTGCTCTTCATCCAAAAGTGGAGAATATTTGAGGAGAAGGCCAAATGCCTGATGGTACTCTTCAATTGTCCGGCTATCCTGCTTCAATTCCAAGAACTCATTCATTTTGGTTTCTAGGAAGCCTGGAGGACAGAACCTCTTCCTGAGGTATGCTTTAAGATCTGACCACGTCTGGGTATTTTGGTTGAGATAGTCTGTCTCGCAATGGTTCCTCCATGCGACCGTGGCCGTGCGACCGTGGCCGTTTCCATAATCTTTAATCTGGCGAGAGCCATCTTTCTCCTCTCATTGTAACCGGTTACATCAAAGTACTCTTCCATGGCCTCAATTCATTTTTCCACTATTTCTCCTAACTGTTCCCCTTCACCCTTAAATGGACCAAGTTGGGATCGGTGCACGGATTTACGTCCGGATCTAACTCTTGATCATCGGTAAGAGGATCCGGTTACCTAGCATGGGCCGCACGCCTCATGATTCTGACAAAATGAGATTTTCTCAACTTAACTTTGTCATCAGATTTATGACTATTTAATTTTTGAGATTTATTTCTTAAACAATAATTATTCCATCATGATTCTTAAAAACAAGATTCACTCTGATAATTTTATTAACCAATATTCACGAATCACAACCACGAAAACAATTTGGATTCTTTTGCAAAACATCATTTATTATCAAAAGTTTTTGATATATACATAGAGCATCTCGGCTCCAAAAGTCATTGCCTCAATCACGTACGCATAAAAAGGCGACACTGCGATGGAGACATGCTATGATATACATGATCCATCACTGATAAGGGTGTTGTAATTCTACTTCTAGGAATAAAGCGACTCATAAGTCTGAAAATTGGGCAAGAATTTCTAAAATTTTGGGGCGAATGATTAAAGAGTTAAAAATAATGAACAACTCCTAGCCTTATCAAGATCATGGATAGGGAGATATTCTGCCACCTGAGTCTTTGAAGTTGATTGGTATTGACATTAATACATCGCCCTCCAGAGAACCACATGTGCTGACATCGCCCTCCAGAGAACCACATGTGCTGACATCGCTCTATAGGATCAAGGAAGTATAGATCCTCAAAGTGACGCGCGAGCCTCACTTTGCTTTCTTGGGTTGTAGCAGAGTTGATGAGATGATCGAAGGAAAAGGCGATCATATCCTGACTCTGGGAAAGTCTAGGAATGCTAGACAGATATTGAGATTTTGTTCCAAAAACAAAGGAGGTGCTTTCAAATTTCTTGCAAAAGGCATTTATGCAAGGCACTTGAGGTTAGATTTGGATGCCCAAGATATGGTTCATGTCTTTAAATGGGTCTCAGACATTACTAATGCAAAGGGAAAGTGCAGATAGCGATTAGAGAGAATCTTGACATTTTTCTGTTGCATCACTAAACCTTAATTCAGTCTGAGAGGGTTAGGGATTCTTTCAAAGTGTTTTCATTGCTTTATTCTACTCTCCAAGGGCTACTTTTAGAGTCCTCAACTGTACGTGTCTCTCCTCCTTTGCCTCTCTAACCTCCTGGCGTGCCTGGCTCAGCTAGGACGCCACCCACTCACATGTAGGCAGCTGCTCCTGGAGACATTGGAGCGAAGCAAGGCTACGTCTCAAGCAACGCTCCCACTCTCGTGTCTCTCCCAACCGTGTCAAGGCTGTAGCGTGCAAAAAAGAGCTGAGCTCGATGAGTCCCTGGGCACACTAGCCTGTTGCATCCAGGTTAGAGCTCTGGCTATCATGCCATATCCTCTCAATGTCCTCAAAAAGACTGGGATCTGTAAGTATCCTCTCTGGATCCTCAACTGCAAGCTGGTCTCCCGTGTCCTCTCCTCAAGTGTCAAAATAACTGGTGCATGGTCTGAAAAAGAGGTGCCAGCGAGAATGCCAACGGAGCCATCACGCTCCCCGAACCCGTCGCCCACATAGAAGCCATCAATCCGTGATAGATTAGTCCCTCCCTGTCGGTGATCCGACCGAGAGAAACTAAGACTGTCCTGAGAACGGGAGAAAGCCTCATGCTGCCATGCATCAGTGATCCACAGTGTCATACAAAATCACTCCCAAGCTGCAAGCTCCATGCCGTGCAGCACTGTAACATGACTGCCTCTCCCACCCTATCGGCCAGGTCCTCAAGCATGTTGAAGTCTCCCCCGACACACCAATGTGCGGCCCCGGGCAATGCATCTGTAAAGGGTCCAGAACTCTGCTCTGGCACTAGCATGGTTGGGTGCATAGACATTGAGCACACCAAAGTGCTCATCGTGCATCCTCAGAATAACATACTGTGCTCTACCAGGCACAATGACCCCGCGGTCCACAATGGCTTACCGCCATACATCCGCAATGACCATACATACTCCTCCTTGCCCACCCAAGGGGCCAAAACCTACAGACCAAAATGTGTCCCATCTACCAAGCACCACTTAACCATATCTCCGAATCGTGCTCTCACTCAAATGGTGCTCTTGCATCATCAGAATATCAATACTGCCCCCAACCAGGCATCTCTAAAGCTCCTGCCTCAAGCAACCACGATAACGTACATTGCCACCAAGGCCTTGTACATTCCATGAGATGATCCTCATGGATGACCTGCTGAGGTGGAGGCTCTCTCAGCCATACGACGGGCCTTCGCAAGGGGCTTGGATGGAGAGTAATCCCCATCTGAGAGGCTACGAATCTGCCCACCCAGTGTGCTGCAAGAGTCTGATGATAACGTACATAGTGTGCGCCATTAAGGCCTTGTACATTCCATGAGATGATCCTCATGGATGACCTGCTGAGATGGAGGCTGTCTCAGCCATACGGTGGGCCTTCACAAGGGGCTTGGATGGCGAGTAATCCCCATCCGAGCGGCTACAAATCTGCCCTGGAGAGTTCAGAGTGATACTAATTTTGTTGAGAAACAAGGATTGGATGGACATTTTGAGTTTTGACATCTGTAATAACCAAAAATTGTTTGTCAATGGATTGTTTTAGAAGTTAAAGTTTAAAGAGGAGTGTGTGCGTATCTGTATTCTAAAGCAAAATTTAAGAAAGGCATTCAATTATGGGTGGGTGAGAACTTGTCTGGTTCTACCAATTCCAGTGGTTGGGCGGTGGCTAACCCATAAGCCGCATAGGCTAGAATGAGTAGAGTTTTAATAATAAAATTGATTAATAGGAATACGCTTAGAACTCCATTAGTTAAATAAAAGCCTGAAGACTTCTCAAATGAATAGATCATCAACGGCGGCTGTGCCTGATTCAATTAGGAAAAAAGCGTTGATTTCTTCAAGTTAAGTCTGTAATAATTTCTCTCTATCTGATTTAATCAGGTGAAGGATAGTTTAGACTCTTGACCCCGTTAGAAAATTCGTTAAGAAATTCAAAAAGGTGGAATCGTTCCCGTTTTCTGGGCAAGGAAAATTTGCCTGGTTTTGGTTTCGGAATGACCACCAGATTAGTCTCGTGCATGGACATTCGAGGGCGAGGCCCCGAGTGGAAAATCCTGCCCCGCGCAAGAGGAAGTTACTTCCGCTTCTACTACCAACCGAGAATCCGATGCACAGAGGGGGCAGTGGGATCTCACAGCAGCTGGTATCAGAGCCCTGTTGTAAACTTATGAAATAGTAGTAGAAATTGCTTGAATTTTTTAAAGTAAATCTGGAAAAAAAATGTTTTCACTTGCTAAGATTAAGTTTGAAATGAATTCATAAATTGAATTGGATTTTTAGATGGATAACAAGATTCGTCAAGGAGCGCAGTATCCTTGAAAACATTTTCACCTTCTGGGAGGCGACGGCCTGAGCTAGATTTCTCGGTGAGGACTTGGTCGTTATGCTTCTCGATTTTGAGAAGGCATACGATAGAGTCAATTGGGGTTTTCTAGAGGGCACTATGCCTCGCCTGGGTTTTGAGCCAGACTGGATTCGAGGAGCGGCGGCTCTATATTCCACAGCTTGTAGCTAGGTGTTGATGGCCGGAGGAGGGGGGCCGAGTTTTGAGTTGACCAGATCAGCCTCAGGGATGCCCTCTCACCCCGTTCCTTTTTCTTTTCTTTGCAGAGGCTATGAGCATGTATCTAACAACAGAGGAGGTTGGTTTGAGAGGACTCTAGCTTCCAATCTGGGGTGAGGACTTGCTCAATTCTGAGTTTGCTGATGACACAGGATTGTTTCTGCATGGCCAGGAGGCCACTCTACAGAGGGAAGAGCAGTCGCTACAGGTTTTTGGTGTGGCTTCGGGAGCATCGATTGGCACAAGACAAAGGCTTTTTGGATCAGTAGTAGCACTCTCGCTCCGGCATGGAGCCCAGACCCGGGTTTTAGATGGATTCCTCCTGGCACAGTAGTGCGGTATCTGGGATGCCAGATTGGACTTGATTTGTCACCTAAGCGCAGCAGATCGCCCCGCTTCTTCTAAGCATTCGGAAGAAGCTTTTATATTGGAGTACAGCTCGACTATCCTTGGCTGGGAGGGTGGTGGTGACAAATCAGGTGCTTTTAGCCACTATGTGGTACATCATGTCTTGCTGGATCTTCTCGAGCTCTTGCATCAACCAGGTACAGAGGCTGATCAGGAACTTTCTTTGGTCTGGGCGGGATGGTCAGCCAGCCTGGGCTAAGGTTGCTTGGGCAGTTATTACTCTTTCGTGCTGGCCTAGGGGGGCTTGGGCATTATAGATCGAGCTGATCAGAGTAGAGCCTTGTTGGGGAAGCTTATGGTTTGAGGGCTACTTCCAGGCACTGAGTCTTATAAGGAGCTTCTTTTTTAGCAGCGGCTGTGCAGGCTAGAGCTCCCCCAGCAGGGGGCACTTGGGCACCAGAGATACGGTAGATCTTCATAGAGATGAGGAGGATAGGCCTCAGTAGAGGATGGGAGGACAAATTTGCCTTGAGCATCCTGCGAGCTTGGGAGTTGCTGAGATCAGGGTTTTCTCAGAGACCTCCCACTTGTGATGAGGAGCAGTCCAGACAGCCGCTCATATGGAGCCCCGCGGTACGCACAGAGTAGGGTCATATGGCGGGTTCTCGGCCTCGTCTAGCCTGGGGACCATTGGCAGGCAGGCCCACCATGCAGTTTTGGAGATTGGTAGGCCTTTTGCAGTCTCCTGGAGAGGAGATCTAGGTGGAGAGGCTGAGTCACTTCAGAGAGGGGCTGATTATGAGGGATGACATTTAGGAGGCACTCACACTGAGGAGTGGTTCACGCCTTTCGAGCCAGCGGCCCCACAATGGATGGGAGCCTTTACACAGTTGGAGATCCTGATTGCTGTCTGAGCTTGCACTGAGGATGGTTGATGCCTCTACTATGAGATAGAGGATGAGGGCAGACTTCAAAGAGTGGAGGCCAAGTCGCCTTTGGTTACAGAGTGCATCTTTCAGAGGATATGGGTAGTGGCTGCCGCTTCTCGGAAGTGGCATATTGATCCAGACCCTGCAGATGTGGACTTTGATTGGCGCATATGGGCATATGCTACGCGCCCCTTGGCCTGGCTCCCCAGTGGGACCTTGGCGAGTACGAGTGGCATGATCCTTATGCATCCCCCGAGGCCACAGAGATCACCTTTTTCCAGTACACTGTTCGGTTGGGGAGGCATATTTTGACTGCGAGGAGGATGGTCTCTCCAGCTGCATCGGAGCATTGGCGGCTATACAGGGACTCTCTCATAGGAGGTCTTGGAGGATTTTTGGACCAGGCTCTGGGCTAGCCGATAGGCACGCAGGATCTCGATTTTCCAGTGGGCTGGTTGCCCACAGGGGCTCTGCAGTTGGCACGTGGCTTGTCTACAGTGGCCTTCCGCCGGCCTGCATTCGATGCGGCCACCCATTGGAGACACACAGACATTGCCTATGGGACTGTCCACAGGTGCAGCAGATTTGGCTGAGGATGTTGCGCATTTTGGCCCCCCTCTCTCCAGGGGGCATGTATACGTGGGGAGCCGCTGCTTGGTCGACTTCATTAGGGCCAACTCTGGGATACAAGACGGAGCAGGATAGCCAGGCAATCAGATTCATTAGGGGCCAGCCTCGCCTTGTTCCTTTATCGGATTTCTTGACAGCCGACGGCTGGACACAGGAGAGGGATTTACGATGGGAGCTCCTCAGCAGCCTCACCATATGGTTCACCTGGAGAGCCCGTTGTTTCACGGCCTTTGAGGGGGGACTAGAGTTAATTCACACCCTAGGAGGACAGTATGACCGCATCTGCTGGGGCGACTCAAATCGAGCGATCTTGCGGCGCCAGGCCTTCCACACCACTTGGCACAGCGGCCCTTTCTATACTCTACACATGGGTACCCCCGCTGGCACTAGGCCACCTGTTTGGATTTTTCCCCCTCCTATTGTATGATATAGCCTCTCAGTTATTTGTACCTTTTTTATTTGTACTTTTTTGCACCTAGGGAGAGTCTCCCTAGCTGCCTTGATTGGATATCTGCTCTGCCTTCTTATGGAGCAGGAGAGGGTTTTGTAGCCCAATGGGCAGTTTTTTTAATAACTAATGAAAGGATCATTTCTCAAAAAAAAATTAGAATCTTTTGCAAAACATCATTTATTATAAAAAGTTTTTGATATATACATAGAGCATCTCGGCTCCAAAAGCCACTGCCTCAATCGCGTACGCATAAAAAGGTAATACTGTGATGGAGACATGCTATGATATACATGATCCATCACTGATAAGGGTGTTGTAGTTCTACTTCTAGGAATAAAGCGACTCAGAAGTCTAAAAATTTGGCAAGAATTACTAAAATTTCGGGGAGAATGATTAAAGAGTTGAACATAATAAACAACTCCTAGTCTTATCAAGATCATGGCTAGGGAGATATTCTGTCGCTTGAGTCTTTGAAGTTGATTGGTATTGACATTAATTTATCGCCCTCCAGAGAACCACATGTGCTGACGTCGCTAGGGAGATATTCTGTCGCCTGAGTCTTTGAAGTTGATTGGTATTGACATTAATACATCGCCCTCCAGAGAACCACATGTGTTGACGTCGCTCTACAGGATCAGGGAAGTATAGATCCTCAAAGTGATGCACGAGCCTTGCTCTGCTTTCTCGGGTTGTAGCAGAGTTGATGAGATGATCGAAGGCAAAGGCGATCATATCCTGACTCTCGAAAAGTCCAGGAATGCTAGACAGATTTGGAGAATCCATCTAAAAATCCAATTCAATTTATGAATTCATTTCAAACATAATCTTAGCAAGTGAAAACATTTTTTTCCCAAATTTACTTTAAAAAATTTAAGCAATTCCTACTACTATTTCATAAGTTTACAACAGCGCTCTGATACCAACTGTGTGAGATCCCATTGCCCCCTCTGTGCACGGATTCCCGGTTGGTAGCAGCAGCGGAAGTAACTTCCTCTTGCGTGGGGCAAAGTTTCCCACTCGGGGCCTCGTCCTCGAATGTCCATGCACGAGACTAATCTGGTGGTCATTCCAAAACTGAAACCAGGAAAATTTCCCTTGCCTAGAAAACGGGATCGATTCCACCTTTTTGAATTTCTTAAACGAATTTCCTAACGGGGTCAAGAGTCTAAACTAACCTTCACCTTTTTGAATTTCTTAACGAATTTTCTAACGGGGTCAAGAGTCTAAACTATCTGATTAAATCAGATAGGAGGAAATTATTACAGACTTAACTTGAAGAAATCAACGCTTTTTTCCTAATTGAATCAGGCACAGCCGTTGATCTATTCATTTGAGAAGTCTTCAAGCTTTTATTTAACTAATGGAGTTCTAAGCGTATTCCTATTAATCAATTTTATTATTAAAACTCTACTGATTCCAGCCTATACGGCCCATGGGTTATTAGCCACCGCCCAACCACTGGAATTGGTAGAAGCAGACAAGTACTCACCCACCCATAATTGAATGCCTTTCTTAATTTTTGCTTTAGAATACAGATATGCACACACTCCTCTTTAAACTTTAACTTATAAAACAATCCATTGACAAACAATTTTTTGTTACAGATGTCATAACTCAAAATTTCCATCCAATCCTTGTTTCTCAACAAATTTAGTATCACTCTGGACTCTCCGTTGAGACCAACTAGTCAACAAGATCCAGTAACAGATTACAATAAACATTGGTCCATCATACAATATCTTCCTCGACATACGCATGGGTGTCCTCGGCACCGCAAGCCCGTGCATCGCTTTCTAGTTAAAACCCTCCAGGATCCTCCTTAGGTATCCTGGCACTTCACTTAGGGACCACTTTGTTGGCCCTCGTCCATCGTACCGGAAGCGTACCATTTTAACCATACCGAGGCTGATCAAGACCTGGGCAGGCTTTGCCGCGTGAGTTATCCTTTGAACACTCCCCTCGCCAGGTGTTTGCAACCGAACTTCCCTTAGAAAAACACATATACCAAATGCTCCCTCCAGCATTCTGGCGTAAGACAGTCCTTTAAGAAAACAAGGTTTCTATGCAAGTTTTCAGGTTTGATTTTCTTTTGAATGCAATGAGTATATCTTAAATCGGTATCCCCAAAACTTCTTGATCGTAGGTCTAAATTCCAAAACAGAATTCCTCGAATTCTGTAACCTTGATCCTCAGATCAATTCAAAGGGTCTCAACTTAGTTTCAAATTTGGTGGGAGATTTGAGTGAATTTTCCTGAACTGGTCATATCGTCTGTCCTTGAAACAAACGAAAGAGTTTGGTCTTGGTCATAGTCTAATTTTGGGTTCGAGTCTGGTAAGGTTCTTCCTGAACTATCTTTCTCGAAAGGGGGTGATACTTCAATTACTATTTTTTTTAATTTCATTCATTTAATATTTACTTAACTGATTTCTAAACTAATCACGAGTTCTGATGAGAAATAAATTAATCATTTATCTGAAATTTTGACTTCGATAGATTTTTTGAATTTTCTCATTACAATCTGAGTGAATATGACACGATAGAAATTTCTCTCTTAGAGTATTTACTTATTCATTTATCAAATACTCGTAGAATTTAAACATAGAATTAAAGAGAAATCTGATTTTGATATAAAAATTCTTTATGCATCTATTTATGCATAAAATCCAACTTCAATAGAAATAACACCTTTATATAAAAGAAAATCCTTTTATGCATCTATTTATGCATAAAATCAATTTAATAGGAATAACACTTTTTGATATAAAAAAAAATTCTGTTATGCATCCTTCCATGCATAAAAATTGAATTCAATGAAAATAACTCTTTCATAATAATAAAAATATCCAATATGCATCATTCTATGCATAGAAATTGAATCTAATGAAAATAACACTTCTATAATAAAAAATATCCAATATGCATCTTTCTATGCATAGAAATTGAATCTAATGAAAATAACACTTTTATAATAAAAAAATTTCCAATATGCATCTTTCTATGCATAGAAATTGAATCTAATGAGAATAACACTTTTATAATAAAAGAAAATCTTTTTATGCATCTATTTATGCATAAAATAGAAATAACACTTTTAAAATACAAAGAATTTCTTTTAGAATGCACAAATGGTGGGGGTTATTCCTTTTGAATAACATAAAGATAAAACTTATTTCCACAAAATTTAAGAAAATTTTACCATGGATGTGATCTGAATGAATTGTTATTTAATGATGAGTTCTATATAAGGGATATTTATCCCGGGATTCTGTTGGGTCGACCTGAATATAAGAAACCCCAAAATAAGTTGGATCTTAAGGGAAAGAGTTGTCCTCTACTTTGCGAGATGAGGACATCTCGCGTTTTTTAAGTGGGGTGGGATGTAAGATTCCTCCCCCCAGCTTTTGAGGTATACAGGAGTAAGAACCTCCCTTTCTGATCTTATAATTGTTCCCCTCTCTGAAATAAAAGAAAAATTTTATTTTACCATGTTTTGACCTAGAGAGAGAAAATATCTAGAGAGAGATAGTTCAAAATTGAGATATTATTGGATATAAAAATCCTCCTAGTGTCTAAAATGGGTTCCCCTGAAATAAAAATTCAAAAAGAACTTTCCAATGTGCAATCGGAATTAATTGGGAAATAGGTATAAAGGACCTTAGCCTAAGGGTCTAGATTTTCAGAAATTTTTAGATTATGGTCCAATTAAGGTTCCTATGGGCCAATAGAATCAATCCATGTGTGGGGAGGAGATAAATCCAATTTGTAAAAGAAGATACCCAAAATGAGTGAATTCCCACATAAGATGAAGAGTTGACTATGTACAAGGTTTATTAGTAAAAGATTATGAGTATTACTAAAAAAATGAGATATTTTGGGTATAATGATTCCTTTTTGCATGTGTAAGGAAGGGGAATCCCTTTAAGGAGGCGCCTACTTCACATGCTTGAATGAGTTTTAAACTCAAAAATAATGTGATATTTTTATCTCTCCTCTCTCTTGGATCAAACCAAATCAAAAGGGAACCAAACTAGGTCCAAATCTTGTCCAAATTCAACCAAACTAAACCTAGAAAATTCTAGAAATTAGTTGGACTTGGCTAGAGGCCTTACTCTCCTATAAATAGATCCTTAGCCCTTTGTAAAAAAATATGAGAACTATACTATGCCAGTATTATTATGCTAAAATAATGATAATTTTTACTATTCTCTAAAATTCTCTCCAAATTGAAGAAATTGGAGCTTCCCTCTTTCTTCAATCTCCATTCGTGGCTCCATCAACATACCAAACCAATTGATTGGTTGGAGCCTCTACCGTGAGATCAAAGAATCAAGAAAATTGTAAGGTAAAGGGTAAATTTTGATCTTTTTCTATAATTTCTCAATGTTTCTCTCTTCTCAACCCCTCTCAAGCTTGAGAAGCTTAATTGGAATGGCTTTTTAATGCTATTGAAGTTAATTGACGAATGGTAGTAAGGAAATACATAAATTTCCATTTATGCTTAATTTTAATGGTTTTTATGTAATTTCTCTCTCTCACTCAAAGAATGGTCATTCCCATGACCTATTCTCAATCCAAATGAGGCTTCTCATGAAGCTTTTCCCTAATCCAAGAATAAATTCTATGCTTGTTTAATTGGAGGCCAAATTAATGGCATTTTTATGCTTTTAAGTTAGTTATTTCATGAAAATTTATGATTCAATCCATAATGGGTTAATGATCCAATTAGGGATCACTCTAATCATATCCATAATGTTAAAGTTCATTCTTTTACAATAAATTGATTTTTTTCAATAATAGCAGCGGAGCTATGGTAAAATTTTTGTAAAAATTACACATAAAATATTTTCATTCAAAGTATGAAAAGAGGATTTATCATCCTAGATAAACTGATTGATTCTCATTGTAATCATAGAAATATTGATTTTTAGGTTTATGCATAATTAATAAATTTTTAGATAAATTTATTTATCTATGAGAAATAATTAAATGTTAAAAGAGGAATTCCCATTACAATTGGAATTCCATGATTGGATGGAAAAAGAGAATTTCCTATCATATTGGAATTATGGAAACTCAAAGATGAATTTTTAGATAAATTTATTTATCTATGAGAAATAATTAAATGTTAAAAGAGAAATTCCTATTGCATTTGGAATTCCATCATTTAGATGGACAAAGAGAAATTTCTAGCATATTGAAATAATGGATATTTTAAATGAATTTATTTTATAATAAATATTTGATGGAAAAAGAGGAATTCCCATGGTAATTGGGATCCTAGAAATTAGATGGGAAGAAGAGGAATTTTTAGTATAAATTCGATTTATGATTATTTTACCATAAGAGAAAATATGGGTAGAATTGATTTCTACAAATCCCATGAATTCTTTTATTCAAAAGAAGAATATTGAATACAATTCAATTAAGGAATTGAGAAGGAATACAGAACTAGTTGTCAGAAAAAGAATCTTTAATTAGGCCAAGCAATTGGCTGAAATTTAGAAAAAGTCCTATTATCGGTATCAATCTAGAAAAAGTTATTAAATGGTAATAGCATGTGACTTGATATGATAAGAAGAAAATAGGATGTGATAAGATGTGTATAGGCTATGATAGGATGAGAATAAATGTGTGTATGGGATGCGATAGGATGTGAATGAATGTGATAAGATGAAAATAGGATGTGAATGAATGTGATAAGATGAAAATAGGATGTGATAAGATGTGATGTAATGGAAATCGATGTAAATGTGAATAATGAGATGAGAAAAGGGTTGAGAGAATATGTGAAAGGGTGAGACGGGAAGTACATGGATGTGGATATGGATGTATGGATGTGGATGTGGAAATGGATGTAGGGATGTGGATGTGGGTATGGATGTGGATGTGGATGTGGATGTGGATGTATGAATGTGGATGTGGATATGGATGTATGGATGTGGATGTGGATGTGGATGTATAATTGTGGATGCGGAAATGGATGTATGGATGGAGATGTGGATGTATGGATGTGGATGTTGATGTGGATGTATGAATGTGGATGCGGATGTGGATGTATGAATGTGGATGTGGAAATGGATGTATGGATGTGGATGTGGATGTGGATGTATGAATGTGGATGTGAAAATGGATGTATGGATGTAGATGTGGATGTGGATGTATGGATATGGATATGAATGTGGAAATGGATGTATGGATGCAGATATGGATGTGGATGTATGAATGTAGATGTGGATATGGATGTATGGATGTGGATGTGGATGTGGATGTATGAATGTGGATGTGGATGTATGAATGTGGATGTGGATATGGATGTATGGATGTAGATGTGGATGTGGATGTATGAATGTGGATGTGGAAATGGATGTATGGATGTAGATGTGGATGTGGATGTGGATGTGGATGTGAATGTGGAATTGGATGTATGCATGTAGATATGGATGTGGATGTATGAATGTGGATGTGGATATGGATGTATGGATGTGGATGTGAATGTGGATGTGGTGTGGATGTGGTGGATGTGGATGTATGGATGTATGGATGTGGATGTGAATGTGGATGTGGATGTGGTGGATGTATGAATGTGGATGTGGATATGGATGTATGGATGTAGATGTGGATGTGGATGTGGAAATGGATGTATGGATGTAGATGTGGATGTGGATGTATGGATGTGGATGTGGATGTGGATGTGGATGTGGATGTGGATGTGGATATGGATGTATGAATGTGGATGTGGAAATGGATGTATGGATGTAGATATGGATGTGGATGTATGAATGTGGATGTGGATGTATGAATGTGGATGTGGATATGGATGTATCGATGTAGATGTGGATGTGGATGTGGAAACAGATGTATGGATGTAGATGTGGATGTGGATGTATGGATGTGGATGTGGATGTGGATGTATGAATGTGGATGTGGATGTGGATGTGGATGTATGAATGTGGATGTGGAAATGGATGTATGGATGTAGATATGGATGTGGATGTGGATGTGGATATGGATGTATGAATGTGGATGTGGATATGGATGTAGATGTGGATATGGATGTATGAACGTGGATATGGATGTATGAACGTGGATGTGGAATTGGATGTATGGATGTGGATGTGGATGTGGATGTATGAATGTGGATGTGGATGTGGATTTATGAATGTGGATGTGGATATGGATGTGGATGTATGAATGTGGATGTGGATGTGGATGTGGATGTATGGATGTGGATGTACGAATGTGGATATGTATGTGGAATAATGAATGCGAATGTGTATGTGAAAGGATGTGACGTCGATATAAGTGAATGGATGAGATGTGATGACATGCGAATCAGGACGTGAATGAATGAAATGGGATGTGAGTGAATGATATGTGATGTGAATGAATCTGATGTGATTGGATGAGAATGGGTACACATATGAATTGAATGTGGAATAAGTATTGTGGACTGATGAGGGATAATGTGGAAAGACGAGAGTTCATTATAGAAACTGTAATTGTGACCTGTTTGTAAAAGACTGTTTTATGTCAAGAATGCTGGGGAAGCATTTTGACCGTCTTGTGAATAAGGTCGTGGAGACCTAACTGATAAAGTTGCAAAAGCTGACGGAGAGTGAACGGAGGACGTCTCGCGTAGCAAGGTCAGCTGAGGTCTTGACCAACCTAGGTTCGATTTAAATGGTGAGCTTCCGGTACGGTGGATGAGAGATCAAGGAAGCGGCCTATGAGTGAAGTGCTAGGTGACTTGCGAAGGATCCTAGAGGGTGCTGACCATATGGTGCTTGGGCTCTGGGTCGCCGAAGATACCCACACGTGCGTCATGGAAGATATTAGAACAATGAGTAAGAGTTGTTTTCTGAAACCGGGCATGGATCTGGTCAACTGACCTTGCTGGTCCTCAACGGATGAGTCCATTGCTTTTTTTTATATGGATCTGTTGGTTGATCTTGCTGATCTTCAATGGAGATTCCATCTTAATTTTTATAAGTGAATATATTGCTGGGTACTATGAGCTAGGAATGAAAAGGCCCCTGAGTGGACACGTGGTGAGCGTTCTGGTTGCCAATGATGCCATAGATACTCCGATGAAGGAATGATTGAAAATTAAGATTCAACCAAATATTTTGGAGGACTGTGATCAGTGATACTGTGGTTTCATTAAATGATTGTTTTAAAGATGGCTGAATCTGTGAAAAAGGCAATTTCATATTGGGTGTGTAAGTGGCATGACTGGTGTTAAATTTGCATGAATATCGGACTAGCGGCCCTGGAACTCTTTTCCCTGCTACCGGGGACAAAACCTAACCAAATTCTAAATTGGATCCCATCACTACAGTGGTTGGTGGTTGGCTAACCCATGGGACTGGGTTAGGCTGGACTGATGGATCCGTAAATTGAGACTCAATTCTGTTATAATACGATAGATGAGGTAAATCCCGGATAGTAATTATTCTATGGATAAGCATCAACGGCTGTGCCTCTCGATGGGGAAAAAAGCGTTGATCTCTATGATCCCAGTGCAAGTTTCTTCCTTGATCTAATCGAGTGTCTTTATAGGTTTGGTCGGATCAGTTTGGTCAGTAATGACCTTGACTACGTTAGAGAAAAAAAAGATCCTAGAGGAATCACCCGTGCTTTCCAGGCAAGGGAAGTTTTTTCGGGTTCGGTTTTGGAAGAACCGAAAGGGATTAGTCTCCTGTTCGGATATCCGTGGGTGAGGCCCCGAGTGAGAGGACCCTGCACTGCGCAAGGAGTGCTACTTCCGCTGCTAGCACCCCCGAATCCGTTGTGTAGATGGAGGCAGGGATCTTTCAGCTGGTATCGGAGTAAATTGGCTAATGAGGATCAACTGAGAAGCCAAAAATGTCAAAAATTTATGAAGTAACAGTAAAAGGTTGGAATTGTGTGATGAAATTCATACAAATTGGTATTCAGACTAAGATTCGTAAATTGGTAATTGGGTCTTCAGATGGAAGTATCGCAATTGTATGGAATCCCTGACTTGCTTGAGGCCTAGACATGATGGTATTTACCTTATAGTTCCAAGGACCGTGACTACCCGTATATACCGAGAGTATAACTGCAGCTCTTTATTGGCAGTATATACGAGTAAATCTAAGACCTTGAAATTATAAGTAAAAATGCTATCCGGATGATGAACTCGAATGTGGTTGATATGCTTTTATAATTCTGGTTGAGAATTGATGAGTTGATTTGGATTCTGATTGGAAAAAGATGATTCTTGAATTTTGGTTAGAAAGCGTTAAGCTGAGCAAAAACCACAATGAGGATGAATAAGACAAATCCCTGTGATAATGTTCGTAACTGAAATGATGATAATGCCTTCAGCAAATCACTATGAGATTAGTGGATTGTGCTATCAGATTGCTACTGTTAACCCTTGACCCGGTGGATCAAGTTAAGGGATGAAAAATTGACAATTTGCTTGACTGAAATTCCCGTGGAGGAATGTTCAGAAAGAAATTTTTCGGTCTAATGGACCATTATTGTGTTAAAGATATGAATGATATGATCTGAATGAATTGTTATTTAATGATGAGTTCTATATAAGGGATATTTTTCCCAAGATTCTATTGGGTTGACCTCAATATAAGGAACCCCATAATAAGTTGGATCTTAAGGGAAAGAGTTGTCCTCTACTTTGTGAGATGAGGACATCTCGCGTTTTTTAAGTGGGGTAGGATGTAAGATTCCTCCCCCCAGCTTTTGAGGTATACATGAGTAAGAACCTCCCTTTCTGATCTTATAATTATTCCCCTCTCTAAAATAAAAGAAAGATTCCGTTTTATCCTGTTTTGACCTAGAGAGAGAAAATGTCTAGAGAGAGGTAGTCCAAAATTGAGATATTTTTGGATATAAAAATCCTCCTAGTGTCTAAAATGGGTTCCCTTGAAACAAAAATTCAAAAAGAACTTTCCAATGTGCAATTGGAATTAATTGGGAAATAGGTATAAAGGACCTTAGCCTAAGGGTCTAGATTTTCAGAAATTTTTGGATTATGGTCCAATTAAGGTTCCTATGGGCCAATAGGATCAATCCATGTGTGGGGAGGAGATAAATCCAATTCGTAAAAGAAGATACCCAAAAATGAGTGAATGCCCACATAAGATGAAGAGTTGACTATGTACAAGGTTTATTAGTAAAAGACTATGAGTATTACTAAAAAAATGAGATATTTTGGGTATAATGATTCCATTTTGACACATGTGTAAGGAAGGGGAATCCCTTTAGGGAGGCGCCTACTTCACATGCTTGAATGAGTTTTAAACTCAAAAATAATGTGATATTTTTATCTCTCCTCTCTCTTGGATCAAACCAAATCAAAAGGGAACCAAACTTGAAAAATTCTAGAAATTAGTTGGACTTGGTTAGAGGCCTCCCTCTCCTATAAATAGATCCTTAGCCCTTTCTAAAAAAATACGAGAACTATACTATGCCAGTATTATACTGAAATAATGATAATTTTTACTATTCTCTAAAATTCTCTCCAAATTGAAGAAATTGGAGCTTCCCTCTTTCTTCAATCTCCATTGGCATCAACATACCAAACCAATTGATTGATTGGGGGCCTCTACCATGATCAAAGAATCAAGCAAATTGTAAGGTAAAGGGTGAATTTTGATCTTTTTCTATAATTTCTCAATGTTTCTCTCTTCTCTCGCCTCTCAAGCTTGAGAAGCTTAATTGGAATGGCTTTTTAATGCTATTGAAGTTAATTGACGAATGGTAGTAAGGAAATACATAAATTTCTATTTATGCTTAACTTTAATGGTTTTCATGTAATTTCTCTCTCTCACTCAAAGAATAGTCATTCCCATGACCTTTCTCAATCCAAATGAGGCTTCTCATGAAGATTTTCCCTAATCCAAGAATAAATTCTATGCTTGTTTAATTGGAGGCCAAATTAATGGTGTTTTTATGCTTTTAAGTTAGTTATTTCATGAAAATTTATGATTCAATCCATAATGGGTTAATGATCCAATTAGGGATCATTCTAATCATATCCATAATGTTAAAGTTCATTCTTTTAGAATAAATTGAGATCTATCAGTAATAGCAGCGGAGCTATGGTAAAATTTTTGTAAAAATTACACATAAAACATTTTCATTCAAAGTATGAAAAGAGGACTTCCTACCATATTCTAGGAATTATCATCCTAGATAAACTGATTGATTCTCATTGTAATCATAGAAATATTGATTTTTAGGTTTATGCATAATTAATGAATTTTTAGATAAATTTATTTATCTATGAGAAATAATTAAATGTTAAAAGAGGAATTCCCATTACAATTGGAATTCCATGATTGGATGGAAAAAGAGAATTTCCTATCATGGGCCTAGGCACATGAGGTTAGGGTCCATTTACATATGTTGGTCACATGAGGCCCTAGGGGTATAAATAGGAGATTACTATCATGTACTAGGATCTTTTACTCATTTTATGACATTTGGACATCTACTTTCCCTGGAACATGATATTTCCAATCATTCATTCATCGGTGTACTTATGGCATCATTGGCAACCAGAACGCTCACCACCTGTTCACTCAAGGGCCTTTTCAATAGTTCCTAGCTCATAGTACCCGACAATATTTTCACATATAAAAATCAAGATGGAATCTCCGTTGAAGATCAGCAAGATCAACCAACAGATCCATATAAAAGAGCCATGGACTCATCCATTGAGGACCGACAAGGTCAGTCAACCAGATCCATGCCCGGTTTCAGAAAACAACTCTTGCTCCTTGTTCCAATATCTTCCACGATGCACGTGTGGGTATCTTCGGCGACCCAGAGCCCGAGCACCGTATGGTCAGCACCCTCTAGGATCCTTCGCAGGTGACCTAGCGCTTCACTCATAGGCCGCTTCCTTGGTCCCTCATCCACCGTACCGGAAGCTCACCATTTAAATCGAACCGAGGCTGGTCAAGACCTCGCCAATTTTTGTAAAAGAAAGGGGGGGCAGTTGGGACCCAATATGGTGTTTCTTTATTGCATCTTAATTTTTTTTGGCACGCTCCTCGAGGTCTACGGGTTCCTGTCTTAGCCATCTCACCGACATGGAAGTGGTAGTGGAGTAGTGGTAGCCATCATCGACATGGTAGTGGTAGTGGAAGTAGTGGTGGTGGTGGTGTTAGTTGTGGAACTAGTATTTTTGGAGATGGTGGTGGTAATGATGCTCAAACTTCAACACATCATAGTCCTACCCCCACTCCTCTTCCAAGTTCTGTTGAGGGCACTCTTGGGTGCCACTTTGAGCCCCACTCTGGCACCACTCCCTGAGGTATATTCTTTATGCTTGCACTCTTGTTACTCCTTGCTCTCTCCATCATTACTCCTATAGATGCCATGATGACGACCATCACTAAGGATGAGTATGGTGGGAGGGTCGTGATGCATATACATTAGCTTTACAGTGTAGACGTTGGCCACGACATCCTCATAAAGTGGCACACTAAACCTACCAATAAAAATAACATTGTCAAGCATCTCTATATGGAGTCCACTCTGTCATGTTTGAGAACAAGTGTATTAAAAGACTAAGGTCATGTAAACATGTTGGAATTCGTGGTGCTTATGCTAGATCAAGATGAGTGGACGAGAGAGACCCAAAAAATACAAGAACAAATCTTGTTTATTAAGTTGCTTATGTATACACTACATAATGCCTTCTAGCTTCACCTTTAAATAGGTGAGCTAGTGAACCATAAGTCCATTCAGGGTGTGTGTGTGAATGGACTTATGGTCCACCAGCTCACCTATTTAAAGGTGAAGCTAGAAGGCATTATGTAGTGTGCAAAGGCCAAGTTGTATGCATAAGCAACTTAATAAACAAGATTTGTTCTTGTATTTTTTGGGTCTCTCTCCTCCACTCATCTTGATCTAGCATAAGCACCACGAATTTCAACAAAGTGGATGCTCAAGAGGATAAGAGACTTAATGCGCCATCGAAGTGCGAGATGAAATCAAGAAGCAATGAAGAAACCCATGTATCCTGAAATTGATGACTAGAGAAAGGCTAAGGCCGAGCTCCATGACACCCATTTATAAGGATAAGCAACAACAAGAGGCCACTAAAGCATGCCTCGAAGGTTTAGGGAGTTCTCATCCTGGGCACTAAAGTAGTAATACCGGGAACTTATATTTTATGTAAGAGCTTCACTTATATTTTTTGTAAGAATTTCACTCATATTTTATGTAAGAGCTTCACTTATATTTTATGTAAGAGATTCACTTATATTTTTTGTAAGAATTTCACTCATATTTTATGTAAGGGCTTCACTCATATTTTTTGTCTTGAATTTCACTCATATTTTTTGTAAGACCAGGGTGCAAATATTTTTGCACATATGTTGTTGATAAATTTGGTAATGTTTGCACATTCATTGTCCTTTCTATATTAACTTTAAAAGCTAATGTATCTATTTTGTCAGTACGTGGTTAGGTACTATGGGTAGTATGGGATAGGTTGGGGCAAACTATTGCCCCAACCTATTAAGCTAATTAATGTGTCTATTTTCTAAGTGCCTAGCTAGGTACTATGGGTAGTTGGGGAAAACTATTACCCCAACTTGTCCCATTCTTCCCAAAACTTATTCCCTAGTGTTGGTATAACCCCTCAAAATAAGCATAATCAGTGTTAGTATAACCCCTCAGAATAAGTTAGCATAACAAGTGTCTGTATGCACATCGGTTTATGCATCGGTACATATCATACCAATGTCGGTATATACAAGTTGGTATATGCATCGTTCACACCGACAACAACTATAATTTTTCCTAGAATGTCGATATACACATTAGAATGCGTATACTTACGGTTCGTTATCGACATTTATACCGAGGTGGTCACACCAATGCTGGAGCTAGTTTGGACAAAAAAATTGTAAGTATAGACCATTGGTAGAAGCATTGATATTGGGTGGATCTCGTAGTGGTTGTTGATAAAAGAGACATTATGCTAACAAATGATCATCACATGTGCAATATTTGTTTAACTAGAAATGAAGGCTTGCAAAATTCACACTCCGACCAAGGAATTGGTGAGAAATAAGACCTCAAAAATGAAAATTTTCCAACGGTAAGCACAAAGTCTTGCTAATATAATAAGGCGCTATTTTTATCTACACATATATAAGATAATCATCTCGGATTCTTAGTAAAAAATTGTTAATTTGTGTGACTCACTTGGAGCATCAACACATGCTCCATGCTAGTGATGTACCATATGCATAAAGTGTATGTATATTTTGATGTATGGGTACTTGTCTTTGGCTTTTTTCAAAATGGTTTTTCATTATGGTATAGTAATTACTTTCTATTTTCATCTAGGCACATCCTCTTAATTTGCAATTATTAAATGATGAAACACATTGGGGGATTTTCCCTAATCCAAATGAAACTTATTGCATAAATTTGTATACATTAGAAAGTGGGTTTGCTGTAGTGTCCACCAGGTCACCATGTTTTTCCTCACGCGACTTCAGTTTACAACACGGCAATTCGTGCGTATCTGACCAGCGGTACCGGTGAGGGGGTTCAAGTTGCCCATGGCGATCATGGAAGTGGGGAAGTTGGTGAGAAAAGATCGAGCGCTTTGGCTATAGTTTTGAACGATGGCGATGGTAGAGCTACCGGAGGTGGAATAAAGCTCCTGGTCGGAGCTAAGCAGCCCTTTGTTGTTTACAAGATTGGTGTAGTAGCAGTTGTCGAAGCGAGTGGGAGTGTTGACATCCAAAGGTGAGAGGTTATCGTCGCTTCCGTTGGAGGGGCACACACCTTGCAGTTTTGAGAGATACGTTGTGTCCAAGGTAGAGTCAGGTTCCCCATTACCAGTCTCGTCATATAGCCGTTGCCTGAAGTTGACGCAGCGGGCTTGACCTATTGTGTGAGCACCTGCAGTAAATACGTTATACTCTAATCTGCGTTATAAGTTTTGTTATTAACGTTGTCATTATATTTGCTGCTGATGATTAGCTACGACAGAGGTCATCACCTGAGAGGGTTACGAGGTCTTGGACGGAGAGACCCTGGGCTTGGAATTTGGCGATGAGAGAACTCACATCCTCTGTTGGGCCCGGAAGGTTGTTGGCTTCGGAGTAGCTCGCTGTGGTAGAGTCTCGTCTGCCCAGCAGCACGCTCCAGCTAGGGCCTCCACTCTACCAAAAGAGGACGACGTTGATGCATCAATATTGGTTGATGATATGGTTGGGATCACGACTTATTTATCTAAGTGTATAAGCTCACATTCAGCAAGTATGATTAACAGCTAAATTACCAGCACTACCCCATCACGGGCTGCCAAAGCCAGGATATCGGCGCATGAAACCACTCCAGGGCATGAGGACTCCACGTTGGCCTTGATGGTGTCTACCACGTCAAAACCTCGGAGGGAGTTGTTGTTGGGGAAGGCAGTCTTCTCTCCTTGGAAGGTGGAAGTATCGTCCAATAGAACGGAGCCATCGCAGCCCTACAATAGACACGACACAATGAGTTGCTTACACCAGCGAATTAAAACCTAATTGGCATCTTACGTGGCGCATGCATGCTCTCGGACCTGAACAAAACAGTCGTGGAAAAACAGCCGTAGTATGGAAGCCGCCATCCTAGTTTCCTGCTGAACGGCAGTCTTCATGCTGCTGCGCACAATCGACTGCACATTCGGGCACAAGCTGTTGTAGAAGTCGGACGTGAGTTGCCCATGAGTACACACAATCAGGCCATAAACACAAAAGATTGCTATGAAACGCAGGATTGAGCAAGCCGACGAATGCTTCGTTTGGATGTCCGTCATTGCAGCTTCAGAACAGCAACACAATCACAGGCGTGGACTTAATTTCAGAGCTAGTGAAGGTGGAGTCGAAGTGATTAAGAGTGGTTAGATCTGCAGGAATGGATCGCTTTTTATAAGGGCGAGCAGGGATTGACTCCAAGAGCTAAACCCAGCTGCAGCTGACTTTGGGAGAGAATTAGTGGAAAGGAGGACCCACCTCAAAACTAACGCGCTGGAGTTAAAAACATGTCGATGCGCTGTGACATGGAGATTGAAAGGTCGGCGGTGTGCGCACAATTGACGCAGGTAAACCTATTGATGCTATGCGACCACCTTGAGAACACTACGTATTCATTTTGGTATGTATTACTATTATTATACTAGTATCATGCAGCGCGCCCGCAGCCGCCTCGCGCACTGTGTGTTCTCATCATCGTCGAAGTGCATGACAACTCAAAATGGCATCCGCATCATTGCATCCACGACTTAGATAATCATTTTTCACGATTACATCCCGAGTCAGAGGAGAGAAAAGTTAAAATGAACACTTGCATTTTCCAATTGAAAGCCACGTTCGACCCAGCGTCGGAGTCTCATTGGAATGTCCGTCGTTCTTTATTCTTGTTAAAAGAGCGGAAACGTTTTTCACATTTAAAGTTAAAGTATCACGAATCTGAATCCTGATTGACCACTATAAGTCAACCACACTTGCATTTATTCACATTGACTATTTCTTGTAGGCCTTGCCTTCGAGAACACTGCTCCAAAAGAAAAAAAAAAGCTTTTTCAACACTTAAAATTAAAAAGGAACGTTAACCACGATCGGCACTTGAAATCACTAGAAATCATACAAATGCAAGGACTTATAACTAAAATGTGCAAATTTCAACCCGGATTTCTAAATTTCAGCTGGAAAAAATACACTACAGAACGGGTTATGTGAACACTGTTCTCTAGAATCCACGTCTATTAATAATTAAATACGTCTACTTATAGAATGATACATATATGTGTGTGTGCATACTATATACACACTTTGATGCATGCACAGTCATACGCATTGGCTTCTTTCATTCGTTAGCATAAATCCATACGTAAGCAATACATAGTGGCTTCTTTCATTCTAATGTAATGATAAATGATTCATTGCTTTTCTCTATATGTGTGTACACATCTACATGCATATGCCAATTCATAGATGCACACATTTATGCACATGTATGCTTGGAAAGGCAATAAATTGAACTTCAAACTCCATTCTAGTTTTGTGTATTTGTTTGAATAGGGGACTTGTTTTTAAGAAAATTTCAAACCAATTGAACTATGCCAAGAGACATTCCTCAATTTTGAACTTCAAACCTCATTTTCCCTTCTAGGTTGTCTTATCCATATTCTTCCCGGCCAAATCTATCTCTTTTACTATACCCTCGTAAATAAGCATTGCAATAGCATCATAAAAAGGGTGGCAATAACGCTATAGAATTATTGCTTTTGGGGACACTTTAAATGTTCAAAAAAGTTTAGGCAAAGTGGAGTACACTACAATTACAAGCATGTTCCCTCGGAGGGGTCACTATATGTAAACCCTTTGTATCACGTGCATTCAAGGCCTACTTTTTTGGGTGAATTTTTCATGAATAAAACACATCCTTTTTCTATTTAACCTGTGAATAACCCCTTTAAATGGTACCCTTCTGTATGAAAAAAAATGTTTTAAACAAGGATTTTAAAAATCCCTTTTGTTGAACCCACATGCTACGCTTACATATTTATGAGTGACCCCTCCGAGCATGCTCCACTCTACCCAATCATTTATGAGTCACTATATGTAAACCCTTTGTAGTATCACGTGCGTTCAAGGCCTACTTTTTTGGGTAAATTTTTCATGAATAAAACACATCCTTTTTCTATTTAACCTGTGAATAACCCCTTCAAATGGTACCCTTCTGTATGAAAAAAATGTGTAAAACAAGGATTTTAAAAATCCCTTTTGTTGAACCCACGTGCTACGCTTACATATTTATGAGTGACACCCCTCCCCCCCCCGAGCATGCTCCACTCTACTGAATCATTGTTTTTACAATTTTAGTAACCAAAACAGTGCTCAACAACCAAAAACCACACCTAATAATTATAAAAAATTAACAATAACTTCGCGACTATAAATCATTACTTATAGAACAATGGCAAAAGGAAAAGGGACTTGGAAATGGGGAGCTGAGTCACCAAAGGAATGTGGAAGGAGCTTGGATGCCTCCTTAGCGAGGTAAAAAAATGGTATACTATGTCTCGTTTTCCACCCTTTCCAAAACTCTTCTTATTCTCACAGAAAGAAAGGAAGGATTACAACCGTCATATGGAACTTACCTTACTGCCAAGCTTGATCATCTTATCGTCCTGAACCTTAACTTGTGTAGATTCACTCTCCTCAAGCCTATACTCTGAGCTGTTGCCCATAGAGGCTACTTGCAAGGGTAACTCTTCTCCACGTTGTAAGATTCCTCCCCAGCCTCTCAAGATATCCAGCATCTTTCCCTGTAATCAATCCCCTCTTCAGAAATATAAAAGATCTTGTCTCTGCCTGTTTTGGCATAAAGAGAGAAAATATTCTAGAGAGAGAATATTAAGATTTTGAATATTTTTAGATAGAAAAATTTCTCATAATGTCCAATTAAGGTTCCTATGGGCCAATAGGATCAATCCATGTGTGGGGAGGAGATAAATCCAATTTGTAAAAGAAATTATCCAAAAATGAGTAAATGCTCACATAAGATGAAGAGTTGACTATGTACAAGGTTTATTAGTAAGAAACTACGAGTAATATCAAAAATATGAGATATTTTGGGTATCCAAAAATGAGTAAATGCTCACATAAGATGAAGAGTTGAATAAGGATAAGGCTAATAGTTAAAAAGGAGAGATATTTAGAAGTAAATACTCACATAAGATGAAGAGTTGAATAAGCTATCAGAAGGCCTGTAAATATTAATAATTCAATTAGTAAAATTACATTTTTGATGTAAATCATCTAAAATCTATAAGAACTAGTGTACCTGTAATGGTGCATCTATGGAAAAGAACATTGGATCACTCTAAGTATGGAAAGATCAAATTTTTTTATTTCATCATATTTTTATTTAATTTTGATTAATTTGACTAATTTATATTAATTTAAGTTATATGGAGTTAATTTAAGTGCATGTGTACTTTCTATTAGTTGCTTGATCTCATTTGAAGTATCTTATCCCCCCAAATTTGCTCTCCGAGAATTGTCCCAGTCCAACATAAACTAGACAAAACTGGACACCCTGATCTTGCAACAACCTGGATTAGCTTATGGAAATGAATAGAAAAGAGATAAAAGGTGTAGAGATTAATGGGTATAAGTAAAATAAGAGTTAGCATGAGTGGCTCAATGGAAACATGGAAAAGAAAGAACTTAGCTCTAATACTAATGTAATGTTCCTTGCATTATAGGCTTGAGGACTTTTAAGACTAGTACTTTGATTCTCCACCCAACCATATCCCAAATGGATCCTAAACTCATGGTTATATAGGCGTAAGTGGTGCATGACCTTAAAACTTTAGCCCCTTGACCTTTCATTGGCTAACATTGCTTTTTCTCAATTAGCCAATGTTTCTTCAGCTGTCCCTAGAAGGGGGAGCTCTCTTTTGTGTCCCTTGAGCTTCCATTGTTCATCTTTTACTTCCCCTTTTACTTTAACTTTTATGCCTACTAACCATTGCCTAGGTATTTCATATTTCAAATCCCTTGAACCTTATTTATATGTAAATCTTTTATATATAAATAATCTTTCTTAGTCTTACCTTTTAGTGTTTCCTATCAGTCTCAGGTGCTCTAGGGAGAATCACCTTACCATCACGTCTACTCCATGCCCATAAGTGCTGCATGTGATACACCTCTTGTAGATCATTCCTTTGTGCCTTTTTCTCTTTAGCATATGTGATGATTTTCCAAACAATATCGGTTGTGTTCTTGAATATGTGCATAGGATCAAGAAGATGATTGACTACAAGATTACTCCAGTATGTAGATGGAAGATGGATAGTCGCTTCTTTTTGGGGGGTGAACAACTTGGATCCACTTCCCATGCCCTACTCCAATCACTTAGCTTTAGCAAAAAAGGAGGCCTACCTAGAAATATCTCTTGCAACTCATGGTTGTCATCAGGGAGATACTTTTTATGACCCTTGTAGATAACCTTCCTCAAAGATGTTGAGTATCGGGCCTCTAATCCAAGCCCACATATAGGGCATGCATTATAACCATATATTAACATTATAATCATTGTGATGAGATATGTAAATAATGTGAGATTTACAATATAAAAATTGTAGAATAATTAACTTACCAGAGCACTGCCCATATCTCGACCAATCATGCATGCTCCACATAAGTATTCCTTGCACTATTGCAGCTCTTTCTCCAAACAGCTTTGACACATCATGATCTTGGATACCATCCCATAACGTTCGTAGCTTGTGAACTAATGGAGCCAAGAAGATGTCCATGTTCTTAACCTTGTACTTCCCTTGAACTATTAAGGAAAGTAAAAGGTGCCCCTTCTTTATCAGTAACCATGGTGGCAGGTTATAGTTACCTAGGCAAACGAGCCATGTACTCCATGATGAACTTCATAAGCCAAATGGATTGACTTCATCCATTGCTAGTCCGAGAAGAATGTGACGAGGCTCTTCCCCAAAGTCCAGACGAAAAACTCTCTCACTTGTAGCAAGAGTAGCATGATCCACGTATAGCTCAATCCAATGGGATTTGCATCCCTTTCGGAGCTAGGGATTCAACCCGTACCGGTGCACAAAAGCTTATCCATTTGATGGAGAGAATGCTAAGAATACTACTACTATTGACATAGACTTAACACACACACAAGCTCAATCTTACCATTGCTCACTCACTCATCATCCCATTCATTCATGCATCCAACACAAGAAGAAAGCTAAGCTAATGCATACACAAGCTCAAAGCATCCTTCATTCTCAAGCTCTTACTTCCCTAGCATGCACACAAACCTTGAAACTATCAACAAAGAAACATGCACACTAGAGAATAGACATGAGAAGAGAGACAAACAAACATCATCTCATTGCATTGCATTGAATTAAAAAAAAAACATTGCTCATACCATAATGTAGATGGGGAGAGAGAAGAGCTTGCACCTCTATCGAAAAAGAGGGAGAGCTAGTCTCAAGAGAGCTCAAACATGAGTTTAGCCCAATGTGTCCATAAGCTCTCAAAAGAGCCACTTTTTATACAAAAACTCTAAAACTCCCAAAAGTTCCCATGTGGGATTATTGTCAAGCCCACTCCCACACTCATCTACAACTTGGAACTCTTTTCAAGAGCCCTAAATAAGAATGTCACTTGTTTTCCTGCTTACATCTTTTTGTTGCATCCTTGAATTGATCTCCACTCGTCATGCAACACTCCCCCCTTCCTATTTTGCGCACGTCCTCGAGCGCGGTAGAAGCAAAAGCTGCAAAAAAACAATGGATACAAGTAAAGCTTTTTATTGAAGAAAAGAAAAGAAAAGAAAAGAAAAAAACCAGCAATGACAATCTCACACGTGAGCATACAAGTGAAAGGCTAATTAGAGTTTTAAAGAGTGCTAAAAGAGGTGAGTAAAGACTAGTCAAAGTGAGACTAAGTGGTAGATAGTGCTATGTAAAGGCAAGTGTGCTTACACACCACAGGTTATGACCGTAGTCTCAATGTCCTACAAGTATTTAAGTTATTCCTAAGTGGCAAACCTACTCCTAAATATGAGTAATGGTGATTGGACCTCAATGTCCTACAAGTATTTAAGTTATTCCTAAGTGGCAAACCTACTCCTAAATATGAGTAATGGTGATTGGACCTCTTCTTCTTTTCTCTCTCTCTTTTTTTTTTTTTTGGTGTGTGTGTGTAAAAGATGATAAAGATGAAGGTTCCATCCCAATGAGACCCAAGCAATGGCCAAGAGACCTCCGCCAAGAGAATCTAAAGGCCGCTAAGTATCTCAAGGGCGACAGACCCTTTTCTTTCTTTTGTGACATAAGGAGTATCCCATGAAGATGAGGGCATCGGTCTCGAAGGCCCATAATGTACCCCAGAGTCCTACCAACATCTATCAAGGCGATAGAGTCCTTGAAGGTCTTTTTCTGAATCCTTTAGACGTCAGTGTTCACCCCATGGAAACCAAGGCATCGGCCCTAAGGTGCTAAGACAACCCCAGGTCCTACCAAGCATTCCACATGGTTGTAGACACGTCATGTCTCGATTCACTTGTATATATTTTTGAGGTCATGATTTTTGTAAAATTTTTTATTAATCCTAGCACCTAAGAGGTAGCTACCACTAGGGATAACTAATATACTTCGAGAGCATAAGAACATGGCATACTCCGTTGGTATATATCCTACACTGTCTTCAAATAGAAATACCTTCTACTAAGTCCTCTAAGAATCTAGAAATTACTCACCATACTTTAACAACTAATCTAAAACTTAAACCAGCCAACTGTGTGTGAACATGCAAACAATATATCCAAAAGTTAAAAGCACATAAAGAACAAAAGATTATGATTTGAATACACCTGTTGTAGTGCCCGTTGATGTTGTGCGTTTGCATTGATGCATTGCTGATGTTGTGCAGATTGCTTCTCTTTGCTCTTTGTAGGCATTGCATGTCTCCCCCCTTCCTAATTTGTGTGCACGGTAGGTGGACTATTGGGGCATGTTTTATGCTCTTGTTTAGTTGAGATCTCTGCAAAATGTTTATTAACAAACAAGAAAAGAAAAGAAAGGAATAAAATTTGTTATTGGTGCCAATCACCGAATATAGCCGAGGGAAAAAACCCAGTGGGAGAAAAGTGCCCTGGCTTGTTGATCTTATTGTGGAGTCGATGAGCTTACCCTTGCGCTGGTGGTGGATCCGTGTCCACTTCTGCTGGAAAGATGGTATCAATCACTTCAGGATGCAAGGACAACCCTGTACAAAAACCGGCCTCTGGAGAAGGTGGTAGAGGAAGGAGTGCTTCCTTGCTAAAATATGGCATTGGTTCTATGGGAAGGTTAAGCAAACAATTTCGATTTTGGAACTGCTCAATGTAGGTACTCATAGTGATCCAAAATTGACATGTTGAGGCTTGGGGAAGGAGGGCTTGCAAGATAGGTGGTTGCAAGTCATTTATGCATGTATCCCTCCATTGTTGTGCTTGAACCTCTTCAGGTAATCTACGTTGATTTGGTCCTCTCTCTGGTATTCTCACATTAAGAAGGTTATGGCGTTGGGGTGTAATTCCCACAATTTGTTTCATTAAGCCCATGCCATATCATCGAAAGTAAGAGCGGCATATCCAACAAATGTGTGAAGCTTCTCCTAATACGAGTCGTGCACACTCTTGACAATGTGGAAATGGGTGCTGCTGTTGATAGAATAACGTGACAAAGTGATGCCCACAGCAATTTTCACCTAAGGGAGCATAAAAGTACCTAGCCTATGAGTTTGAAAAGGAGGAGCACTATAACCCCCGCGATGTTCCGGTTGAGTACTATTAGGGTCAATGCATGTTGGACATGTATCTCGCCAAGTATCCACATCAGGAGGTATTTGGTCGTAGAACAATGAAATTTAGAAACACTCATATCCATTATTACAATCCCAATCAAAAACATTGTAGATAAGATCATCTCAAAAAGAACACAATCCTCTAAAGGCATCAGGAACCACACTATTCAAACATTGATCTACCAAAGAGCTTCAATTGTAGTGTTAATGCCTTATCTTTGGTTTTGGGTATGTCCTTCTTAAGATGTGGGAAGGTTAGCAATTGTCGAGGAATTTAAGCAAGATAAGAGGATTTAGACATTGAAGTGCTAGAATCTATGCTCAAAGGAGCCTCGTGGAAAGTTGGATTTGTCTTAGGTATACAAGTTGATGATGGAATTGTGTAACAAGGAGAAATTGGGACGACTGGTGATTTAATACATGTTTTGGGAAGATCAACACAAGGAGATTTGTAGGTGCTATCACAACCACCTATCCTATCTTGAAAAGGTTGTGTTGATTTCCTTTGCACCCATTGATATGGAAAACCAAGGGTGGCTTTTGGAATCTTACTGATACACTCTTTTACCTCTAGCAAACCATGGCATTTGGGAAGCCAAAGTGCTGTTGCACCCTCATAATAGCCTTGTGCTTTAAGAACATGCTTTGGGACCCAACGAGTAACAATTTGAGGTTTAGGCTTGGAAAAGATGTGCTTTTTAGGAGGTTTAGCAACTAGGCTAGATGGTACAAGTTTGTATGCATCTTTGGGTAGCCAAATTGATAATTCCTTCTTGCTTGGCCTTCTTTGAGCAGTGACTAGAGTAGTTGGAACATGCCAGCCATGGCCCTCACTTAAGGACTCATCGATTATCCACATCATTTGTGTTGGAGCTTCAAGAGCAGATTTTGAAAGTAGGTTGTGTAAGGTAGAAACACCACCCTTTTGACATGATAAAGCTCGTGGAGTAGCAGATCCCAATACGCAATCAGAATCAATTTGCAATTTGTATTGTCTATTCTTCCAATTTAATGAACAATTGGTAGCACTTAACCATGATCGACCGAGAACCGCCTCTACCACTGCCTTGGACTTACTTGCCACATAAAAGGGCACTGACATCTGGTGATCCTGAATGGACATCATAATGACACATTTTTCCTCTATAGGGTTATCTTCACCTGAGAAGCTTTGTAAGTCAATAGGAATGTGCACAAGTGTTGGTTGTCCCAAGGCTATCCATGTGTCAAACGAGAGAACATTATAATCTACACCAGAGTCAATTAAGGTAGAGACAAAGTAGGTAGTCTCATGAAGATGAAGACACACTTGAATATTGAAAGGATCGACATATGATTCATCAGTAGCCAACTGTAAGGCCAACATAAAAGCTTTGCGATCCTTGGCTTTTGCAACTCTAGCTTTAGCCTCTTCTTGAGCCTGACGTTTAAGTAGGTTAAGTGCTTCTTTTCATGTGTGTGCAGCATGCATTTGTTGAAGCATGGCTTCAGTTAATGGTTCATTGTATTTCTTGAGATGACTTCCATTAATGAAGTTAGGCATTTGCTCACCTTCTAGTGTCTCTAAACGCACTGCACCACTTGGAGTAAGCTCATTAATCACAAACGGTCCTAGGCCACGTTTCTTGAGCTTTCTCTTATGCTTCTTAAGTGTGTACAAGAGCACAAGGTCCCCTTTTTTGAATCGGCCAGTTGTTACATTTCTATGATACCATTGCTTTTGTCTCCTCTTCTCAGCATACATCCCCATTACCGCCAATAAGCGGGTCTCATCAAGCTTTTCCAATTCATCAATGCGTTGTGAAAGCTCATGACCAGTCCAGTCCAATTGTTTAGCAACTCGTAGAGTAGGTACAAGAAATTCAATGGGAAGAATTGCAGCTAGCCCAAAAAGCAAGCTCAAATGGGGTTGTGCCCATAGATGTTTTATAGGCTGTCCTATATGCCCAAAGAACTGTGTGCAACTTTTGCTCCCAATCAGTCCTATGTCCCTCAACAATCTTTGTGAGTGCTGTGCAGAGAATCTTGTTAGTACTCTTAGCTTGTCCATTGATCTGGGGATGATAGGGTGCAGAACGCTTGTGAATTACCATAAATTCTTGAAGCAAAAACTCTATGACCTCATTCACAAAGTGCACACCTTGATCACTAACGATTTCAATAGGTAAGCCATAGCGTGTAAACACGTACTCATACAAGAACTTGGCTGTGGTTCTGGCATCATTTTTAACTGTAGCCTTTGCCTCTACCCATTTGGTCAAATAGTCAGTTTTGCGACTATAATATATTCGGCATGCGTGTGACGAGCTGGAGGTTTAATGGGACCGACAAAATCAATACCCCATTTTGCAAAAGCACGTGTGCTTAGCATAGGCCGCAATGGCATATTGTCCTTTGTGATGGGAGGTTTGGTCCTTTGACAATCGTCACAACGTTTTACATATTCTTCGGCATCCATTTGTAAGGTTGGCCACCAAAGCCCAGACCACCTAATCAACTTAGCTGTGGTATTGCCCGAAAAGTGTCCACCCCCAACACCTGCATGTGCATGAGTCAAGATTTTCAAGTAGTCAGCTTCACATACACACATGCGTAAGTTTCCATCCTTGCCCCTCTTGTAGATTTGGCCCTCTATCAGCATATAGTTTGCCGCTTCAACTTCAATAGCACGCTTTCGATGTTTAGGAATTTTTTGATCAGTATGAACATGCTGAAGATAGTCCACAATATACTTACTCCAACTTGGTGTAGTTGAAATTTGGAATAATGTGACATTATGAATTGGCTGTTGAATTTGACATGAAGCACAGTTACGAATAAATTTTTCAGCATCCGCATGCATGGTCGGCCACCATTGCCCATCCTGAGATATACGTCGCACACAAGTAGTAGCTGATGCATGGATTCCACTGATACCTGCATGTGCCCATTCCAAGATCTCCTCATATTGATCAAGGTTAGGTATAAGCCTCAACACTCCATCATTACCCTGACGATATAATCTCCCTGAGATTAACTTGAATGGTCACCATAGGTCCACATTAAGTTGTATATGCCCACTTGTCAAAATTTCTAAGATGGATTCAGACCATTTAGGAGCTGTCTCTACAAGGAAAAGTGTTGAATCTAACATATCATCATCCACACCCACCGGAGCTTCGCCAGAGGTGATTCGAGACAAATGATCTGCCCTAAGATGAGTTGTTCCTTTTCGGACTGCCACTTCAAAATCAAACTCAAGAAGGATGATAAACCACCGCACAATCCTTCCAGTTGCACAGGGCTTATTCACCAAATATAGCAATGCTTGATGGTCCACAAAAAATATGAATTTGTTTGCCAAAAGGTAATGGTGAAACTTTTTCACTGCATATATCATGGACAAACCTTCTCTTTCTGTTGTGGTATAATTCTTCTCAGCATTGTTCAACTGTCGACTAGCATATGAGATTGGGAATCCTTATTATGTTCTCCTGATTGAGCCAAAATACATCCAATTGCAAAGTTTGAAGCATCAATATGGACATGAAAGATTTGGTTCCAATCTGGTGCCCGTAAGATGGGTGCAGTCACTAATGCTTGCTTCAACTTTTCAAAGGATTCCTCACACTCATCAGTCCAATTAAACTTTACAAGAAGAGCATATAATGGTCTGGCTAGGACCGCGTACATGTAGATGAATCGACGATAATAGCCACAATGTCCCATGAATGTTTGTACCCCTTTAGGGTTGATAGGCCGAGATAATGAGACAATGACATCAATTTTATCCATATCTATTGAAATCCCATTGCGAGAAACAATATGGCCCAAGATTTTTCCTTGTCTTACCATGAATTTGCACTTGTCAGGATTCAAGCATATACGATAAAGTTGACACTTTTGAAACACAAGTCTGAGGTGTTCTATGTGATCATCACGCTCTTGTGAGTGAACACATAAATCATCCATGAAGATCTCAAGAAATTGCCTAAGGTACTCCTTGAATACATGACTCATTAACCGCTGAAAGGTTGCTGGTGCATTTGTTAGACCAAATGGCATAACACGATAGGCAAAGATGCCATCTTCGGTAGCAAAGGCTGTCTTGTGTTGATCCTTTGGATCAATTGACACTTGATTGTAACCGGAGAATCCATCCAAGAAACTATATGCCTTTTTCCCTGCAACTCGTTCCAGAACATGATCCGTGATTGGAAGTGGATAATGATCACGTACGGTAGCTGCATTTACCTTCTTGAGGTTTACACATACTCGAAGTTTTCCATTTTTCTTGGGCACCACTACAATAGGGGAGACCCATTCAGTGTGTTCAATCTCATAGATAAATTCTGCCTCTAAGAGCTTGTCTATTTCTTCTTTTATCTTTCGTGCAAAATTCTCATTGTAAGTATAAGGACGTTGCTTGGAAGGCTTTGCATCCTCTCGCAATGGAATTGTATGCTAACATATGCTTGGATCAACTCCTTTGAGGTCTTTATAACTCCAAGCAAAAACATCGCGATACTCCTTTATTGTTTGAATTAATAACTTCTCCTCATCTAAGGACAAGTCTGTGGCAATCCACACATAGCGAGGCTCTTCTCCTGGCTTAGCGATATCAATCTTTTTTGCATCCTCTGGACCATCATATGAAACCCCTGGCATGCTTGCTTTTTATCGCATGGGCTGTTGAAGAACAATCTTCCGATCTTGAAGAGTGTACTGTGTGAAGTTGGGGGGAACATTGAAACCTTGTTCTTGTCCACTTGAGTCATCACTCATTGAAGACCATGCGGTTTTGAGCTCTCTGTTGCAATCTTGCATCAGATTTTTTTGTTGAACCGTTATCTTTGCACTTCTGACACTCTCTTTTGAATCGGTTTTAGACTTGAGTTTTGGTTTTTGTTTCTTCGTTTTTTTGCGATTTTTGCTAACAGTTTTTAGCTTTTCTCCTGGTTGGAATCCATCTGATCGTTTTACTTGGTCTTTGATACTATCTTGTGCTTGGACATAGTATAGATATCCGTTCTTTCCTGAGAAGTGAGGTGGTGGTTGAGAGTGTTCATTCTTAAACTCCTCCTTTTCTTTTTGTATTCTCTCACGTCGTTCCCTCTCATCTTGTTTACGGATTCTCTTGTGGCTCTTACAGCATTTACGTTTAGGTCGGCTTCGAGGGATCTCTACTTGAACCTCCCTTCCTCTCAAAAGCAGGCGTGCCTTTCTTAACTCTTCCTCAGGGATTATCACATCATTATCAAAATTAGAGTCCCATCCATCTTCCTTATCAGCATCATTAGCAGATTCGAGTGTTAAATCCTCCACTGAGACTTCCTCTACATGCAGTGCTGTTGTGGATGCATCCCCATAGTACAAAACATCTAGAAGGTCACATGGTTGTACCATTCGTATAGGAATAATGTCATATCCATCTGAGTCACAAAATTGAATTGGCTTAGGTAAAGCACATGTCGATAATGTTGCAAGGACATGACTCCATTCTAGTGGATCAATAAATGCTCAGGGAAGGGTTGTGGAATGTATGCCTCATCTGATACACTTCGATTACCCTTAAGTCTCTCAGTGTTGAAATCCCTACATGAGGCTCCACACATCCACAGATCTTCTCGCCCATCTGACAATGTAACTCTTAAGCCCTCGGATGAAGCAGAATCAAACTCATCTATTGGAGACCTTGTTACATCACGATATGAGTGATTCTTTAGGTTGACCCTTGTGATGACAGAATCATGTCGGAGGTACAAATAATTGTATCCCCAATCTTGAATCATTTGAAATTGTCGCATGAAAGGTCTACCCAATATCACTTCATAGTTTGGATGTTTTCCAAAATCCACTACTGTAAAGGTGTGCTCATATTCAATCCCACATGTGGTGACCAATATGTTCTCAAGCAACCCAAGGGGATGTTCTAAGCTTCCATTGCTGCAAGCGCATCCTGGTACTCCTAATAGCTGGTTTGCTCCACTTTTCCCAAATGGACCTTGTCACAATGCCCACTCCTGCACCACTATCAAGTATTGCAGTTGAAGCTACTTTTCGCACTTCTAATGGGAGGGTAGCATTTCCCTGATCGTCCTCACAAAATTTTCCTACTTTGTTGATAGAAACTGGCAAAACATGCTTTGTCTCTCAGGGTGTATAGTACAATGATGGTGACACTTTTGTAGCAATACCTGCTCTGACAAACATGTGGCAATATCATTCCACAACTCTAGACAAAGCTTTATCAAATCAAGTAAAGGTAAGGTACAAGCCACTGGTGTTGACAAAATAGCTTGCACGATACCCATATCCATCTCCTTTGTCAACCTTTTATGCATGGAGGGTATCCTCAAGGTTTGAGAACAGTTCTCATATTCTCCCAAATATGATGGTAAGGTTTTCATTGTATGCTTACTTCTAGGAGAAACAATTGTTTGAACTTCCTCCTGGATGCTTGGGCGTCTAAAGTTGTTTTTTGTGCCCCTGGTAAAATCCACCTCAGAGAATGGAGGTGAAATGATAGAGGACATATTCTCATTAACTTTCTCATGAACTGCTGCCCACATCTCATTTGCCATGTCCTCGTGTCGTTAGCATCAATAACTTCATCATTGCATGGGAAGGCAAGGCTAGGTGATGGCAGAATACCTTCTTTCAATGGGGTGTCAATTGGTGCAAACTTCTCGCTATGAGCTTGTGAGATGAGCTCACTTTTCATTTCCCGACTTGATAACACTTCTGGTATGGTTTCTAATGTTGGCTTAAGAGAGGTTGGGCCCCGAGGAATAGGTGGAGGTGGTCCCTCAAGTATTGATTGAGCTTCCCTAATGAGTTGCTGATGTACAGCTAGATTGATCTTCTCCTCTCGAGGGTTTGGGTATTCTTGAAGCTTCTTAGGTAGCTCAGATAAAGCTGCAATGTGACTTCTATGAGCATCAATGATGGCATCTAGAGTCTCGTTCACCTTATCCACAAAAATAGAACCCCCAAAACTATCCTCGGGCGGTTGTACTAGCCTCATCTTGTTTAGCACTAGGCCCAAGTTGAGGTTGATGCTCCTCATGCACTTCTTGGGATGTAAAAGTTTGATTCCTCATGTTTTGTTTAGAGACTTCTTGAGAACTAGTGGATGCACTTTTAGTTCGCTTGTTGTGGTTCTTTTTCCTCCTAGTGGTCTTTTTTCTATTGGAATGTAGGGTCTTGTCCACTAGATTTGCCTTTGCATCCCTAGTTCGAGGTGTCTCATCAGTTTGCATTTCGGCATTTCGTGTCTGTGATCTAGTCATGACTCTAAGTGGCACGACATCCTCATTCTCTGATGAAGGTGGCTGTAAGGTTCCTCCCTTTAAAAATGGGAGAAACACTTAAGATAGTCCGCTAAGTCTTATCTTGGGAAAAATTTCCTATTCATCGACACCTTGACCCTGTAGAGATTCAAGGATACGATTCATAGGTATGACCTAGCTCTATCCCGCAGGGGGAGCGTGATTTTCTAAACATCAAACTACCCATAGGGCAATTGATCAAAATTGGGCAACTACTAGACTTGATTTCTAGAGACAACGCTTTTTTCCTCATCTTATGCAAGGCACAGCCGCTGGCCTAGTCTTCTTGAATAGAGTTGCCCAAGAACCTAACTATCTAACGTAGGGCTTTCACTTAATCTATTGGAAAGCTACCCGACTAATCGGGTCCACCCATCCGTAGGATGGTGCCGTCAGGGCATTCCATCCTCCCACTTTCCACCCTACTCACGCATCAATTTGTTATCTAATTAATACTACCACACTGTTTGACATAAATAAGCATATTCCTTAATTAGGGCCCTTCTTCACAAGGTTCGTTATAACAGCCTTCTTACACAATACAATCATACCAAAGACAAGATGCAATTATATAAAAAGTTTATACATGAATCCAGTTCCATACAAGCCAATCCGGCTCTCTTATTCTTATTCTGCCGATGATCTAGAATTCGGCCTTCCAGCCTCTACATGCTGGGCAAAACCCTACGGGACCATACACCTCATCGTCGGCCGCCGCTGGCGAGGACTCAAGCCGGCCTGTCGCCCTCTCAGGCTCCATCGCTCGATCCTCCCGCCCCTCAGAGGGATGTCTGCACACTAGGGTGGGCTTATTTACCGCACTAGCCTGGGCCCTCAGAACTAGGCAGCCTCATAATCTCTCGCCTCAATCGGCGATCCTTATTCTTCCAAAGGTATGAGGGATACCTTGGACCATTACCGGGCTTTGCTAACGACGCCGCCCGGCTACACAAGCACGGAACGGAGTTAGCGTTGAAGCCAAAAAAAAAAATCTTGAATTCCAAAGATAACAACTTCAATGCAATTTTCTAAGTATAGCATTCACAATTCATGAAGATAGCAATTTCAACACAATTTATCGAAAACAACATCACATAATTCGTAATTTCATATAATTTTTATGTCCTCATTTTAAAAGAAAAAGACACCATTCATTAATACTAATTTAAGGGAAAATCTCTTCTTTTGAAAATTAACCAAGCTATCCTGGCCACCGTTTCCTTGAGGGACTTGAAAAGGGAGGGCTGGAGCCGCATTGGGCGCATCTCCCTCCATCTCGTTGTTACGTGCGCCTCTTGAGGCAATATTTTGCCGTCTCCGGGATGAGGCCATCTTAGGTGTCGCCTTGTAGAGCTCGCTGCTGCGATCGAAACGCTTCAGTCGGATCTGAATTCCGAGCTCGTTTGCTCACCGTATGAGCAAAAGAATATGGCGCACGAACCCTCGCTTGAGCCAAAAATCCCTTACTAAAGTCTACGCAAATGGGGGGGGGGGGGGGGGGGAATTGTTGAGATGTCCTTAAGGCCAAAGGCAAAAACGTGGAGAGGGCTGGGAGGGGTGGCTGCAAGCCTCTCTGTAAGTCTATTCACACGGGGGGGGGGGGGGGGGGGAGAAGAGTTAAGGACACTGGCCCATGGCAAGAGGAGGATGGAGGAAAATTGGCTTATCTGAAAAGAGCCAAATGAGGGGGTGTGAGAGGGGTGGCTGCAAGGGCGGCTGTACTTGCAGCAAGTACGCTACGGCGGTGCGGACGGCGGCACAATAGGGCATACGCTACACAGAAGTGCGTGCCGACTGAGGAGCACCCCGGGGGTTTATATAGCTGGGGGTTGAGGGTACGGGTGCTGCGTAAAGCAGGGACGAAAGGACGGTGTACCTTCAAAGGCTATGGATCAGTGGCCTGCATGGGTCTACCGGAAAGGTACGGTGTCGGTTGTCTGGGAAAGGAGTGGTACGCATGTACCTTATCCGGTCTGGGTCGGCGGCCACCAAAATTATGGAGAGTTGCCTAGTATGAATAATATGCCTGTGTTTTTATAGTTGAGATGACTCGTGGGGTCGGGTAGTGGATACTATTGTCGGCCTACAAAATGTGTCCCCAACAAATAAATATTACTAGTCGCCTACCATAATGTCTTAGTTGACTAGTCGGCTACATTTTAATGCTCACAAGGACTTGCACAAAACCCAGTCAGCCTACTGATACACACTTATCAGGGCTGCCCACATCTGCTTGCTTAGTGCTTGAATGCCATGCTAAATTCTCATGAATTCTAAGAATGTCATGCGTAATGCTCACTTAATTCTAAGAATGACATGCCTTATGTACACCAATTGGGTGTGCATGTTACATTCATCTCTACTAAATTGTTGCTATGAGGTACATCTGACAACCCTTCAACTCTTCTACTGATCCCCCCACTTTGAAACCACTGCCCCACTTTGTCTTCTTCTACCAAGACTGAGGTCGACTGTGTAGGAGTTGAATCCTTTGAGCCAAAGACTTATCCATTGTGGGAACTGCATGTCCAACGTTGATAAATCTACTTGGAAAACCTGAATCACCACCGACCTGTTTGTGGATTCCTTTCACGCACCATCTCCACCGTTCATGGACCTCTAAACCTCCTGAGGTGATTTTGGAGCCACTTCTGTCGTCTTATGTGGAAGAGAACCCCATGTTGATGCTAGTTGAGGCCCATAACTCCATTTGCTCCTTTGATGATGGATGTCATTCTTCCCCAGAAAAATCATGGGTAAAACTTGTATGCCTTGCGATGCAAGATGCTTAGACTGACTATCTTTATTGGACTACTAGGATGACTACTATACTGATGCAAGCCATATGCTATGCAAGAATGAAAATGAATGAGTTACTGATACCTAAGGGAAAAACCCTAAGGATGGCCTCCAAGATCTTGAGAGCTCAATTTAAGTGAGCGCAAGACACTATCATGATGTTGAATGGCTTAGGGACTAAGTATGAACTAAGGTTTGTTACCCTGAAGAGCTCTGATACCAATGCGACATGTGAGGGATTGATCAAGGTTAAAAAATCTTAGTCTTAATTAAACTACAATTAGAAATATACTTAAGAGATAGAGAATGGTTTCAATACAAATGCAATGCACCTATATTAGATGAGATGGTTACAACTGAGATCTAATAAGATCTATGATGATGATGATGCTGACTTATGAATGCTAAACTATTGTACTGCTGAATGCTGAATGCTGAACTCCACACCTTCCTAGTTTCTTAGGTTTAAGGCCACCAAAATGATGGAGAGCTGCCTAGCATGAATGATATGCCAATGTTTTTATAGTTAAGACTGTTGTTGATGGTCGGGCAGTGCATCCTGTTACTGTCCTATAAAATGTGTCCAACGACTAAATATTACTAGTCGGCTGCCATAATGTCTTAGTTGGCTACTCTGTAACCAAAATCGGCTACATTTTGATGCTTAAGACTAGCACAAAGCCCAGTCGGATCTACTGATACACACCTATCGGTTGCCCACATTTGCTTGCTTAATGCTTGAATGTCATGCTAAATGCTCATGAATGCCAAGAAATCCACGCTTAATGCTAAGAATGCCATGCCACACATGTACACCGACTGGGTTTGCATGTGACATCATCTCACATCATTCTAGAGGACATAGGTGGGCTGCAACAAGTTCTCTCTCTGGAAGATTTGCACATAGGCCAACTATAGCAAAAAGCCTCTCTCTCTCTTCTCCTTGTGTTGGTGGCCGTATAGTGGACAGCGGGCCGGGCAGCTGTCCTTGCGTTGGTTATATAATGGACAACAGGTTGTGAAGTTTTTCCTCCCTCTTGCAATGGCTATATAGTGGTATAGTAGGGCAAATAGTTATCTCTTGCAGGTCAAAACTCGATAGGTAGCTAGGTCAATGTCATATCTACATGCTGGCTCATCGTATGAGCTAGAAGGAGATGTAAGAGAGGTGGAAGAGATGATCACATGCTAGTGTGTGTATGCCCCTATTGCACTGAGGGGCTAAAAACAAACTGAGCACTCACCCTCATATAGAATCTGTGGGTCTTTGTGTGTAGCAAACAATTGTCATGTGAGAATCTCAGATGGAGGCCGAGCATATAGGGCAAGATAAGGGTCACTGTGCACTTCTCAATACTGCGAGAAATCTATCAAGATTGTTGAAAAAAGTGCTCGGCTTTATGCTCAGCTATGTTGGCACCTTGTGACCTCCTCATAGAGCCTCTATCTTTGGTCCCCCATATGTGCTCTCATTTGCTCCATCTCCAAGCTCAAATGCTCGACCTCTATAGTCAGCCTCTATAATGCCATTTCCCATAATAGTATATATAGGTGGTGTCTACATAAAAGACTAAACATGAATAAGGTACATAGAAAATATATATAAGACATTAACATATAAATCAAAGGTAGGTACCAACCTTAGTCCTCACTAAGGTGCTATTTGTGAAAATACCTACACCATGTGCTAGATGCTCTCTGTGTGGTAAGATGTAAATTGACCCTCCAAGAGCATGAACACTCAAAAGGGACACAAAGGTTGAGCCTACCTTAACACTAGTTTGGTACCAAAACAGGACACTTGAGTGTCCTTTTTTGGGGGTTGCGAAAAAAAATCAAACTCCTAATGCAGGCTTTAAAAACCAAAATGCTTCATTGGGCATGTAGAACATAACCCTATGCTTATGTAAAAAATGCTAAACATATAAAATGCCTTTTTATTTGGAAGTACATAAGCAACAAAGTAGCATATGTCTTGAAAATGAACATTTTTCAGGATTTTTTAGGATTTTTCCAAATATGCAAGCATCATTCTCTCTCAAAAAAAATCCAATGATATCAATAGCATTTTTCCCAAGATATTTTGATAGCATACATCAGTCCAAGGAGGTAGAAGTTCACCAAAAAAATCATTTTCCTTTCCTAGAATTTTTTCCAAAAAAGTTGTATAAAATCAGCAAAAGTAACGCGTATTATCAAAACTCAATCACGCCACTAAAAAAAATTGTAGCCCTATCAATGAGAATGTTGATTATTGGTTTTCATGCTTGAGATGAGATAAATAAGCCATAATTTGATGTGTATGACACTAACTTAGCCTCCACTTAAGTAGGTTCTTATCGCCTAGTTCTAAAAAAACTGTAAAAAATAAAAATATAAAATTTGATCATCTTTTTTCAAAAACTAATCATAACTATGCTTGCACAAGTAGTCTACACCTATAGTTACAACAAATAATGCACTTACACAGCTTTTTCCTTTGATGAAAATCAAAATTAGGCTCATAATTAGACATTTTACGTATTAAAAACAGGTTGCGCAAAAGGCCATGTATGAGAAGAGGCCCAAAAAGTGGCTCTAAAGTTTTGGAAAATTCAAAACAAAGTAGTATTTACCCTATATAACATGGGTGCACCTCAAGTTTTACATTATTAGCTTGCATATGGAAGGAGAAAAATTCATGCTCCACCTGTATAAAAAACATCATTTCAATATTAGCGAGTCAAAAATTTATCCAATAACTATCGTTTGATGATTCCAAGATTTAGTTTACATCATGGGCTTTCCATCAAGCCAAGTTTCATGATCAAACTATGTCCCTTCTAAAAGTTATGTACAAATTACTACTATTTTGAAAACAGCAAAAATCATGCGTTTTATCAGCATGTGTCTAAGAAAATTAAAATATTGCCTTGCAAAAGCTAAGAAAAGTGCAATTTAAAAAATCTCAATTTTTTTTGGGTCTTGAGGAACATCTGTGGATGTTAAGCATTTCAAAACTCTTAATAGATTGCCCACAAAAATTCAAGAAAAATGCTAACTTTCAGGACACTTTAGTGTCCTCAGGACACTTTAGTGTCCAATTACAGAACTAGTGTTAATAACTTTAAGGGCCAAGGGGAGGTTGCGGCTACCCTGCTTGCACCATAGCCCCAGGATGAGTGGTACTATTGTCCACCTCCAGTCCCAATATAAACTCTGCAAATAATTTCTTTGAAAATTATAAGGGCATCTGGAGAGGGTGCAACATCCTCCCCATAAGCAGCTCGCAAGTGGCTACATATCAGCTATATAGATATGTGCCACAATAGCTGGGTGATGGAGCATCTGGAAATAAGAAGCAGTTTTCCAACAAGATGGACTCCCTAGCCATTTCTAAATAGATCTAAAATGGAATCCCTAATGCCATGGAGCTTTTCCACCTTGCCATAGGTCAATCTACATAAAACTCCAATGGTACGCTATTTCTATAGCCACTTGTCTATAGCCACTCGTCTACAAACAATGTGTGTAGCTACTCACTTTCTATAGACACAATGCTACTAGGCTGCATAAGGAGGAAAACGTCGCCTCGAGGTCCACCACAATGTGCAAGGTAGATGGTGTGTCACCCCTACTTGCATGGACTGTCATTAGCTTGTGGCAGTGAATTATGGCTATCAAGCCCTCAATAGACTTGTTTAAGTTTATGCTAAAGAGGATAATGTGAGACCAACCTAATGAAAACCCTAACCTAGGTGTGGAAGTGATTAAAATTTATAATGAAGATTAGATGAATGATCACGTGAAAAGCTAATATAGATTAGGGAGAGAGGGAGATCTAAGAGTAAACAGTGAGAATGGGGGGGAGGGGTTTTTATATCTCGACCGAGTTAGGGTAAGGATTTTTTGACACAAGGGACACGTGGCGCCCCATGATTGGTTGCAATATAACTCGATCAAGTTGCACAAAATTTAGGAAAAAATAAAAACCTTATTGGACACAAGTCAATCACGGTTATCCACATAAATCGGTCGAGTTCCATAAAAAAACCAAATAATTTAAATTTCAAAACATTACACACATGGCGAACATTCAATGGGTATTTACATAACCCATTTGAACTACATGGAAATTACATTTTTTAAAATGCCTACCAACAAATTAAAAAGAGCACATGGGTTGGGTATTCATGTAACTTAGTCAAGTAATGCAAAAAAGTAAATTTTTTTCGAATTTTGTTTCCTTTGCAAAATCATCGAGGTGCACACGTGTCCATCTTGGGTTGGGTGTCCACATAATTTGGTCAAGTTATGTGGATAACCAACCTAGGGTATGCTACATAACTCGGTCGAGTTACATAGATTTGTTTTTAATTTTTTTTCTTTATAACATCATTGAGAACATGCCTGATGTTGTACATTAATGCCATAGATTATGTAAGTAACTCTATCAAGCTACATATTGGACATCCATGTAGGTAACTCGTATACTGATCGAGTTCCACCACCATGTAACTCGATCAATTTACGTGGATGTCCACCTCCTACCTTGATTGAACATACATGGATGTCCACCATGTAGCTTGATCAAGTTGAATGGTGCTGCCTTATGGATGTCCACCACGTAACTCAATTGGGCTATGTGGTCATTGGTAGTATCCTAGGTGGTAGGGATGGTAACTTGATCAACTTACTTCTCAAGCATTTAGTGACTGCCACTTGGGATGATGCAATTGGAGATATAACTAGATCAAGCTACATCAATGGTGTCCCATTTGCATGACACAATCCCAAAGTGAGAACCCTTATTGTACAGCCACCCCTTTCTCTCTCACAGATCTCTCTTGCATTGGTCCTCATTTGTTGAAGAGAAGAAGAACCTAGTTTATGAAAGCTCACAATGATCAAGGATAAACCATTCAGGCAAGAGGGTAATTCCAATAACAACTCATCAAAAAGCTCATGCTCTTTTGGCAATGAAAGGTTTCTAATAGAAATCATGCCTTTCATGATGATGGTAATATGCATGATTTTATTTCCAAAAGAGCGTTAAGATTATTGCATTTAGAGTCAAGTCAATCACATTACAAAGTCAAGGCTATAATATTTACTAGAATTAGATATAATTACACTAGAGAGGTCAAGGACTTGAAAATTCTAATCAAATTTATAAGGAGAAATGAGATTTCTTCGTTAGTGAAGTAGATATTTCCTTGGATATGCTTGGAGGGAGACATCAATATAACTATAATATAGACTATGACACACAACAATATTTACTAGAACCGTATACTATTACACTAGAGAGGTCAATAATTTTAATTAAATCATACCTTAATGTGCCTTGGAGATATCAATATAACCATAACATAGGGTATGACACACTAATGTTTACTAGAATAATATACTATTACACTAGAGAGGTCAAGGAGTTGAAAAGTTAATCAAATCTTCTAATGTGTATTGGAGACATCAATATAGCCATAACATAGGCTATGACACACAATTATGTTTACTAGAACAATATACTATTACAGTATCTCAGGTCAAGGAATTGAAAATTTTAATCAACTCTTCTAATCAAATCCTTTAGGGATAAATCATATTTCTTGGTAGAAAAGTAGATAGTGAAGTAAACATTACATTGGATATGCCTTGGAGACATCAATATAACCATAGCATAGATTATGACACACACCAATTGTGTATTGTGAAAGATATAAAAGAATCATGTACACCCCAATTCTGTATTATGGAAAATAGAAAGAATTGTATATTCACCAATTGTGTATTGTGAAAGATATAAAAGAATCGTATTCAAAAATTGTCTCCTTTTCTTAGTCACAATGCCCAAGATAATACTGCTTCAACAAATTGTAATACTTGGGCTTAGGAACATTTACATGTGTACTTTTGGGGGCCTTGGGCTATATTAGGTATAGGGCTCATGGGCATTGTAATCATTTTGATCATTATACTTTCATGATGAGTACTCTTACTCTTTGGAGTTGTAAGCTTCCATGGTGAACTTATCCCTCTTGTTGAGAAGCTATGTATGTACTCCGTTATGCGTGCAATAGGTGCTACTCCCTGTGATGAGTGGGACATGTGTGTACTCTATGCTAATGAGTGCAACCCTTAGGTTCCCTTCATTGCATTGGTATCAGAGCCCTTGGCTTAGATCCTTGGTTAGGAAGTGCTTAGTGATAATAATTTTTAAATTATGCTTAATCCAATTTGTAGAATGCATTTTGATAATCATTTTTGGATTACTATTAATCTAATTTTTTGAAATGTGTTTTCTTAATCTTGATTAGTGTTAATTATTTTTTAATTTGATTTTTACACAGTTTTTAGATTTCCTAATTTCTTATTTTGACAAGATTAGGAATGAAATTTGTGTTAATCCTTTTTGAATTTGTATTAATCACTATTTTCATAACCCTAATCCACTTTACTATTTGATTTCTTGATCTTGATTATCTTAAAAAATTTCTTGATTTTTAAAATTAGGGTTTGTAGGGATTTTAATAACCAATATTGAGGGATTTTCTCGCATTATCTTGATTAGAGAGCCTACAGTTTCAAATATCAATCCTTAAAGCCCTTATTTCTTCAAGATCAAACCCTAGATTGACAAATCTTTGAATTCTTGGAGAAATATTGCAAGAGGAAGATTGTTGTGCAGAGAATTAAGGTGGTTGTGCAAACCCTCCAAACCCTACATCTCTTCACCTTTCTACACTTAAAAATGTCCAGCCGGCCATCTATCTTGTTTTGGTCCCTTCACACCATCCTATTCCATGCCCTTCTATTTCAAACCTTTCCATTCACGTTGTCCATTCAAATTCACCCTAGCCATAGTGGAAGGGACTGCTTTGTGGGTGTTTATACAAGGGGTGTTTCATACACAAGGGGTAGTGCATAGTTTTGGATAGTGACATGACATTTTTCATGAGCATTTGAGTAGATTTGTGCATTCTTGGGATTTGTCCACACATGGTCTACATCCCGAGCTTATCTTGAGCATTGTGGGTGTTGTTCACATGATGGTTTGAGCTTTCGTGGAGGTGGTTCATGTGCCGTGTGGCCGATTTGGTGCATTTTGGGTATTCATGCGCACACTTTTGGCCATTTGGTGTATTTTTGGGGCATTCACACGCATATTCATTAGGAAAAATTTGGACTCAAAATGGGCCCTTTAAGGATTTGTACACATTCTCTCTCTACAAAAATTTACTCATGGTGAAATTGTTACAAATCAACTCAGAAGTGAGCGGAGTTTGGACATTTAGAATCTACTCTTCAAGACATTTCCAATGATATATAGCATGATGGGCGATTTTGGAGTTTAAACATTTAGAATCTACTCTTCGAGACCTTTCCAATGATATATAGCATGATGGGTAATTTTGCCCATCATGCTATATATCATTCTTGGAAAGGTCTCAAAGAGTAGATTCTAAATGTCCAAACTCCACTCACTTTTGAGTTAATTTACAAAAATTTCACCATGAGCCCATTTTGGTAGAGAGAGAATGTGTACAAATCCTTAAAGGGCCCAATTCGAGTCTAAATTTCTCCTAATGTTTAGCCATTTTGGTGTATTTTTGGGCATTTATATGCGCATTTTTTGGCCCTTTTGGTGGTGTTCACTCATGAGCCCGACCTTGTGGATTAATTTTTGCACTATTTTAGACATTTGGTGGTGATTTGCATTCCCTTTTGGCCCTTGTTCATGCGTGGGCGGTCATTTTGAGTATTTTGGTCATTGTTTGGACCTTTGTTCACGTGCGGGTGGCCATTTGAGCATATTGGTGCTTTTTCCACACGCAGTGTAGTGTTCTTGAGCACATTTTGGGGTTTATTTTTCTTAAATCTCGAGTATTGGGACGACATGGGGATCCATTACCCCACCTATGATCGTTGTGCTACCCACCATCATCGTCTCATCGACGTCACTATACGATTCCATTCCAGACGCTAATCGTGCGGCATCTTCTCGTATTCTATCACTCTGGCTCCATGTTCATCATCTTAATTTACCATTTCAAGTGTGCAGATGCATATCATTTGCTAAGTTCATACATACATTTGGCGCATCGCCACTTCGACCTCTAGATTCTTCTTCACTAACATCATGCTATGATGACACATAATATTCATGTCACATGGATGTTTGAGCTTGAGATGTTGTTTCCTAGCCAGCTTAGACACTTATTTGATGAGGGGGATGTTCGTGCCTGATGGTCCATATGTTCTACACATGGTGATTTTGTCAAGGATCTATGTGGTTATCTTTACAAGGATGGTTTGGCATTGCTTGCATGGCATGATGTATGATCAACTATAGCATCAGCATGTGCCATAACGTCAAAAGCTTGCCTATCAACATCAGCATTCAGCACCTGCCCCAACGACAAAAGCTTGTGCATCAACTATAGAATCAACATTTTTTTATGTGCTTCATCAAATGACCAACAAGAAAAGAGGTTTGTGCTGGACGGATTGCATTCCCATTGTCCGCCCGCTGCTTGCGCTAGGTTGCAAGTGTTTGTATCTACAACCCCTACCATATATCTTGCTTTATCCATCTCAACAGCTCTCTTTGACTTTTTTCTAGAAGCACTCTTACCCTTTGGAACTTTGTATTTGGGTGGAGATTTTGCCCTTTTTTTTTATGGCCGTTCGTGAAGGACATCCTGCACATCATCAGCAAGAGAGACCGTGCTGCCAGCAGAGCAGATGACAGGATTGAGCATGTTTTTGGTCCCCTTTTAACAGTGGTCAATGTATTTGGCATATCTATAACATGCACCAATAGAAAAATAATTAACAATACACATTTTTAAACTATATACCTTAATCATGTAGTGTGAAGTGTATAATAAATGGTGCAAGTGTTTAAACAGTATGCTATAAGGAAAAGATACTTCACTTGCCCTATGCACCATTAGCGTTGTCTATTCATCTTGGGTAATATAATTGACCATCTTTGTTGGGCCGGTGTGTGAGAATTATTTTTAAATAACACATGTGGAGACATAATTGGTAACTGAATTCAATATTGCAAGTTAAATTTAAGTATAAAATAACATAGTATAGTTACCTATGGCTTGCATGGATATTTGTGATGGCACTCTCGTAGGCTCTTCGACCACAAACCCAAATGTTCCTTTTTCTCTACCTGAAAATCACATGTCACATGTTACACTTAAAGCATCAATTTTAGCAATTACTAAGATATCATGTGCATACCCTTTGTCCTATTTGGGATGACATGTTTGCAATTAGGAGCAACACAAGTTCCATATTCTTTGTAGGTAGTATGAGCAAAGCATAACATATGGTACACATGGCAGCAAGGCAATGAAAATACGTCAAGGGCAGTAGCATCAAAAGGGACCCACAACCTATGCAAAGAACTTTCACTAAACATTAGATGGTAAGTCTCCTTATAAAACTCCAACTCAATTTCTACCGAAAATCTCCGAGGAAACAAGAAGCAAGTCCAAAATCGTGTCAGTATTCATTGAACATTTAACATATTGGTTAGGTGGTGTTTTTTCCACCTCAAAATGTAAAAAAATAAAAAATAAAAAAAATTACTTTTTGGGGCCCACCTAAATACGAGAATGTTTTGCTGATGTGGAAGGGAGATATGGTGGGAGTTAATGAGAATAATGAGAATGTTTTGCTGATGTGGAAGGGAGATATGGTGGGAGTTAATGAGAAAGGAGATTTCAAACTGACAAGAAAGATTCAATTTGTAGAGAGTGAAGATAAAAAATTCAAAAAGTAAGAGAGAAAATATGAGCAAAGTCAAAAAGTAAGAGAGAGAGTATGAGAATATTCCCTTTAAAAAGTGAAACTAGGGGGGTATGGCTGATCTGGCAAGGCAAAAAATAGGGGTCATCATAGCCTTTGTCTCCCTTAAGCCTAGCTTTTTAAGCTCTAATCCCTTAAAGTTAGGAATCCTTAGGAGGCCCTTTTTGGGTCCAAAAAATTCCTAATGCATTATCCTCTACACACATATTTGATTTGCTACACTTTTCCATTTCGCATGTCACTTTGTTTCTTAGCAATCTTCCTGCACATGTCTAGGCTTACCCAGTAAAAATAGCCTCGTGTATCATTATACTACCTTTGCCAATTACCATGACCTCTTTGACTCCCCCTACCTCTAAACATGCCTCTTCCACCTATGTGTTGTTGTTGTGAATCCTGGGACTGTTGCTGTTGTTGACCATAATTCTGATTACCTGTTTGGCCCCACCACCTTGGCCACGTCCATGACCTCTACCTCGTCCTCTACTTGAACTTGTGTAGAAGGCATGCTGCTATGAACTGTTGATCTTCAGCCAAATTCTTCTCTTTAATAATCAGCATTAACACCAAAATCTGTGAAGTTGGGAATGTTCTCCCAAGTCTGAATAAACTTCTTGAATGCCTTGTATATTCCACAATGCCCTTGATCTTCAAGGCATAAACATTCATAGACATATTTTTCTTCTCCATAATATGAATCTCATTCTTCAATTGAATCTCTCGTGCCGCCTTGGTGTTGGTTTCATACAGCTTCACCAAGGTATCCCATGCCTCCTTAGGTGACTTGGTATCCTGTATATGCCCAATGATGGTGTCCGGTATACTAATAGAGAGCCAATACATGACTTTTCTTGCTTCTTGATTCCAATCCTTGAATTCTTTTACATCTACAAAATAGTTGGATTAATCTTCCATATCTTTCATGCCTCCCCATGTTCACCTTCAATATGTAGTCATAATGAAAGATCCATGCCCCCTCCGCGTAACAAATTTCGGGGTGCTAGTAGAGGAAGTAGCACTTCTTGCGCAGGGCAAAACCTCTCACTCAGGGCCTCGCCCCCACAGATATCCGGACAAGAGACTAATCCCTCGCTTCTTCCAAAACCGAACCCGGAAAAACTTCCCTCGCCCAACATACAGGAGGCAATTCCTCCAGGATATTTTATTCTAACTAGTCAAGGTCATCACTAACCAAACTAATCCGACCGAACCCGTAAGTCTCATGGTCAGATCTCAAGGAAGAGTCTTGCACTTGGATCATAGAGTCCAACGCTTTTTCCCTCATCAAGAGGCACAGCCGCCGTTGATTCTTTTCCTCCATCAGTCCAGCCTAACCCAATCCAATCCCATGGGTTAGCCAACTGCCCACCAACGACTGTAGTGATAGGATCCATTTAGAAATTTGGTTATGTTTTGCCCTTGGTACCAGGGAAAAGAGTTCCTAGGACCCCTAGCCGGCACTTCAAGCAAACTTCAAGATAGTCACACCACTTACACACCCAATATGAAATTGCGTGTTTCACAGATTCGGCTGTCTTTAAAACAATCTTTTAATGAAACCATAGTATCATTGATCATAATCCTCCAAAATATCCAGCTTGAATTCTAATTTCTAATCATTCCTTCATCAGTGTACCTATGGCATCATTGGCAACTAGAACGCTCACCACCTGTTCACTCTAAGGGGCCTTTTCAATAGTTCCTAGCTCATAGTACCCGTCTCGATAATATAAGAAAATCCAGATGGACTCTCCGTTGAAGATCAGCAAGATCAACCAACAGATCCATATAAAAGAGCCATGGAATCACACAAGGTGAGAGGCTGAAAATTCTTCTTCTTCTTCACACAACAAAAGAGGTCTACAAAAGAAGATCAAGTGACTAACACACGTAATAGAGTATATACAAGCGGTCCCTAATGTGAACATGCTAAGTGGAGTGCATAGGTATGGACTAGTGAGTGTAGTCTAGCTGTAGAATCTCTGGTGAAGATATGTCAGTGCCAGCTACCAAACCCGCCAGCGGGGATGTAAATGTTGAACAGTCATATAGGTGCCTCGTGAGTGTCAACTCATGTTCAGTTTAACAACTCAGCAAGAGTTGTATATGTCCATTTTTGGGCCCCACATCTTCTACTACAGTGGGCTGTTCAGCTGTAGATTGTGCACCCTCTAGAAAGTGCTCTGATGCAAGCTGCTGTTCTACACCAGCACTCATTCCTACTGCCTTCACTTCCTAGTCATCTCTCAAATACCATGGCAACTGCAATGCAGGCATCTCTACCTCCTCATCCAAATCCTCATCGTTGGTGAGGAATGCAAAAGTGGCAAGCCACGAGAGGAACCTAGTTCCTAAATTGCCCTTCCCCAACCTCTTCACCTCTTGCTTATTGAAGGTACAATAAGCTCCTGTGGGGATGCAAATGTCGATGAAATGTTCAAGGTGTTGGATGTAGGGGCAAGCATATTGTTGAATTTACTTAAGCAGCTCAACAGGCACCCATCGAATCATTGGGGCAATGGGGAAAGGAGATAGAGTGGGGAGCCAAGTATTGCTCCATGTATGCAATCTGCATCTCATCATGGTGGGACGCAAGGGCGAGCGACTTTTCAAAGACGACTTCACGAGTGAACATGACAAAGAGCTCCCTCTTGCCTGCCCACGGGGTGGTGGAGAGGAACTCACAGAAGTTGTCATAGTGGGTAGCCATGTGAATGCAAAGAGATAGTGTGAGCTAGTGCTTGGTTTCTATCGCGTCAAAATGAGAAAGAAGGCACCTTTGGCTATTTAAAGTTAAAATTTAAAGTTTGGTCTTTTCACACTAGACCGCATTCTGTTGATCTCCATCTCCTTGTTAACATGAAAGCTTGTCATTGCCTTCACCTCGATCCTAAAACTCTTGCCCCTCACGTGCATCAAAACAGAGGCTATTTTCCCATATACTCAGTTCATCTTCAAGCTCTTCCATATGTGTTGGTAGGGCTATCTGCTGAAAATTCAAGGTCCCCCATTTGCTATGATTTTGAGACCATCGTTGTCCCCTCCTTACACTTCCCAATCTCTGTCAATATAGAAAGTGGCACAATAACCAGAAAGTGTAAGGGTTAATTCTAGACATGTAGTGGAATCAGATATACCTTTCTTCTCATCAACTTGAACCTTGACTCTTCCACATTGTCAAAGCCCATGATGCTAAAGTGTTGATGCAGGTCTGCTAGGCTCCAATGCTTGCTTGCTGCCACTCGCTCAATCCATCCATTTTGCATCATCACAGCTACCTCAATAGGCATAATTTCTTCTTCTTAGGCTTGAAGTGGGATCCATGTCCCGTGCTTTTGCATCCATCATTGGTAGTGCAGACGCATGTACAAAATAGAGCATGCCTTCAAGAACCTGAAAGACACTGTAGAATCTACCACATTGCACTTGTACACATCACCTTGATGTGACCCCTCATTAACCTCCCAACCCTCTCCTAGTAATCCTTGAATGAGGTGAGACCGTACCTCCTTTTACAAATATACATTGTTTTTGTTTGGTGCATTGGCATGGAATTGAACATGTGTACAAAAACATGTAAAGGACAAAACCAATTTAGCCCTACTGACCTAGATGCCTTTAAAAACTAGAGTGATGTCTTGATATCACTTACCATCTTAAACTTTAACCCCATAAGATGGTTTAAGCATCAGGTTTGGGCCATTCGGGATTGTTAAGAGGGGGGTTGGGATCTCTTCTAGCTTGTCAAATAAACCTGGTTTTCTATCTACAAAATATGAGTGAGAAAAGAAAAAGATATTGTTCTGGACAAGATCACTTGGGCTTTGAGATACAAACATTGCCTCTCCAATGGATGCATGCATAGCATAGAAAACTCCAGTGAGGCTTTGGAGTGGTTGTTCCTCAATATAATTAGAGAGAGACATAAGAAAATGGAGAATCATAAGACAATTTGAAACAAAAAATCCAATATTAGCATGTTGTTAAAGCTGTGTTTATGTTACACTGACAATTTGAAGGAAACCTTGGTCGTTGGCCTTGAATGTACAGGTCTCCAAGGGTATACACATGTTGCACTATGGCAACCAATCCTTCCTTCTTAGTATGCTTGAAGCCTTGTAGCCACCCCTTCCAATGATGTAGCATATTCCCCAGTTGACGCACTCGGTGTGGTCCCTTAGAGCTTGGCTGCATGTAGACCCAAGCCCCAACCCTGAATCTTGTTGGAGCCCAAACTCCATTCTCATCTCTTGTGCTATGCACAGTGCAAGCTCTTCCACCTTCTCCCTAGGTCTTCTTACATTACTGGAAGAGGCCATGGTGGTAAGAAAAGAGAAGAAGGGAAAAGAAAAGCTTGTTTTACAACAGAGGAGTGAAAAGGAGAGAAAGTTCAAGGTTTTCAGTGTAGCAATGGAAAGCTTAAAAGAAGGTTAGAGTTTGAGAATAGGGTTCCTGAACCTAGAGTAGACTAAAGAGGGATAGAATTTCTGCAGCAATGGAGAGGGAGGGAGCTTGAGAGAGAGAGAGAGAGAGAGAGAGAGAGAGAGAGAGAGAGAAGGAGATTGAGAGGGAGGGAGCTTGAGAAGGAGGGAGAGCTTGAGAGGGATGAAGTTTCTACAGCAATCGAGAGCTTAGAAAAGGAAGCAAGAGGGAGAGGGAGCCTAATTGAGGGAGACTGACAAGGAGGGAGAGCTTGAGAGGTATGGAGTTTCTATAGTAATGAACAGCTTAGAAGAGCAAGAAAGAGGTTCAAAATGAGCTTTCCAAACCTAGAGTATGTTGGGGGGGAAGTTTGAGAGGGAAAACACACTTTTGGGAAAAAATTTTGAAAATTTTCATTTTTAGGGTTTTTAATTTGCATGATTCTAGGTGGGGGGACCTCTAAGTTTGGGCCCAAGAGGTAGGGAGACAAGAGTAGTAATTAGGCCCCATTAGCAAACCAAAGCCTAGGTCCCCTAGGATCAAAGAAGTCAAAAATGTGCACCCAACCCTCTTCCTATTGGTCCATTCCTAATCAAAAGTTAATCCAAGAGGCCCTCTTTGGGTCCAAAAAATTCCTAATGACACTACAAATAAGAGTGCAAAAATGGATCTATACGACCTGCTAGTATTCATGTATTTATACCATTTATTAATGAGTACTCATCCAGTGCTTTTTGGACATTCACATTGAAAAGAGCAAATCAAAATCTAGACATTGGCCTCTATAGCATCCAATCCATTAAAAACACCCAGCCTAGGGCACACAACATCCTTATAACTATCCTCTGAATCTCTCTTGATATAGTTTGACACCTTGCCCTCCTCAACTTGAATCACCCGATCCTCTAAAATTTCTTCTTAGGTCAGATGTGACTCTAAAACTTCTTCTTAGGTCAGATGTGACTCTGAACAACCCTAATATTCAACCCTATCTCCTCAGCTGACCTTCTCTAACAGCTTGCTGACCTAAACTGACCCTAACTGACTCTCAACTAAACACGACCTGACTGTAATCTGGTTTAGCTGATTGATCTGACTCAAATATTTCCACTTATGTATCCTCTAGGCTTAAAAACCCCAAAACCGACATCAAATTTATTCCAGCTGACTCTGTTAGATATCCTTCAATCCACAAGCTGTTTGGCTGACTTAGCTAACTTCTGACTGTCAAACTAGACCCAAAATAGCTTCCTCTCAACCAAAAAAGACTGATTCTATTCTTCCACACCCTCAGCTGATGGGTTCTAACACTTAGCTAACCTTGTTAGACACAAGATAAGAATCTGAGAGAGGTCAGCAGGCAGTTAGCTGACCTCGTTAGACACAAGATAAGAATCTGAGAGAGGTCATCAGTTAGCTGAATCAGATTACAGTGGTCAGTTGAGAGTAAGTTGGGGTTAGTTTAGGTTAGCATGTTGTGAGAGGAGGTCAGCTGTGTTGAAGATCAGGGTTGAAGATCAGGGTTGTTCAGAGTCACATCTGACATAAGAAGACATTTTAGAGGATCATCTAACCATGTGCTATGTGCTATATAGCACATACTGTGTATATTTTTGTACTACACATATAGCATGCAGAGTAGAATGTGTTTATTCATAGTAACAAATAGCTGTAGACTTCAAGCCATGCATAATTAAGTGGGAAGAAAAAGAAATTCCATTAATGAAATATAATTCCAGTGGGATAAACCCTTGTAGAGAGGGTAAAAAGTGACCTAGATACAAAGTCTAGGACATATGTTCTAGCAACTGTCAAACTACCTCATAGGGCATGTCATTGTAAATGGACTCAGGGAGTGTAGGAGACAAGTAGTATTGTTACCATATTATAGTAGTGATGTGTGTGAACACACTTAGGACCGCCGGGGCACTTTTTCCCTCACTAGGAGGTTTTTTCCCCCGTGCATTGTATATACGCCCATTATCTTCTAGGGCTTGTAATCTTTCATTTTTGGCACTCATAATACACTACTGTGTTGTGCTCAAGCTTCCTCATCTTCTTGAAGTTGTGTGTGCATTCCTGCAACCCTAATTCCAACAATTGGTATCAGAGCAGGCTTCCTCCTCCCGGGCAGCATCATCGACACCTGCCGCTTCATCTCCTCCGATTGCGACGAGGTTTCACGAGCGTCTGCAGGTTAGTATATGCCGTGGGAGAGCCCGTAGGGCTTGGTCGTTTCAGAATTTTGATCTGAAGTCATTTCGCCCTCCGTTTTTGCATTCCAAGTACTGCGCAGGCAAAATCGTCCTATTGTGCAGATTTTCTGTCAAGATTAAAATCTGCAGGACAGGTGCCCATTCGTCTGTTTTGGGCTGTGCTACATAGCACAGGTCGATTTTATACAGGTTTACCTCTTACAGACAGCATTTACATCTAGTAGTACAGTCATTGGCCATGGCTGACAACAATGATGTATTCCGCATGTTGGCTGCTGAGGATAAGTTGGATGGCACCAACTATCCATTGTGGGCATATATGATGCGACATGTATTGGTAGCAAAGGGGTTATGGAACATTGTGCAGGGTATTGATGCACGTCCTATTGTGGCTGGGAATGCTGCAAACACATCAGAAACAGGTACTATAGATGATGGTGCAGGCACAAGTGCTGTAGCAGCTGTTCGAGAACCACCACTTTCAGCAGAGCAGATTCGTTGGGATGGTAGAGATGCGCAGGCTCATGCCTTGATTGCGCTGTCTGTCAAACGTACCATTATCCCACATATTCGCTCCTGCAGGACTTCTAAGGATGCTTGGGATGTACTTGCCACATTGTATCAGGCAAGAAATGAGGCTCGTGTTGCTTATCTCCGAAAACAGTTGGAGAGTGAGCATATGAACGAAGGTGATTCTATGGATAGCTTTTTGACAAAGATCAAGGATTTCAAAGAGCAGCTCATTTCTGCAGATGAAATCCTGTCAGACAGTTCACTTGTGCAGACTGTTTTGAATGGTCTACCAGATTCTTATCAGGGTTTTGCTTCCACTCTTCGCTTGATGATGAAAGGCAATCCCAATGCCTTATCATTTGAGGAGTTAGTTTCTGTTTTGCTGCAAGAAGACCAGTCAAGGCAAAACAGGAATATTATGCGTGTCGCAGATCAAGCTTTCGTTGCTAGTCAGAGAAGCGGGAAAGGTAAAGCTGGCTTTTCTTCTAGTAAGCAGAAATCTGCAAATGCTGCGCAACCAAAGAAGGAAGACAAAGATGAGAAGAAGGGTGACAAACAGAAGACATTTTGCAAGTACTGTAAGGGAAATGATCATGTCATCAAAGCTTGTCCTAAGCTGGCTGCGAAAGAGGCTAAGAAGAAAGAGGCTGGTATGGCTGTTGCAGATGCCTCTCCTTCTAACAATGAATCTGCTAATGTTGTGCTAGATACAGAATGGGCATTCAATGCGCAGTGCAGTTATGACCCATCTTTGCATGACACATGTATGTCTGCAGTAGATTCAGATGTATGGTACTTTGACAGTGGTGCCACTAAGCATATCACCTCGCAGCGCAGTTTATTCACTTTCCTTGAGTCTGCTCCCACAGGGAATACTGTCACTTGTGCCAATAACTCCTCTTATCCCGTTGAAGGAGTTGGACAGATTGTGCTGAATGTTGCAAATGGCAACACCTTTACACTTTTTGATGCATTGTATGTGCCAGGGATCAAAAAGAATCTGCTGTCAGTCTCCGCATTTGCCAAAACAGGTTTGGTTGTAAAATTTGTGGATGACAGATGTACTGTTCATGATCTCTCTTGTGGTGACATCATTGTAGCATCTGGTTCACTATGTCGAGGGCTGTATAAGCTCAATATGGATGGCAAATGTGTAGAGGATTCAGCATGTGCTATTATGGATACGCAGGCTATTTCAGATGCAAAACTGTGGCATGCACGTTTTGGTCATCTGAATTTTGCAAGTTTGCTGCGCCTGCAGAAATCTGAAATGGTGTCTTCTTTGCCTAAGCTTGAGGCACCTGTCAAGCATGTTTGTGAGGGCTGCATATTGGGTAAAATGCAGCGTGCTTCCTTTCCCAAAGATGGATCAGTGAGAGCTGAACGCAGATTGCAGCTTGTTCACAGTGATGTTTGTGGTCCCATGCAAACTCCATCATTTGGAAACTACCTTTACTTCGTGACTTTCATTAATGATTTTACCAGGCATGCATGGGTATATCCTTTGAAGGCAAAGTCCGAAGTGTTTTTGTGCTTCAAACAGTTTTTGGTTATGGCTGAAAATGTGTCAGAAAGTAAGATGGGCACCCTCCGTTCAGATCGAGGGGGGGAGTATATGTCTTCAGAATTTAATGCATTTCTGGCTGAGCGTGGGATAAAACACCAATGTACAGTGCCGTATACACCACAGCAAAATGGTGTGGCTGAGAGAAAAAACAGGTCTCTCATGGAAATGGCAAGATGTATGGTTAAGAGTCAAAGTCTACCACATGGTTTTTGGCTTGAGGCTGTCATGTGTGCCACTTATGTACTAAACAGGTGTCCCACCAAAGCATTACAGGTTGTCACTCCATATGAGGCTTGGCATAGCCGCAAGCCATCTGTTGGCCATTTACGTGTTTTTGGTTGCCTGGCATATGCATTAGTGCCTGTGCAACATCGCAGAAAATTGGATGACAAAGCTGTCAAATGTATTTTTGTTGGATATAGTGCTGAGAGCAAAGGCTATCGTTTGTATCATCCACAGACAAAGCGCATTTTGGTTAGCCGTGATGTTATATTTGTGGAAGATGCAGTTCAGCCCTTGGTTTCATGTACTAAGGAGACAGATATCAGCTCACGTGATGTCTATGATACATTGTTGCCTCTTTTCAGTGGTGCACAGTCAAGTGCAATACCTCATGAGGCAGTTTTTCAGCCTATGCAGGTTTTAAATGATGGCACAGATCAGCCTATATCTGATGCAGATGTGCATGATGCACTTGAGGATGAGAGACAAGAGATTGAGGGCTCTAGGAATATGCCTAGATGGCTGGTGCAGACTTTGCGTGACAGCAAGTTGGATGCCCCTTTGTCTAGTCGCACTCGTTCTGGCTCTCATGGTGCCTCTTATGTGTCAGATTGTTATGCATTGGCTGTTTCTAGTATGTGCGATGAAAGTGAGCCTGTTTCATTTGATGAGGCACAAAGTTCAGAAAATTGGATGGCTGCTATGCAAGCAGAATACGATGCTATTATGAAGAATGGTACATGGTCTTTATGTGACTTGCCCCCTGGCAAGAAGGCCATTGGCACTAAGTGGGTATACAAATTGAAGCGTAAGCCTGATGGCACAGTGGATCGCCATAAGGCTAGGCTTGTTGCAAAAGGTTATGCTCAAGAGAAGGGCATTGATTTTGATGAGACTTTTGCTCCCACATGTCGTATGACCACTGTTCGTAGCATCTGTGCATTAGCAGCTCATAATGGTTGGAATGTACATCAGCTGGACATAAAGACTGCGTTCTTAAATGGAGATTTGCATGAGGAGGTGTATGTATCGCAGCCTCGTGGTTTTGTTCAAAGAGGGCAGGAAAACAAAGTGTGCAGGTTAAAAAAGGCTTTATATGGTTTAAAGCAAGCTCCACGAGCTTGGTATGAAAAAATACATGCATATTTGACTGCACATGGGTTTCAGAATAGTCCAACAGAAAGCACTTTGTATGTTAAACGTGTGGATGGTGTACATCTAATCATTGCTCTCTATGTCGATGACATGCTGCTCACAGGACCAAATGAGAGTCATATTGCTGATTTTAAGGCTGATTTGAATGCCTCTTTTGAGATGTCAGATTTGGGGCATTTGCATCATTATTTGGGGATACAATTTAAGCAGTGTGATGGAGGTATTGCTTTGTGTCAGACAAAGTATATTGAAACATTGTTGCGGAGATTTGGCCTTGAAGACTGCAAGCCTATTGCTACTCCAATGGAGACAGGTTTGAAGTTGAGTCTTCATGATGCTGGAGATCACTTTGATGTCACACTCTATCAGACAGCTGTTGGTTGCCTCATTTATGTATGCATTACGAGGCCAGACATTCAGTTTGCAGTCTCACAGGTGAGCAGATTTATGCATAGCCCAGGCATTAAGCATTGGCAGGCAGTGAAGCGTATCTTTCGCTATTTGAGTGGTACTCGGCATCTTGGGTTGTTTTATCCCAAGGGGGGATCATTGCCGCCAGATTTACATGCTTTTTCAGATTCTGACTGGGCTGGTTGTTATGACACACGCGTGTCCACGAGTGGTTTTTGCTTCATGCTTGGAAGCTCATGCATATCATGGTTGAGCAAGAAGCAGCCTACTGTGGCCACTTCTAGTTGTGAAGCTGAGTACAGGGCAGCTTTCACAGCTACGGTTGAGTGTGTGTGGCTCAGACGCCTTATGGCTGATTTGGGTGTTGGGCAGCCATCTGCCACCACCATCTTCACTGACAGTCAGAGCGCATTGGCAGTTGCGCGGAACCCAGTGTTCCATGCTCGTACGAAGCACATTGAGGTGCACTACCATTATGTCAGGGAGAGACTCTCTGCAGGAGAGATCAGTTTGGCTTATGTGCCAACACAGGATAACCTTGCAGACCTTTTCACAAAGGCTCTGCCTCGTGAGAAGTTCGAAGCTTTTCGCAAAGCTTTGGGCTTACTCCCTTTTGTGGATTCGTCCACATAGCTAGACACTTCCCTATACATGAGTGCTAGCTCTTGTTCACCGCATCACTCCAGGGGGGGTTTGTTACCATATTATAGTAGTGATGTGTGTGAACACACTTAGGACCGCCGGGGCACTTTTTCCCTTACACTACTGTGTTGTGCTCAAGCTTCCTCATCTTCTTGAAGTTGTGTGTGCATTCCTGCAACCCTAATTCCAACAAGTATGACTTTGAGGTAGCATCTACTATCCTTTAAATCTTTGCTGATACTATTTGACACCTTGCCCTCCTCAACTTGAATTAGCTGATCCTCTAAAACAGATGTAACTTTGAACAACCGTGATCTTTAACCCTATCTCCTTAGTTGACCTCCTCTGACAACCTCCTAACCTAAACTGACCCCAACTAACTCTCAACTGACAACTACCTGACTGTAATCTGGTTTGGCCAACAGATCTTTCCACTTATGTATTCTCTAAGGCTTAAAAACCTTCCAAAATCTTAAATCTCAGAAAGATTCAGCCTTATAACCCCTGAAACCGACATCAGCTATCTTCCATCTAACTCTATTAGATATCCTGCAGCCCACAAACTATTTGACTAACTTAGACTAACTTTTTATTGCCAAACTAGACCCAAAATAGCTTCCTCTCGACCCAAAAAGCCTAACGCTATTCTTCCACACCCTGAGCTGACGAGTTTTTACACTCAGCTAACCTTGTCAGACATTGATGATTCTCAACTGATGCTATGTGACTCAAACTTGACTCAACATATGTGAGACCCCCCTGCCTCCTCTGTGCACCGGATTCTTGATTGCTAGCAGCGGAAGTAGCTTCCTCTTGCGCGGGGCAAGGTTTCCCACTCGCGGCCTCGCCCTCGAATATCCGAACACGAGACTAATCTGGTGGTCATTCCGAAACCGAAATCGGGAAAATTTTCCTTGTTCGAAAAATGGGGATGATTCCACCTTTTTGATTTTCTTAACAAATTTTCTAACGGGGTCAAGAGACTAAACTATCCTTCACCTGATTAAACCAGATAGAAGGAAGACTAAGAGACTTAACTTGAAGAAATCAATGCTTTTTTCCTAACCAAAATCAGGCACAGCCATTGATCTAATCATTTGAGAAAGTCTTCAGGTTTTATTTAACTACTCATATTCTAAGCGTATTCCTATTATTTCGATTTCATTATTAAAACTCGCCCATGGGTTAGCCACTACCCAACCATTGGAATTGGTAGAACCAGATAATTACTCACCCACCCATAATTGAATGCCTTTCTTAACTTTTGCTTTCGAATACAAATACGCACACACTCCTCTTTTAAACTTTAACTATAAAACAATCCATTGTGACAAACAATTATTGATTATAGATGTCATAACTCAAAAATTCCATCCAGACCCTTGTTTCTCAAAAAACAGAATCACTCTGGACTCTCCGTTGAGACCAGCTCTGGTCAGCAATCCAGTAACAGATTACAATAATCATTTGTTCATCATACATATCTTCCATGACATACGCATGGGTGTCCTAGGCACCGCGAGCCCGTGCATCGCCTGGTCAAAACCCTCCAGGATCCTCCCTAGGTGTCCTGGCACTTCACTTAGGGACCGCTTCGTCGGCCCTCGTCCATCATACCGGAAGCGCACCATTTTAACCGTACCGAGGCTAGGCTTTGCCACGTGAGCTATCCTTTGAACACTCCCGACCAGCTGTTGCAACCGAACTTTCCTTAGAAAAACATATACCAAATGCTCCCTCTAGCATTTTGGTGTAAGACAGTCCTTTAAGAAAACAGGGTTGCTATGCAAGTGTTCAGTTTGATTTTCTTTTGATTGAATACAAGGAGTATTTTTGAATCAGTATCCCCAAAACTTCTTGATCGTAATTCTGAATTCCATAACAGAATTCCTCGAATTCTGTAACCTTGATCCACATATCAATTCAAAAGGGTCCCAAACTTAGTTTCAGATTTGGCGGGAGTTTTGAGTGTATTTTTTTAAACTGGTCACATTTTCTTTCCTCGAAACCGACAAAAGAGTTTGGTCTTGTTCATAGTCTTATTCAAGGTCTGATAAGATTTTTCTTGAACTATCTTTCTTGAAAAGGGGTTGATATTTCAGTTACTATTTTACTGAATTTCTTTCTTTGAATATTCACTTAACTGATTTCTAAATTAGTTACGAATTCCAATGAGGAATAAATTAATCATTTATTTGAATATTTCTTTCTCGATAGATTTCCTGAATTTTCTTTTTACAATCCGTGAGAGTATAAAATGATAGAAATTTCTCTCTTAGAGTATTTGCTTATTCATTTATCAAATACTCATATAAATTAAACATAGAATTAAAGAGAATTCTAATTTTGATATAAAAATTCTTTATGCATCTATTTATGCATAAAAATCAACTTCAATGGGAATAACACTTATAAAAAAATCCTTTTATGCATAAAATTAATTTTAATAGGAATAACACTTTTAAAATAAAAAATAATTTCTTTATGCATCTATTTATGCATAAAATCAATTTTAATAGGAATATCACTTTTAAAATAAAAAGAATTTCTTTATGTATCTATTTATGCATAATATCAATTTTAATAGGATAACACTTTTATAATTAAAAAATTTTCATTATGCATCTTTCTATGCATAGAAATTAAATTTAATGAAAATAACACTTTTATAATAAAAACTTTTCCATTATAAAAGATCAAAATTCTCACTTTACCTTACAAATTGCTTGATTCTTTGATCACGGTAGAGGCCCCCAACCAATCAATTGGTTTGGTGTGTTGATGGAGACACCAATGGAGATTGAAGAAGGAGGGAAGCTCCAATTTCTTCAATTTGGAGAGAATTTTAGAGAATAGTAAAAATTATCATTATTTCAACATAATTCTAGCAGCATAATTCTGGCATAGTATAGTTCTCCTATTTTTTTACAAAGGGCTCAGGTTCTATTTATAGGAGAGAGAGGCTCTAACCAAGACCAACTGATTTCTAGAATTTTCCAGATTCAGTTTGGTTGAGTCCCTGGCTCTTTTATATGGATCTGTTGGTTGATCTTATTGATCTTCAACAGAGATTCGATTTTGATTTTTTTAAGTGATTATATTACCGGATACTATGAGCTAGGAACTATTGAAAAGGCCCCTGAGTGGACAAGTGGTGAGCGTTTTGGTTTGCCAATGATACCATAGATACTCCGATGAAGGAATGATTGGAAATTAAGATTCAACCGGATATTTTGGTGGAGAATTGTGATCAGTGATACAAAGGTTTCATAAAAGGATTGTTTTAAGTGCTGAGAAAAAAAAAAGGCAAATTCATATTGGGTGTGTAAGTGGTGTGACTAGTTTTATGTATGCATGCACATCCGGCTAGGGGACCTGGGAACTCTTTTCCCTGGTACCCGGGATAGAACCTAGCCAAATTCCTAATTGGATCCCATCACTACAGTGGTTGGGAGGTTGGCTAACCCATGGGACTAGATGGGGTTAGGCTGGACTGATGGATTCGTAAAATAAGACTCAATTTCTATTGTAGTACGCTAGATGAAGTAAATCCTGGATAGTAATTGTTCTATGGAAAAAGGAATCAACGGCTGTGCCTCTCGATGGGGAAAAAAGCGTTGATCTCTATGATCCAAGTGCAAGTTTCTTCCTTGATCTGACCAAGTGACTTTAGGTTCGGTTGGATCAGTTTGGTCAGTAATGACCTTGACTACGTTAGAGTAAAATTTTATCCTGGAGGAATCGCCTATGCTTTTCGGGCAAGGGAAGTTTTTCTAAGTTCGATTTTGGAAGAACGAAGGAATTAGTCACCTGTCCGGATATCCATGGGGCGAGGCCCCGAGTGTAGGATCCTGCCCCGCGCAAGATGTGCTACTTCCGCTGCTAGCACCCAGAATCTGTTGCGCGGTGGGGACGGGGATCTTACAGTTGGTATCAGAGCTATTTGGCTAATGAGGATCAACCCAGAAGCCAAATATGTCAAAAATTTATCAAGAAGCACTAAAAGGTTGTAATTATGTGATAAAATTCATACAATTTGATATTCAAACTGAAATTCATAAATTTGGTAATTGATTTAAATAATGAGTTTTATACAAGGGATCTTTATCCCAGGATTCTGTTTGGGTTCACCAAAATACAAGGAACCCATAATCAGTTGGATCTTAAGAAAAAGAATTCTCCTCTAGTTTTGCGAGATGAGGACATCTCGCGTTTTTTAAGTGGGGTAGAATGTAAGATTCCTCCCCAGCCTCTCAGGATGTCCAGTATCTTTCCTTGTAGTCAAATCTCTCTTAAGAAATATAAAAGATCTTGTTTCTACCTGTTTTGGCCTAGAGAGAGAAAATATTCTAGAGAGAGATTATTCAAATTTTGAATATTTTTGGATAGAAAAATTTCTCATCTTATTAAAATAAGTTTTCCTAAAACAGAGGTTCAAAAAGATTTCCAGAAGGTGCATTAGAAATCAAGTATAATCTGCTCAAGAAGCCTTATCCTAGGGGTCCAGATTTTTGAAAAATTTTAAATTAAGGTTCCTATGGGCCAATAGGATCAATCCATGTGTGGGGAGGAGATAAATCCAATTTGTAAAAAAAAATAACCAAAAATGAGTAAATGCCCACATAAGATGAAGAGTTGACTATGTACAAGGTTTATTAGCAAAAAACTGAGTATTACTAAAAAAATGAGATATTTTGGGTATAATGATTCCATTTTGACACATGTGTAAGGAAAGGGGATCCCTTCAAGGAGGCGCCTACTTCACATGCTTGAATGAGTTTTAAACTAAAAAATAATGTGATATTTTTATCTCTCCTCTCTCTTGGATCAAACCGAATCAAAAAGGAACCAAACTAGGTCCAAATCTGGTCCAATTCTGGTCCAAATTTAACCAAACTGAATCTGGAAAATTCTAGAAATCAGTTGGTCTTGGTTAGAGCCTCCCTCTCCTATAAATAGAACCTGAGTCCTTTGTAAAAAAATAGGAGAATTATACTATGCCAAAATTATGCTAAAATAATGATAATTTTTACTATTCTCTAAAATTCTCTCCAAATTGAAGAAATTGGAGCTTCCCCCCTTCTTCAATCTCCATTGGTGGCTCCATCAACACACCAAACCAATTGATTGGTTGGGGGCCTCTACCATGATCAAAGAATCAAGCAATTTGTAAGGTAAAGTGTGAATTTTGATCTTTTTTCATAATTTCTCAATGTTTCTCTCTTCTCAACCCCTCTCAAGCTTGAGAAGCTTAATTGGAATGGCTTTTTAATGCTATTGAAGTTAATTGATGAATGGTAGTAAGGAAATACATAAATTCCCATTTATGCTTAGTTTTAATGGTTTTTATGATTTTGTCTTCTCTAAAATGAAAATGATGTTATGCCTCATTGAAAAAGGCATTCTTCTCTCTTCTTTAGTAAATCCAACCATTCTTTATCCTAGATGAATGATTAATGGATAAAATCAAGTTTTTCATAATATTTCTCTTAAATTAGTAGAAATTATTTACATTAGAATGAATTAAATACTCTTGGTGAAATTCTAGTGATTTTAGAAAGTTAAAAATTGAAAAATGGTCAGCCATACAAAGGAGGTTATGGTGAAATTTTCTAAAATTGTGTAAAAATAAGTTTTACTTTTTTATTCTAAAAGTGTAATTCCTACTAAATTAGATTTATGCATGGATAGATGCATAAAGAATTTAAATTAATCCAAAAAGTGTTATTTTCATCAATTTTTATTTTATGCATAGAAAGATGCATAAAGAATTTTATTTTTAATTCAAAAGAGTGAATTTCATCATAAATGATTTTATGCATAAATTAGATGCATAAAATAAATTCTTTTATATTAAAAGAGTGATTTTCATCATAAATGATTTGTATGCATAAAAGATATTTTTTATATTAAAAGTGTGATTTTTATCATAAATGATTTTATGCATAAATTAGATGCATAAAAGAAATTCTTTTATATTAAAAGAGTGATTTTCATCATAAATGATTTGTATGCATAAAAGATATTTGTTTGTATTAAAAGTGTGATTTTCATCAAAAATGATTTTATGCATAAAAGAAATTCTTTTATATTAAAAGAGTGATTTTCATCATAAATGATTTGTATGCATAAACAGATGCATAAAAGATATTTTTTATATTAAAAGTGTGATTTTCATCATAAATGATTTTATGCATGAATTAGATGCATAAAAGAAATTCTTTTATATTAAAAGAGTGATTTTCATCATAAATGATTTGTATGCATAAAAGATATTTTTTATATTAAAAGTGTGATTTTCATCATAAATTATTTTATGCGTAAATTAGATGCATAAAAGAAATTCTTTTATATTAAAAGAGTGATTTTCATCATAAATGATTTGTATGCATAAACATATGCATAAAAGATATTTTTTTATATTAAAAGTGTGATTTTCATCATAAATACTTTTATGCATAAATTAGATGCGTAAAAGAAATTCTTTTATATTAAAAGAGTGATTTTCATCATAAATGATTTGTATGCATAAACATATGCATAAAAGATATTTTTTTATATTAAAAGTGTGATTTTTATCATAAATGATTTTATGCATAAATTAGATGCATAAGAGAAATTCTTTTATTCTAAAAGTGTAATTCCTACTTAATTGGATTTATGCATGGAAAGATGCATAAAGAATTTATTTTAACCCAAAAGTGTTATTCTCAACAATTTTGATTTTATACATAGAAAGATGCATAAAGAAATCTATTTTTAGTTCAAAAGAGTTATTTTCATCAATTTTGATTTTATGCATGAGAAGATGCATAAAAGATTGAATTTTAATTCAAAAGTGTCATTCTAATTTAAAATGAATTTATGCATAGGAAGATGCATAAAAGATTGATTTTTATTTCGAAAGTGTTATTCTCCTTAAAATGGAATTTATGCATAAATAGATGCGTAAAGAAATCTTATATCAAAATTAATAATTCTCTTGTATTCTATAAATAGATATGAGGATGTGAAATGAATTAGATAGATGAAAAAGAACGAAGAATGGATGGAGATGTATGTATGTGTGAAAGAATGGATGTATGGATGTGGATATGTGGATGTGGAAATGGAAGTATGGATGTATGAATGTGGATGTGGATGTGTGGATGTGGATGTATGGATGTAGATGTGGATGTGGATGTGAGAATGTATGTATGGATGTAGATATGGATGTGGATCTGGATCTCGACATATGGATGTAGATGTGGATGTATGAATGTGAATGTGGATGTAGATGTGGATGTGGATGTATGGATGTGGATATGGATATGTATGTATGAATGCGGATGTGAAAGTGGATGTATGGATGTGGAAGTACGAATGTGGATGTGTATGTGGAATAATGAATGTGAATGTGTATGTGAAATGATGTGACATCGATATGAGTGAATGGATGAGATGTGATGGCATGTAAATTGGGATGTGAATAAATAATATGTGATGTGAATGAATCTGATGTGATGAGATGGAAAAATGTGATTGGATAAGAATGAGTACACACGTGAATGGAATGTGGAATAAGTAATGTGGACTGATGAGAGATAATGTGGAAAGATGAGAGTTCATTATAGAAACTGTATTTGTAAACTGTTTGTAAATGATTGTATTATTCAAGAATGCTGGGGAAGCATTTTGACCGTCTTGTGATTAAGGTCGTGGAGACCTAACTGATAAAGTTGCAACTACTGTGACAGAGAGTGGATAAAACATTCCTACATTGTGCAGCACCATAGGTGGCAAGACCCTACTACTAGGACAGGGTCCCCTACCTACCCGGGAGGAACTTGATACAGAGGTACCACAGCAACAACAGGAGGAGGATTCAGACTATGAGAGACCAAGAAGAGGTTCCTGCAAGTGCGCGCAAGCGTAGAAAGGTCAAGCTCTTCAAGCCAAGGAAGTCCCAACCTCGCCAACGCACTAACACAACACAGAGAGCTCCAAGGAGAAGGATGCACCAAGGGCATAAGGCTCTATAAGAAATCAAGTTTTATCAGAGGAACACTGAGTTGCTGATAAGAAGAGCCCCTTTTGCTTGCATAGTGAAGGAGATTCTCCAATGATATAGAACAGAGTTCCATGTGCAGGGGTTGCCCTTGAATGGCATTGCAAGAAGCCTCCGAGGCTTACCTTGTTGGGCTTTTTGAAGACACCAACCTCCTTGCAATACATGCAAAGAGGATTACCATATCTGCCAAGGACATGCAACTAGCTCGACGCATTCGAGAGGTGAGCGAGACATGATCTAGAGATCTTAGATGTTAACCTTTTTTTTGAAGCAACTCTTTTGTTTCAAACCCCCCTTTGTAACAAGCCTATCTGGCTTTCATTTGTAACCTTTTGATAATTAAAATTTTAAGTTTCTCTTACAATGTCTCGGTGTCATCATGTTTGTTTAACATGGAGTGTCTATCATGTGCCAGTTTGTCACCCAAGGCATCAGAAATACTCTTGGAGGACTGAGGAAGCTGTGCTAGAACAGTGCGAATTTGGCCTCTACAACGGCGATGTAGGCTCAAAATTCGCACTATTCTAGCACTTCTCCCCTAGCCACTCAGGATCATTTTTGATGCATTTATAATGAAGTTGAGCACGCTAATTGTGAGAAACAATAGTTTATAAGATAAAAACACCTTTAATAATGTGTAAAAATATAGTGTTTATCATCCAATACATCAGAATTGCTCTTGGAGGACTGGCAAAACTATGCTAGAACAGTGCGAGTTTAGGCTCTGCACTGGCGATGCAGGCTCAAAATTCGTACTATTCTGGCACTGCTCCCCCAGCCACTCAGGATCATTTCTGAAGTTAAGAACACTAATTGTGAGAAATAGTAGTTTATAAGATAAAAACACCTTTAATCATGTGTAAAAATATAGTGTTTATCATCTAATGCATCAGAATTGCTCCTGGAGGACTGGGGAAGCTATGCCAGAATAGTGCAAATTTAGGCTCTGCAGCAGCGGCGGTGCAGGCTCAAAACTCGCATTGTTCTGGCACTGCTCCCCCAGCCACTCAGGATCATTTCTGATGCATTTATATAATGAAGTTGAGTACACTAATTGTGACAAACAATAGTTTGTAAGATAAAAACAGCTTTAATCATGTGTAAAATTACATTGTTTATCATCCACTGCATCAGAATTGCTCTTCGAGGATTGGGGAAGCTATGCTAGAACAGTGCGAATTTAGGCTCTACAGCGGGTGGTGAAGGCTCAAAATTTGCATTATTCTAGCACTGCTCCCCCAGCCACTCAGGATCATTTCTGATGCATTTATAATGAAGTTAAGCACACTAATTGTGAGAAATATTAGTTTATAAGATAAAAACACCTTTAATCATGTGTAAAAAGATAGTGTTTATCATCCAATGCATCAGAATTGCTCCTGGAGGACTGGGGAAGCTCTGCCAAAACAGTGCAAATTTAGGCTCTGCACAGCGGCGCTGCTGCAGGCTCAAAATCGGCACTGTTCTGGCACTGCTCGCCCAGCCACTCAGGATCATTTCTGATGCATTTATAATGAAGTTGAGTACACTAATTGTGAGAAATAATAGTTTATAAGATATAAACAGCTTTAATCATGTGTAAAATTACATTGTTTATCATCCAATGCATCAGAATTGCTCCTAGAGGACTGGAGAAGCTATGCCAGATTAGTGCGAATTTAGGCTCTGCAGTGCTGGTGCAGGCTCAAAATTCGCACTATTCTGGCACTGCTCCCCCAACCACTCAGGATCATTTTTGATGCATTTATAACAAAGTTAAGTACACTAATTGTGAGAAACAATAGTTTATAAGATAAAAACAGCTTTAATCATGTGTAAAATTACATTGTTTGTCATCCAATGCATCAGAATTGCTCTTGGTGTGGAGGATTGAGGAAGCTATGCCAGAACAGTGCGAATTTAGGCTATGCAGCGGCGGTGTAGGCTCAAAATTCGCACTGTTCTGGCACTACTCCCCCAGCCACTCAGGATCATTTCTGATTTATAATGAAGTTGAGTACATTAATTATAATGAAGTTGAGTACATTAATTATAAAAACAGTAATTTACAAAATAAAAATACCTTTAATCATGTATTAAAATACATTATTTGTCATCCAATGCATCAAAAATACTCTTGGAGGGCTGGGGAGGCTATGCCAGAATAGTGCGAATTTGGGCTCTACAGTAGCGGTGCAGGCTCAAAATTTGCACTGTTCTAGCACTGCTCCCCAACCACTCAAAATCATTTTTGATGCATTTATAATCAATTTGAGTACATTGATTATGAGAAATAGTAATTTACAAGATAAAAATACCTTTAATCATGTGTAAAAATACATTATTTATCATCCAATGCATCAGAATTGCTCCTGAAGGGCTGGGGAAGATGTGCCAAAATAGTGCGAATTTGGGCTCTACACAGCAGCGCTGTAGGCTCAAAATTCACACTGTTCTGGCACTACTCCCCCAAGTTCCCAAGGTCATTTCTGATGCATTCACAAAAACATTGATAGTACAAACTAGAAAAAACAATGATATACTTGATGGAAATAAGTTTACAAAAATTGTATTGTATTCATAATAAGAAATGATACATCATCTTTACAAAAGCTTTCTTACAATATTGAGCTTCCTTCTCTTGTTATTGGGCAGAGTGTGCTCAAGGAGTGATTGGGCTATTTCTTGAGGATCCTCTATGCCTATGCTTTTGGCTATACCTATACGAGCAAGCAGCTTACCCCTAAATCCAGAACCAAAAACATCAAAGGCAAGGGATTTTTTAATCAGAACTATACATTTGGTGCTCTGTGCCATAGAGGCTACACAGAGCACCTTAGAAAGGGCTTTCAAAAAGAAGAGAGTGAAGGTAGATTGAGGGGTGTAGTCCCTGTGGATAATGGCGATGCCATCCACAGGAAGTCGACCAAGATAGTGCGCCAATGCAGCATCATGTCCATGGACCTTGGCCTGGTCTCTGCTGTGCCGCCGCCTCTCCCAGCAAATGCGTCAATTTCAACCACCCTCTGCAATCAAAGGAAAAATCAAAATATTTTCCTATACATAATTACAAATGTTTCTAGGTTATAAAAGGTCGATTATTACCTCTTGCTCAATGTCTTCTTTTGCCAAAGTGCTGGTGGGGGCAGAGAGGTCAATCGAGGACTTAGCCTCATCCTTTTTTGGTGCTTTGGTCTCTTCCATTACTCCAGCAGCAAGGGTATCCTTTTCAGCCTCTAGCTTCTCTTGTAAGGTTGTGAATTCCTCATCTGGAACTAGGGCTTGCTCCGCGATCTCAAGCACAGTTTCTTTGACCAAAGCAGCTGTCTCTGCGACGATAGATTCTCCAAGGGGTCTGTCATCCCTCAAATACCCTGCCAACTGCAATGCAGGCATCTCTACCTCCTCATCCGAATCCTCATCGCTCATGAGGAATGCAAAAGTGGCGAGCCACAAGAGGAACCTAGTTCCTAAATTGCCCTTCCCCAACCTCTTCACCTCCTGCTTATTGAAGGTACAGTAAGCTCCTGCGGGAATGCAGATGTCGATGAAGCATTCAAGGCACTGGATGTAGGGGCGGGCATATTGTTGAATGTACTTAAGCAGCTCAATAGGCACCCATCGATCATTGGGGCAATGGGGAAAGGAGATGGAGTGGGGAGCCAAGTATTGCTCCATGTATGCAATCTGCGTCTCATAATGTTGGGACGCAAGGGCGAGTGACTTTTCAAAGTCGACTTCACGAGAGAACATGACAAAGAGCTCGCTCTTACCCGCCCACGGGGTGGTGGAGAGGAACTCACAGAAGTTATCAAAGTGGGTAGCCATGTGAATGCAAAGAGATAGTGTGAGCTCGTGCTTGGTTTCTAACGCGTGAAAATGAGAAAGAAGGAACCTTTGGCTATTTATAGTTAAAATTTAAAGTTTGGCCTTTTCACACTAGACCGCTAGACAAAAAATTACAGTTTGTAAAAATATTAAGATTTCAATTAAATAAAGATTGGTTAAAAAAGAGCCTACTACAAAATTACAAGCATGTCATCTGATCTAAAATTGTTATAATGTCTTCATTTTTTGCCCCTCTTGTGACATTTACTTCATGTTGATCTCCATCTCCTTGTTGACTTAAAAGCTTGTCATTGCCTTCACCTCGATCCTGAAACTCTTGCCCCTCACGTGCATCAAAACAGAGACAGAGGCTATTTTTCCATATACTCAGTTCATTTCAAGCTCTTCCACATGCCTACTATGTGTTGGCAGGGCTATGCACCTTGCCTGCTGAAAAATCAAGGTCCCCCACATGATTTTGAGACCATGGTTGTCCCCTCCTTACGCTTCCCAATCTGTAAAAATATAGAAAGTGGCACAATAACCAGAAAGTGTAAGGGTTAACTCTAGACATGCAGTGGAATCAGATATACCTTTCTTCTCATCAACTTGAAACTTGACTCTTCCACATTGTCAAAGCCCATGATGATAAAGTGTTGATGCAGGTCTGTTAGGCTCCAATGTTTGCTTGCTGCCACTCGCTCAATCCATCCATTTTGCATCATCACAGCTACCTCAATAGACATAATTTCTTCTTCTGAGGGCTTGAAGTGGGATCCATGTCCTGTGCTTTTGTATCCATCTTTGGTAGTGCAAATGCATGTACAAAATAGTGCGTGCCTTCAAGAACTTGAAAGACACTGTAGAATCTACTACATTGCACTTAACACCATATTAGTGAATTTGGATGTTTCCCAATTCCCATTTTTGAATACTTTAAAAAGGGGGACATGGATAACATGTTTGTAAGTTTCTCAAAACCCTATCATATGACCTATCATTAGCAAGCGCTTGAAAAATGGAATCTAAAGAGCTATAAAGCGCTCATTTTGGATTAGTGGTGTTCAAGTTATGGTTAATCCAAACTTTTGACCACGTGTCCCAAACTTGTGGGAAATTCCTATATTCCCCAATATGGTATTACTTGTACACATCACCTTGATGTGACCCCTCATTAACCTCCCAACCCTCTTCTAGTAAGCTTTGAATGAGGTCAGACCGTACCTCCTTACAAATATACATTATTTTTGTTTGGTGCATTGGCATGGAATTGAACATGTGCACAAAAACATGTAAAGGACAAAACCAATTTAGCCCTACTAACCTAGATGCCTTTGAAAACTTGAGTGATGTCTTGATATCACTTACCATCTTAAACTTTTAGTATAAGATGGTCCAAGCATCAGGTTTGGGCCATTCGGGATTGTTAAGAGGGGGGTTGGGGATCTCTTCTAGCTTGCCAAATAAAACTGGTTTTTTATCTACAAAATATGAGTGAGAAAAGAAAAAGATATTGTTCTATGTACAAGATCACTTGGGCTTTGAGATACAAACATTGCCTCTCCAATGGATGCATGCATAGCATAGAAAACTCCAGTGAGGCTTTGGAGTGGTTGTTCCTCAACATAATTAGAGGGAAAAATATCTCCAGAGAGACATAAGAAAATGGAGAATCATAAGAAAATTTGAAACAAAAAATCCAATATTAGCATGTTGTGAAAGCTGTGTTTATGTTACACTGACAATTTGAAGGAAACCTTGGTCGTTGGCCTTGAATGTACAGGTCTCCAAGGGTATACACATGTTGCACTATGGCAACCAGTCCTTCCTGCTTAGTATGCTTGAAGCCTTGTAGCCGCCCCTTCTAATGATGTAGCATATTTTCCAGTTGATGCACTCGTCGATGTGGTCCCTTAGAGCTTGGCTGCATGTAGACCCAAGCCCCAACCCTGAATCTTGTTGGAGCCCAAACTCCATTCTCATCTCTTGTGTTATGCAGCACAAGCTCTTCCACCTTCTCCCTAGGTCTTCTCACATTACTACAAGAGGCCATGGTGGTAAGAAAAGAGAAGAAGGGCAAAGAAAAGCTTGTTTTACAACAGCAGAGTGGAGAGGAGAGAAAGTTCAAGGTTTTCAATGTAGCAATGGAAAGCTTGAAAGAGGGTTAGAGTTTGAGAATAGGCTTCCTGAACCTAGAGTAGACTAAAGAGGGATAGAGTTTCTGCAGCAATGGAGAGGGAGGGAGCTTGAGAGAGAGAGAGAGAGAGAGAGAGAGAGAGGGAGGGAGATTGAGAGGGAGGGAGCTTGAGAAGGAGGGAGAGCTTGAGAGGGATGGAGTTTCTGCAGCAATGAAGAGCTTAGAAAAGGAAGAAAGAGGGAGAGGGAGCTTGAGACTGAGGGAGCTTGACAAGGAGGGAGAGCTTGAGAGGTATGGAGTTTCTGCCAGCAAATGGAGAGCTTAGAAGAGGAAGAAAGAGGTTCAAAATGAGCTTTCCAAACCTTGGGGGGGAAGTTTGAGAGGGAAAACACACTTTTGGGAAAAAATTAAAAATTTTCAATTTTTAGGGTTTTTCATCTGCGCAATTTTAGGTGGGGGGACCTCTAAGTTTGGGCCCAAGAGGTAGGGGGACAAGAGTAGTAATTAGGCCCCATTAGCAAACCAAAGCCTAGGCCCCCTAGGGTCAAAGAAGTCAAAAATGTGCACCCAGCCCTCTTCCTATTGGTCCATTCCTAATCAAAAGTTAATCCAAGAGGCCCTCTTTGGGTCCAAAAAATTCCTAATGAAATGGTGCAATTGAGGTCCTTGTGCAACATGTTTATATGCACATAGACATAATGCTACATCACCATGATGAAATTATAAGATCTAAGGCAAATATTAAGATTCAATATGTAGTATTTGTTTTTTATGTTCAATACCTAATTGTTTTGTGCTCTATAGCCATGAAAAATTTTCTTGCAGCTTTATATCCATCAAATGTGGAGAAGCAAAATTCAGAGTGCATCAATGGAAGAATCAATTTCTTTCATATAGATATGAGCACATTGCTATATGATAACCCACCCAACCATTTAACAGCACATGGAATCTTCTTTTGTAGTTCGATGTATGTTTTGGCTAATGCAAACGATAATATTGGTAGACTGGAGTCTATCCCACTACCACCATTGTCTAGCTAAGGATGGGTTTGTGCTTGCACAGACATCATTGCAACATACAAGAATAATATAAGTGCATGCAACAATGAAACCATCAATAGGTTCTAAAGACGTCTATTTGAGTTGGTTTATACCATTTAGTGCCTTTGCATAGATATTTGCATCATGTGAGGGTGTCAAGAAAACAAAGTTAACATACCAAGTGAGGTCCCTTGATAATGATTGGATTTAAAAAAATTGGGCGAGGGATGGGATGTAAAGAGGACCTCTATAGAAGATGCCACTGAATGAAAAGTAATAATGCTAGATGTTACATTCAGGTGAAATCAAAACATAAAGCTTGTTTGTGTTTGTAGCAAATTTTTTTAGGGTGACATCCGTTACTTTTTAGCATTGATTGTTTTTATGACCAGTTATTTCATTGTTGGGAGACAAACATTATGCATGCAATTTCGTTACAGAAGATGGCGACTATGGAGAGGCATTTGGCAAATCTTGGATCAATACATGCGTGATGGAACTCACTCTTCCATCATTAACTCAAATTTAGAAATTTTGGAAAATATGGTCAATTTTGGGACAATTCTTTGTTAGATCCAATACAGTGTTTATTGTGCGATATGCAAGATTTATTATTGGATGTTCTCTAATGCGATATGATTTATGTACTATTGTACATTTGTAACAATTATATATGATGTTGGTGGGATGTAAATTTACCTGCACACACACACACACACACATGCACACCAAGAATTAAGTTTGTTTATATCACATAGCCTCCAGTTGACCATCAAACACAGAAACTTTAACAAAGAAAGGATATTCAATTTAACTTTAAGTTGTAAGAAAGACTAGGTGATAGAATTAAAACGATCACCATCTGTATTGAATCAAAATTCTTGAACAATGGGTGAACCATAAATCTAAGAGCTTAAGAAAGCCTTACAATCTGAATAATGATTGAACTATGAGTTTGGTAGCTTTATACAACATTGCTAAAAGATTACGAAGCTAGTTGCCCATGTGCTAACAAATCATTATTGCTCAACTGCACTGACGTGTGATGGTGCCTCACTTTCATGTTGATTCAATTGATTCTGTTTGGCCTTGAGTATTATAGCCTTTGGAATCTTGATTTTCTCTGGAAGTCGTCCACCCTTGGGCTTCCATGCCCAAATGATACAGCTAGTGTCTTCCCAGTGCTGAGGATCATTTCTGTTCTCTCACCAATACTTGTTCCAACAATCCTTATAAACCTCCAATCACTTGCATTCTTCTTCTTTTTTGCCCAATATTGTATCTGAACTTGTAGGTAGTTTATCGAGTTGTTGTTTTGATCAACGTCACTTGTTGTCACTCCCAACCATATTAGGTAATTTGCATCACAAGGTTGTACAAGCACAAAATCTCCTTTAGACACATCAAGAGTCGGGTTGAACTCTTCTGGTCCTCATTTACATCAAACCTTTCATCTACATCATCCTCCACTTGAAGGTTAAGAGGCTCAGCTTTTTCGCATACACTCCTTGGCCAAAAGTCATGAAATCCAATGTCTTCCCTTGCACTAGGGGTTTGCATGTGTAGCATAGGATTCTCCCAATAGGCAAAGGACCGGATTGATCCACTAAGCATAATCCCTTTGGTCTCCTTTCTCTTGGAAGTGCTCTTTCCACCAATTGACATGTTTTTTTAAGCCCTCCACAACCTTCTCATTTTCCTTAACATACTCAAAGGTTGGTAATACTTTTGGAAAACCTTCAGGAAGCTTGGGTCCTCCTTGGTCATTTCTCTTCCATAACTCTATACCACTTTCTGGTAACCAATCAACATTTTTGGGGTGTACTTTGTATTGCATCAAAGGTATTCCATCACTCATATAAAACTTGAATTGCAATGGCTTTGAATGTCCAATCAAGCTATCGGCTCCATCATGTAAGCATCCCTTGACAAAGCAGTCTGCCACCTTTTGTAGGAGAAAGGGTGCTGGATGCATACTAACACACTCATTAAAGATCTTCATCAAATGTGGAAATGTGAAAATGGTTTGTTTCCTCAACTTCTCAGAGAAGCAACTAAACAATGCATCAATATCTTCATGAGTATGACCAACCATAAGAAAACCAAGCTGCACCATGTCAAACACTCCTCGTGCAACCAATAGGGATAGATAGGCAAATACATATCGATTCTTATTTTCAGAACCACAATTGTCAAGTTGCAACAACAACGTCCTTGGCAATCTCTTGAAAAATGTCCTTGAATTTGATGACATTAAACTTGAGGCATTGCCATTGCCCCTATCCTGCACATGTGTGTTAGTATGAAAGACTGACTGCATATGTGAAGAACAATTTCCCTCTGTATCCACATTTGTTTCTACATGTGTCTCTGCATCTACATCCTCAATGTGTCTCTGCATCTGCATCCTCAATGCTCTGCTTACAATATGCATTTCTCTCCAGCACTTCCACATGCTGATACAGGGCCATAGTAGACAAAACACAATCAAAAAGATTTGTTCGTGGTTCTGCATCTGAGTTTTGTGAGCTCAAGTCACCATACATGTGTTGCTCTCCTCTTTCTAAGTTTCTTAAACATTTTGAGAGAGATGAAATTGTGAAGTTGGGATCACTTGGCCATAACCCCAAGGCAAAGTGACCATAAGCTGTTTGTCCATGTCCATGAGGGAGCATTCCTGTTAAGGATACTGGAAGCCTCTCAACCCCATTGAGAGATTTAGGAACTGGTTTAATTTGTGGTATGGCAATCTTGCTTTGGTCCATCTTATCATGTATAATACACAAATACCTGTTTGGGTTCAATTCGGAAGAGCTCCTTCAAGCATAGTATAGATTTCTACAACTCATTTGCTGCAACATGTGTGCCCTTCTTTGTGCCATGTATCTGGCATGCTCCTCTTGATTTTTTGTTGATTCCAACTTGACCTTGATTGCCGTACAAATGTCGCATTTTGAGAAGGTGCTAGTTTTTGATAAACTAACTGTCTTGAACTCTGTGTTCCACAATCTTGAGAATGATGGTTGTGACAGTGGCCGGTATTCGAATGAGACAAGTGTGACATTCACTTCACGTAATATGTCCACCTGTTTGTACATTGCTGGTAGAACACGTTGGGTCTCGCAGGCTCCATGCATAGTTGTCCTTGACCTACGTGGCATTTGATCGGCATTGTCATCTCTATGAAGCCCTGTATGATTGATTTTGCCATCTCAACATGTGTCATGCCCTTCCGTATTATCCCACTGTTGCCATGACTGACATTACATGCACCATTCAAGAACTTCTTTCTAAGCCTATAGAACGTTGACTTACCAATGCCATGCATTACATACCATGCTTTACTACAAACCTTCTTCCCATCAAATGTGAACTCAAAGCACTCGTCATCTTGACCTTGTCTATAGGCCATGCCCATCCAATCAAGTACAAATGTGTATTGTGTACTATAGCTCTGTTCCCAAAAGTGTACCCTAGCTTGCATGATTTTGGATCTATCTCTAATTTGACATCGCTTCTCGCAACAATCAATGGTTGCGACGTTGTGAATGTTTGCAACATCACATTTTTTGCTAGCTCCATGGGTTTTATCGTAATTTTTCGATGATGAGGCACTAGCAGTGCTTCTGAAGAGTGTGGACAAAGGTGAATATGAAAATATTGTAGCAACACTAAAGAATGTACCTGAATTGAAGTTACACGAGATAGAAGGAGCTCTACTAGAGCAAGAGAGCAGAGGCAAAGAGAAGAAATGGCTCGACTCAACAGCAAGAGAAGAAAAAGCATTCTTCACCCGAGGAGGATTCTCTCGAGGACGAGGAGGAGGAAGGACCTTCACTTGCCACAACTGTGGAAAGCCAGGACACATGGCAAGAGACTGCTACAGCAAACCCAGTGGAGAAGGAACGACATCGGCAAACTTCATGGAGGCTCCTAAGGAAGAGGAGTCGGATCATCTTTTCTGAGAGAGAGAGAGAGAGAGATAGAGAGAGAGAGAGAGAGAGAGAAACCCCACAACCCAATGTAACCTACCCCAACAGAGTAAAACCACCTCTGAGCCACCGGCCATGTGGTAGATGTATGTGTGAGCACTTTGGTCAAGGTCACGGGCACTTATAGTAGCCTTGGACACATAGAGAGAGAGTGTGTCAAGGACTATGAGTTTAGGGACTTGAGGCACTGGTCGCGGACTATCAAGAAAGAGGGAAACTTGGTATAGGGTCCAGGTGTGCTAGGATTGTTCACTTAAGGGGAGGTGTGCTAGGCACTGGTCGCAGACTATCAAGTAAGAGAGAAACTTGGTATAGGGTCCAGGTGTGCTAGGAGTATTCACTTGAGGGGAGGTGAAGAAATATACAAGTGAATAGGGTGTGTGCGGGAACAAGCCCTTGGCTAGAGGCTGTAAAAGAGAATCTGTAGATATGAGAGAACCTGTGAAAAGGTGAGAAGAATCTACTGGGAGAGAATAAAGGGTAGCATGAGGAGATTTAGGAGGTGTGGAGATATTCTGGGAGAGGTGGAGAGAATCAAGCAAAAGAGGTGGAGCGACAACAACTATAATTTTTCCTAGAATGTCGATATACACATTGGAATGTGTATACTAACGGTTCGTTATCGACGTTTATACCGAGGTGGTTACACCAATGCTAGAGCTAGTTTGGAGAAAAAAATTGTAAGTATAGACCGTTGGTACAAGCATCGATATTGGGTGGATCTCGCAGTGGTTGATAAAAGAGACATTATGCTAACAAATGATCATCACATGTGCAATATTTGTTCAACTAGAAATGAAGGCTTGCAAAATTCCCACTCCAACCAAGGAATTGGTGAGAAATAAGACCTCAAAAATGAAAAATTTCCAACTCTAACCACAAAGTCTTGCTTATATAATAAGGCACTATTTTTATCTACACATATATAAGATAATCATCTAGGATTGTCAGTAAAAAAATGTTAATTTGTGTGACTCACTTGGAGTGCTCCATGCTAGTGATGTACCATAAAGTGTATGTATATTTTGATGTATGGGTGCCAAATCACCCATTTTTGTACTTGTCTTTGGCTTTTTTCAAAATGGTTTTTCATTATGGTATAGTAACTAGTTTCTATTTCAACTAGGCACATCTTCTCAATTTGCAATTATTAAATGATGAAACACATTGGGGGATTTTCCCTAATCCAAATGAAACTTATTGAATAAATTTGCATACATTAGAAAGTGGGTTTGCAATCGGTTAAAGAGTCAAAAACTTGATTAGGCATCGTTGTTTGGAGTCTTTATAGCATGTTTTTCCTTGTAGTGTCCACCAGGTCACTAGTTCACCCCATTATTATAAGGATAAAGAACTAGTTTTACGTCCTCATTACCAGCTCATTTCGGAAATTAAGAAATTAACCACAACATTGTATCGTCATGGTCCTCCGTCCCTCGATCCCTCCCCTTAGTAACCACAACGTTGTATCGTCATGGTTATCGTGAAGAAACGATTCTAAAAGAAGGTCATGCATGAATGAGTACATGCTACTATTGTCCCATGCACGTGCAGGACGTAGCTCCACGCCACGTGCATTCCTCGTCTTTATTCGGAACCTTTAAAAAAACCATGTAGCTAAATTTCATTCACAAGTAACTATTAGCAAATTATTCGTTAGGAATAACGCGAAATTTAGTGAAGCTAAATAAAATTTGAAAAGCAGCATAAAACTCTTGATTCTAAAGGGGCTCAACAGATGGTGAGCGACTTCAGTTTACAACACGGCAATTCGTGCGTATCTGACCAGCGGTACCGGTGAGGGGGTTCAAGTTACCCATGGCGATCATGGAAGTGGGGAAGTTGGTGAGAAAAGATCGAGCGCTTTGGCTATAGTTTTGAACGATGGCGATGGTAGAGCTACCGGAGGTGGAATAAAGCTCCTGGTCGGAGCTAAGCAGCCCTTTGTTGTTCACAAGATTGGTGTAGTAGCAGTTGTCGAAGCGATTGGGAGTGTTGACATCCAAAGGTGAGAGGTTATCGTCGCTTCCGTTGGAGGGGCACACACCTTGCAGTTGTGCGAGATACGTTGTGTCCAAGGTAGAGTCAGGTTCCCCATTACCAGTCTCGTCATATAGCCGTTGCCTGAAGTTGACGCAGCGGGCTTGACCTATTGTGTGAGCACCTGCAGTAAATGCGGTCGATTAAGAGCGTTACGTTATACTCTAATATGCGTTATAAGTTTTGTTATTAACGTTGTCATTATATTTGCTGCTGATGATTAGCTACGACAGAGGTCATCACCTGAGAGGGTTACGAGGTCTTGGACGGAGAGACCCTGGGCTTGGAATTTGGCGATGAGAGAACTCACGTCCTCTGTTGGACCCGGAAGGTTGTTGGCTTCGGAGTAGCTCGCTGTGGTAGAGTCTCTTCTGCCCAACAGCACGCTCCAGCTAGGGCCTCCACTCTACCAAAAGAGGACGACGTTGATGCATCAATATTGGTTGATGATATGGTTGGGATCACGACTTATTTATCTAAGTGTATAAGCTCACATTCAGCAAGTATGGTTAACAGCTAAATTACCAGCACTACTCCATCGCGGGCTGCCAAAGCCAGGATATCGGCGCATGAAACCACTCCAGGGCATGAGGATTCCACGTTGGCCTTGATGGTGTCTACCACGTCAAAACCTCGGAGGGAGTTGTTGTTGGGGAAGGCAGTCTTCTCTCCTTGGAAGGTGGACGTATCGTCCAATAGAACGGAGCCATCGCAGCCCTACAATAGACACGACACAATGAGTTGCTTAAACCAGCGAATTAAGACCTAATTAGCATCTTACGTGGCGCATGCATGTTCTCGGACCTGAACAAAACAGTCGTGGAAAAACAGTCGTAGTATCGAAGCCGCCATCCTGGTTTCCTGCTGGACGGCACTCTTCATGCTGCTGCGCACAATCGACTGCACATTCGGGCACAAGCTGTTGTAGTAGTCGGACGTGAGTTGCCCATGAGTACACACAATCAAGCCATAAACACAAAAGATTGCTATGCAACGCAGGATTGAGCAAGCCGACGAATGCTTCATTTGGATGTCCGTGATTGCAGCTTTAGAACAGCAACACAATCGCAGGCGTGGACTTAATTTCAGAGCTAGTGAAGGTGGAGTCGAAGTGATTAAGAGTGGCTAGATCTGCAGGAATGGATCGCTTATAAGGGCGAGCAGGGATTGACTCCAAGAGCTAAACCAAGCTGGAGCTGACTTTGGGAGAGAATTAGTGGAAAGGAGGACCCACCTCAACTAACTCAACTTAAGCTGGAGTTAAAAACATGTCGATGCGCTGTGACATGGAGATTGAAAGGTCGGCGGTGTGCGCACAATTGTTTACCATTGATGGCAACTTGCCCTGCTGCTGCAGGTAAACCTATTGATGCTAGTTCGTTCAACTACCCCACAATCTGCATCCAAGGCAGGACCTAGAAAGGTCAACACCCCGATAAGGGGAAATGAGATGCACCTCTCTAAATGTCAAGGGATTGACCGACCCCTCAAAAGTTCGGTTAGTGAAAAAATGTTCAAGGAAACATGGCAGGTTTAACTTCATTGCATTGTCTGAAGTTAAAGTTGTTGGGGATGAGGTAGATAAAAGGCTGCATAGCATCTCCAAAGACCCATTTGGATATACATAGCCCACTCTCAGGGGTCTAGAGATCTACAGAATGAGTGAATGAGTTGAAGGATGTAAGAATAGACATGCATGACTAGTGGGCTGCATTTGAGCTGAATACCTTCTCATACATTGGGGTTTATGCTCGAGGATCTGAAGCTAATAGAATCAGAACTTGGAGATCTTCAAAAACTGTCCCTGAACCAATCATCTTAATGGGTGGTTTTAATATGGTGGAATCTAGAGAGGATAGATTCAGAGCCTTGTGACAAATCCTCAAAGGGGTTGAGCTCCAGGAACAGCAGTGCACTGTAGATCATTTTGGGATGTGTGATCTTGGGAACATTGGAGACCGGAAATTAACCAAGAAGGCCAAAATGGACAGAGGTTATGTGAGCAAGACCCCAGGTAACTCCTTTGTCAGATGTGAATGCAAATCTTGTGTATCCAATTTCCTTTCAGATCATTATCCTATTATCCTGCTCCTGGACAATCATGACAAAAAGGTGTACAACTAGTGGTTGCACACTGACCCTGCTTTGTTTAAGCCTGTGGGTTGTTCAAGAGGAGGTGAAAAGAATTTGGAAGTTGACTTCTTCAACTGTGGTCTCACTTAGGTGCCAGCAGGGCTTGGAGTCTGGCCATCAATTCTACCCAGGCTCTGCTGATATGCATCAGAAAGGAGGTAACCAAAATTAGAAAAACCAGAAGAGATCTGTTATGCCTCAAACTGAATTTAAGTTGGAGGATGCTACTAACCAGATATCCTCAGTGCCAGGGCTAAAATCAGGAGAGAAGAGGAGATCTCTCTCTAGCACACCAACCTTTTCTTCAGAGACTAATCGGTTGGGAACACTTGAGATGTTTAAAATGTTAAAAGTGAAACAAGCTAAAGAAAAACTTTCTCCTCTCCAAGACCCTAATAAGCCCCCCAACTACTTTGAAAAAGGGAACAGAACTAGAGTCTTCAACCACTTTAACAACATCGACTTTAGCAAAGCGGGCGAAATCTCTAACTGCATTGCCATCATAGCTCAGGCCAAAAAACCAACTATCCGAGATGGTATCTCTAAATCTCTTGAAAACAATATCTCAAGGGAGGAATTGGACAAGGCCATAGACTGCTTAAAGGTGAGTAAAAGTTCTGGTGTTGATGGGTTGCCCTCTGAATTCGACAAAACCTTTAAGGAAATCTTATTGTCTCCCTTGTTAGTAGTTTGGCAAGAGGCTGTGTTTTTTGGGTCTCTTCCCCTTTCATCAATTAATGAGGGATCGATCAAGCTGATCCACAAGAAAGGTGAGAAGGAGGACCTCACTACTTGGAGGCCCATGGGCCATGTTAAACAGTGCCTATTATTTTTTCTCTAAAGCCCTTGCTTTGAGGCTATCCAACTAGCTCAAAAACTGGATCAGAGTCCCGGGAATATAAGGGTTTTATCAAAGGAAGATACATCCTGGATGCTATCATCACACTGTGGGAGGGCCTGGAATTTGAGGAAGAATCTAAACAGAAATGAATAGAATTGCTCTCCCCAATGGTAAGCAACTATGCAGTCAAATGTTTGCTAATGACACCAATGCCATAGTGGCCAACAATGAGCAAAGCATAAGAAGCTTCTAGGAATGTCTGGACATCTACTATAGAGCATCTGGATCTTTCAATAATCACAAGAAAATAGGGATAAAAACCCTTATTGACAAGCCTCCTAAGTGGTTGATCCAAGTTGGGTGTAACACATTGGAGGATGGGGTCATCTTTAGACTACTGGGCATACCTATGGGGTTTAGAATCACTCTCAACAAGCAGAGACGGCAATGGGTGTTAAACAGAATTGAAGGCAAACTCAACAGATGGCAAAAAAGACAACTCAACCTGGGAGGCAGAAAGATGGTAATCAATCACTTCATCATTGAACCTCCTGTCCTATATTTCCTAAGCTGCCGAAGACCCCTTGATTCTGACCTAATGAAGTTCATAAGGTTGTGCAGGAACTTCTTGTGGGGAGGGGACCCCTGGATTTAAAAAATTCCTAAAGTTAGGTGGGACTAGTGTTGTTTGGAAACTAGCAAAGGTGGTCTTGGCCTTACAAATGTTACTAATCTTGCTGACAGATTGGCAGCTAAATGGATATTGAGAAGCTTACTCTACCCCTCTGAGGATTGGGCTTGGCTAATTAACAGGAATTCTGACTAGTTCCAGCTCAAACGCTTCCCCAAATGGAAGAACCTCTTCCTTCTTACCATCATGGCAAGCAGATTTCAGATTAAACCTGCAAGCAGCCAGCTTGTTTCTTCTCTCTAGTCTGCTTAGAATGTAGTAAAGGCTGACCTGGTTCTATCTGAGAAACCCAATAACACCTGGGGAATCCATGGTAGAGACTCCCTCTAGTGGCCATGCAGTCCCCTCTCTCCAATTGATGGTGACCAGGCTGACTGTGCTCTTAGGTTGCACAAGATTGGGATATGTAGCTCGTGGGACATCTGGGAATTGGACAATAAGGCCTGGATGTCCAGAGCTGAGCTAATCAGAGTCTACAATGTGTCTAATGTAGCTGGTGGGACATCTGGGAATTGGACAATAAGGCCTGGATGTCCAAAGCTGAGCTGATCAGAGTCTACAATGTGTCTAATGTTGGACAATAAGGCCTGGATGTCCAGAGCTGAGCTGATCAAAGTCTACAATGTGTCTAATGTTGAACTAGATCTCATTGGGGAGAGAATCAATATATGGAACATAACTGATACGTGGCTTCTAACAATCAGAGATCTACCACATCCCAAAGCATTTCAGTGGAAGACCCAAGTTTACCTCCTCTCCATCCCCCCCAAGCTGTGTACCCCCTCCCCCCCCTCTATTCAGTGCAAATTAAACAAAAGATGGGGTGTACTATGGACAGATCTCAATGGTACTTTCTTTTTGGTAAGATTTGGAACAATTATGTGGAGCCCAAGAAAGCCTTCTTGGCTTGGCTGATCATGCAAAGAGCTCTTTGGACACAACAAAAAGCTCTCAGATTTAATGTGGGAGATGGAAAATGCCCCAGATGCAAGGAGTTAGAGGATGACATTCACATCTTCATCCAGTGTCCCTTAGCAAAAGTGTGCTTTAATGCCTTGGCCAGATGCATTCAAAACTGGAATGGGTACTCTCTAGGATGGAAAAGTTTGTTTCTAGGAGATAGCATTTGGATGCACCATGGAATTTTGGGCAGTCTTGAGAACTTAAATGTTGTAGTGTATTTGGTTACATAGACTTGTCAAGTCCATGTTTAGCAATAAGCCTACTAACAACATCCGGCTGAAAGAGAAGTTGGTGCATGTAGGTGAAAGATACATTCAGAGAAAGCTGAAAGAGCTGGACACTCGACACACAGTTAGAGAAACTTCTCAGCAAAGTCAAAGACAAACATGTGGACCAACTGTGGCATGCAATTCAGGAACTGTTGTTAATAAGAGAGATTGTCATGTCCAAGGATATTATACTCATTAGAGCTCTCTATATGTTGTAACCTCTCTCTCTAATCTCTTAATATAAACCGCTTTTATTTGAAAAAAACAAAACAAAACAAAACCTATTGATGCTATGCGGCCACCTTGAAAACACTACGTATTGCAAAAGACTTCTATAGTCATTTTGGTGTGTATTACTAGTAACTACTATTATAGTAGTGCGCACTCTGTGTTCTAATCATCGAAGTGCATGACAACTCAAAATGACGGAAGATTCTCGAGAGTAAGTGGCATCCGCATCATTGCATCCACGAATTAGATGCGTGCGCCAAATGAATATAATCATTTTTCATGGTGACATCCCCTAGTAAGAGGAGAGAAAAGTTAAAATGAACACTTGCATTTTCCAATTGAAAGCCACGTTCCACCAAACGTCGTCCAACGACGAGTCTCATGAAAATGTTTGCATTACCTGAATCATTGGTTCTTGATTCTTTTTAAAAGAGCAGTTGACCGAGTCCGGATTTCGGAAACGTTTTTCACGTTTCAAGATGAAATCTGATTGGCGTTTATAAGTCAACCACACTTACATTTATGCACATTGCCTATTTCTAGGTTTGCCTTCTAGAATCCATGTCCATTAATAATAAAATGCGTCTACTTATAGAATGATACATATATGTGTGTGTACATACTATATACACGCTTTCATGCATGCATTCGCACGTATCGTCATACACATTGCCTTCTTTCATCGTCGTAACATAAATCCATATATAGTGGTTTCTTTCATTCTAACGTAATGATAAATGATTCATTGCTTTTGTGTCTATGTGTGTATATGTGTGTACACATCTACATGCATACGCCAAACACATTTATGCACATGTATGTGCATACTCGGAAAGGCAAAAAAAATGAACTTCAAACTCCGTCCTAGTTTTGTGTATTTGTTTGAATAAAGACTCAAAGGGGACTTGTTTTTAAGAAAATTTAAAAGAAAAAAAATCAATCCAATTTCTCTACAAGGAGACATTCCTCAATTTTGAACTTCAAAGCTCCTTTTCCCTTCTAGGTTGTCTTGTCCATTTTCTTCCAGGCCAGATCTAACTCTCAAATTCTAACTCTTATCTATTGTTTTAGGAAGTTTTTATTTTCCAATCTATTGTTTAGGGAAGCTCTCAGAAACTAACTCCCTCGTCATGCTTTCTCTTCTTCCCTAGTATGGTGGCCTAATGTTATATCTTTGCATACATCGGCATAGCCGAGGAGGGCTCCGAGCTTGTGGTCACCACCCAACCATAGAGGAATGTGGATAAGTGTCCACACTGCTGCGCTTAACACTGTTGCGGATAAAATAGATAATATTTCCTAAAAATGAGAAACATTTGGCAACTTTCAAACATTCCATCAAAAAGGTTCATTTTTTATCTCTTTTTGAAAAGTGATCTCGTATGCATATAACACGGCCAAAAATGATGATATTTTGGGCACTTTACCCGTTTCTTACAAAAATTGGCATGAAAAAAAGACTTCTTTTTGCTTACTTTTTGAGATTATAATTGAAAATATAACAATAAGTTTTCAAAAAACATTCCAAAATAGAGACAGTGTTTATTATTGTCATCTTCAATCCAGAAAAAAATTGATATAACTATAAAAAGAAGCTATTTTCTAGACATGTAGCTTATGGCATAGTTATGGTTCCTCATAATCATTGCTATCTATACCATCACCATCACTAGTTGATGTGCCTTTCCCTGAGAAGGTAGACGAGGCATTCTCTTCTTCACTATCCACAAATACAGTTTTTTTTTCTATGTCATCATCTGCCATGTTAGCATGATTAGGATGTGCTACAGAGTGCAACTATAAAAAACTATCTATTTATATAAATATATCACAAAAGTGTTATCTTGATAAATCTATTATCGTAATTATAAAACCCCTTTTTTGGCTCTTGATGAGAGTACTAGTATTAAAATGCGTTTTGAGGCTCTTGAGTATCACAATTTATTAAGTGACAATATATACTTTTTTAAGGAGAGCTTGTTATGTATAGATGAATTTTAAAATATCATGAATAAGCTTGTATTTAAAAGTTGTCTAACTTTGGAAAAAAAAATAACACACTCATTTTTAAAGATGTGTCCTTGATGTAAGAAAAAGGGGTTAAAATGGTAATTTTAGTTATTAAACGAGCTTAAAAAACATTTAAAAACTCTCTTTTAGAAACAAAAGTTTATAATTTTCAAATTATTTTTGGTGAAATATCAGGGAGAGACATGGGGTTCAAATCCTATTGGTTATTGGGCGGTTGCAAGATGAGGGTACTCACTTTCGTTCACTCTCTCTAAAATTAGGACATCCACGCATCTCGGGCGGAGTACCTTGATCGTGATATCATCATCAATTAAAACACGACACATGCCTCCCAAGCCTAAAGCGACATATCTCGAACGAGATACCAACTAATGCTACGCTAGCAGGTCCGAGTTTCCAATCATCATCCATGTCACCAATACAGGTCACCGCCACCACACTATCTCGATCGAGATATTCATGCCACTCGGATCCACATCAATGCCACGATGTATCCCCCTAAGGCATATTTGACTAGCCCATCTCCACCGTCCACGTATCTCGAACGAGATATTGAAATAAAATCTCGACCATTCATTGTTCGAGGTATAGAGATACAATCTCCACCGTCCACATATCTCGAACGAGATATTGAGATCAAATCTCGACCATTGAAATACCTCGTTCGAGGTAAAGAGATGCAATCTCCATCATCCACATATCTCGTTTGAGGTACAGAGATGCAATCTCCACCGTCCATTTACGCACATTAGAAGATGCGATCCTAGCCGTTTAAATATCTCGATCGAGGTATTTAATGAATCTCGACCATCGACATACCTCGGTTGTGGTAATGACTTTAAATCTAAGCCGTCCATGTACCTCGAACAAGATACTAATATCAAATCTCAGTCGTCGATCCTTCACCAACCCTAAAATTAAGTGTGTATCTTGGCCGTTTGTTTCACTAACCCTAAAATCCAGAGGGTACATCTTGCAAACCCTAAAGTGCATGATGCCACCGAACCTCGTTCGAGGTTATAAAACCGAAAAACTTTTTTTTTTGCCTCATTGTGAGAAGTCGTTTTCACTCTCCTTACTCTCTTGATTTGGATTAGCATTAGTGGCCCCATTAGCATTGTTTTATAGCTTCATTAGTGCTACTTAGCACTAAGCATTGGACCCTTCACATTGGACCTTTGTGTTAGGCTTAGGTTTTAGCATGGAGGGCCACGAGGAGGGCCGCTCGTCTATTGTGGACCTCATCCCGGAGAAAGACTGCGAGTTAGCAGCTATTGTAGGAGTGCTAGAGACACACCGTCTACATTACATATCGTGGCAGACTTGGAGGCGATGCTTTCGTCCCTTCGTAGCCTTCACGATATTGTTTATGTAGATGAGTGGATAGCCCACCATCGCACTGCTCCTGTGTCACATGGCCTGACATATTGTCAGGTCTGTGATCTTGGTCCGGGAGCCTACTTAGATCTTTTCCTCTCGATAGTCATGGGATGAGGCCTAGGGCGGGGCAAGCCCCTTACTATTTCGCGGTGTTCGCATCCTCATCATATGGCGGCACATATCTATAGTCAATATGTTGCCGCATATGGGAGGATGCCGAACAACCGCCAGATTCCCATATACTTTGCAAAGCAATTATATGTAGAGTTTGTCTTAGGGGAGGAGGTGGATTACACTAGCCATCGGTCGGGTGGTGGTGCTGGCCGAGGCCGTCTCCAGGACCAAGGTAGGTGGTGCTGGCCGAGGCCGTCTCCAGGACCAGGGTAGGTGGCCTCCACCAGCCCTTCGTGTAGCTCCTACACATCCTTCATTTGTGCCTATGTCAACAGTCGAGGCTCTTGGCACCCAGATTGGCATCAACGTCGTACGGAGTACCACGGAGAGCATCCAGCACGTGGTGCGCTTGTTCTCACGATCGATACCGAGACGGAGAGCATCCAGCACACGTGGTGCGCTTGTTCTCACGATCGATACCGACAGAGAAGAATCCAGCACGTGGTGCGCTTGTTCTCACGATCGATACCGAGACGTCGAGGTATTTACATATTTATTGCTTCTTAAGTTTTTTTAGTCATTTATTTACATGTTTATATGTACTTTTCTATATTTTTACATGAGCGGCATGGTTGATTATGTCACGTAGGGTCCCACACCTATCGCTGAGAGACTCACTCAGGAGTTGGTAGAGGCGAGAGTGGAGATTGACCGCCTTAGAGCTGCATTACAGATGGCAAAGGCAGCTATTGGACAGAGGCACGGCGTGTCCTTACAGCAGAGGAGCTTACACGAGTAGAGTGGAAGACACGTACCATTGCTGATTATAGATTTTGGGTTTACAGACATAGACGTCTTGCAGTAGCACGACGTAGAGAGAGGGAGAGGGCTATAGCAGCTTATGGGACTTGTGAGCTCCCGAGTACACCGCCACCAGCTCATGATCCTACCTTTGAGGCAGACCTCCCCGCAGATATTCGACGACCCCCGCAGTCGGCACAGCCTCCTCCACATGCACACAGCCTCAACACGCACGTCGACCAGCAGAGTTAGAGATGACGATTTTGATTGGGTGGCCGTTGATAGTAACTAAACTCAGACTAGTTGGGTTAGCTCACTTACATTGTACTTAGATTTATGGGCAGTGACCTAGCTGGGGTAGCTCATTTTCATTCTGATGTACTTATTTGATGTTTATATCATTGAGTTTTTTCATTATTGAGTATCATTACATTTTACTTGATGTTCTTGATTTTTTTACATTTTTTAACACTTTGGCTATCATATTGTTTGTTGAAAATCTCCATGCTATCGTACCCAAACATGCTCCGATGGGGGGAACCACACTTTGCAAAGCATGTGGGGGGGAGCCCACCCCCACATGCTTGCAAAGTTTGGTCATGATCGGAGCATGTTTGGGTTAGTAATTAGTGCCCACTGTGGATTTTTCAAGTCTCTTGGTGCTTAAGAGGCCATGGAAAATCCGGGCCTTTCCCATACCATCGTACCCAAACATGCCCCGATGGGAACCAAACTTTGCAAGCATGTGGGGGGAGCCCACCTCCACATGCATGCAAAGTTTAGTCAAAATCGAAGCATGTTTGGATTGGTAATTAGCACCCAGTGTGGATTTTTCACGTCTCTTGGTGCTTAAGAGGCCATGGAAAATCCGGGCCTTTCTCATACCATCGTACCCAAACATGCTCCGATGGGGACCAAACTTTACAAGCATGTGGGGGGACCCACCCCCACATGCTTGCAAAGTTTGGTCACAATATCGGAGCATGTTTGGATTGGTAATTAGCGGCCAATGTGGATTTTTCAAGTCTCTTGGTGCTTAAGAGGCCATGGAAAATCCGGGCCTTCCCTATATCATCGTACCCAAACATGCTCCGATGGGAAACCAAACTTTGCAAGCATGTGGGAGGGGCCCACCCCCACGTATTTCCAGAGTTTGGTCATAATCAGAGCATGTTTGGATTGGTAATTAGCGCCCAGTGCGAATTTTTCAAGTCTCTTGGTGCTTAAGAGGCCATGGAAAATCCGGGCCTTCCCCATACCATCATACACAAACATGCTCCGATGGGGACCAAACTTTGCAAGCATGTGGGGGGGACCCACCCCCACATGCTTGCAAAGTTTGGTCATAATCGAAGCATGTTTGGATTGGTAATTAGCGCCCAGTGCGGATTTTTCAAGTCTCTTGGTGCTTAAGAGGCCATGGAAAATCCGGGCCTTCCCCATACCATCATACCCAAACATGCTCCGATGGGGACCAAACTTTGCACACATGTGGGGATGACCCACCCCACATGCTTGCAAAGTTTGGTCACAATCAGAGCATGTTTGAATTGGTAATTAGCGCCCAGTGCAGATTTTTCAAGTCTCTTGGTGCTTAAGAGGCCATGGAAAATCCGGGCCTTCCCCATACCATCATACCCAAACATGCTCCGATGGGAACCAAACTTTACAAGCATGTGGGAGGGGCCCACCCCCACATGTTTGCAAAGTTTTTTCATGATTGGAGCATGTTTGGATTGTTAATTAGTGCCTAATGTGGATTTTTCAAGTCTCTTGGTGCTTAAGAGGCCATGGAAAATCCGGGCCTTCCCCATACCATCATACCCACCGATGGGAACCAAACTTTGCAAGCATGTGGGAGGGGCCCACCCCCACATGTTTGCAAAGTTTGGTCATGATTGGAGCATGTTTGGATTGGTAATAAGCGCCCAGCGTGGATTTTTCAAGTCTCTTGGTGCTTAAGAGGCCATGGAAAATCCAGGCCTTCGCCATACCATCATACCCAAACATGCTCCGATGGGGACCCAACTTTGCAAGCATGTCCAGGAGGGGCCCACCGGCACATGCTTGCAAAGTTTGGTCACAATCGGAGCATGTTTGGATTGGTAATTAGCGCCCAGTGTGGATTTTTCAAGTCTCTTGGTGCTTAAGAGGCCATGGAAAATCCAGGCCTTCCCCAGACCATCGTACCCAAACATGCTCTGATGGGGACCAAACTTTGCAAGCATGTGGGGGGACCCACTCCCACATGCTTCCAAAGTTTGGTCACAATCAGAGCATGTTTGGATTGGTAATTAGCGCCCAGTGCGGGGATTTTTCAAGTCTCTTGGTGCTTAAGAGGCCATGGAAAATCCGGGCCTTCCCCATACCATCATACCCAAACATGCTACGATGGGGACCAAACTTTGCAAGCATGTGGGGGAGACCCACCTCCACATGCTTGCAAAGTTTGGTCACAACCGGAGCATGTTTGGATTGGTAATTAGCGCCTAGTGCGGATTTTTCAAGTCTCTTGGTGCTTAAGAGGCCATGGAAAATCCGGGCCTTCCCCATACCATGTGAGATCCCTCTGCCCCCTCCGCGCACCGGCGGACTCCTGGTAGCTGACAGCGGAAGTAGCCCCCTCATGCGCAAGGCAGGGTTTCTCACTCCTCGGAGCCTCGCCCACGAATGTCCGGGCACGAGACTAGGCTGGTGGTGGTCGCTCCGAAAACCGAAACCTTGAAAATTTCCCATGCCCGGAAAGCGGGGGCGATTCCACCTTTTTGAATTTAACGAATTTTTTCTAACGAGATCAATTCTAAACTATCCTTCACTTGAATAAACAAGATAGAAGGAAACTATCACTGATATAATTTGATCATCTGAGTAAATTCAACGCTTTTTTTCTAATCAAGATCAGGCACAACCGTTGATCCACTATAAAAATCATTTATGATGAAAATCACACTTTTGATATATATATATAAATATTCTTTTATGCATAAAAATCAATAATGATAAAAGTAACACTTTTAAAAAAATAATCTTTTATACATACTTTTATGCATGAAAATCAATTATGATAAAAGTAACACCTTTATAATAAAAAAATAATCTTTTATACATCCTTTTATGCATGAAAATCAATTATGATAAAAGTAACACTTTTATAATAAAAAAATAATCTTTTATGCATAAAAATCAATTATGATAAAAGTAACACTTTTATAATAAAAAATAATCTTTTATGCATGAAAATCAATTATGATAAAAGTAACACTTTTATAATAATAAAAAAATTTCTTTTATGCACAAAAATCCATTTTGATGAAAGTAACACTTTCATAATAAAAGAAAATTATTCCTTTATGCATAAAAATCTATTTTGATGAAAGTAACACTTTCATAATAAAAAGATTATTCTTTTATGCATAAAAAATAATAATAATAATCAATATGCATCTTCTATGCATGAAAATGACACTTTTAGAGTATAGAATTGATAGGAATTACTCTTCTAGCATAATAAAAGATAATACCTATTTCCAAAAATTTCGCCATAACCTCCTTTGTATGGCTGACCATTTTTTTAATTTTTCCTACTTAGTTTGTCTTAAAAATTAACTCTAATGGATAATAATCAATATGCTTCTTCTATGCATGAAAATGACACTTTTAGAGTATAGAAATGATAGGGAATACTCTTTTAGCATAATAAAAGATAATACTTATTTCCAAAAAAATTGCCATAATCTCCTTTGTATAGCTGACCATTTTTTAATTTTTTCTACTTAATTTGTCTTAAAAATTAACTCTAATTGATTTAAAGTAATCTAGACTAATCAAAATTCACTTATAAAAGAGAAAACATTATAAAAAGTTTAATTCTAATAATTATCACTTAACTAGGATAAAGAAGGGTTGATTCTAAGAAGAGAGAGGAAAAAAGCCTTTCAATCAAGGCATAGTGTCCATTTATCACTTCAAACAATCATAAAAATTAGGAAAGCATAAAAATCAATAAGAAAATTACAAGATCTCTACTTACATAATTTCTTGGAGCTTTCCTTTGGCTTGATGGTTTGAGGGTTCTACTCTTGTTTGTAACAAGAGTGGCCACCAATCTTTGGAAGAGGGAAATGTCAAAAACTAGTGAATTATTAATAAATTCACAGTTCTTGGCTTGGGAGGAGTAGAGTAACAGTGCATAAACACTATTATTTTTCAACAAAGGGGGAGGCTTCTATTTATAGGAAAAATTGAGCTCCTAACCAAACAAACTGATTCTAGAATTTTCCAAATTACTTTGGTCAATTTTTGATCATTTTTAGGTCAGTTGAGCTAACTTTTTGGAACTAGACTTGAATTAGGAGAGAGGAGAGATGAAATAACTCAATTTTTGAAGATTTAAAACTCAGTTGCACATGTGAAGTAGGCGCCTCATTCATGAGGGGGGAATCCCCATTGTGAGGTGTCAAAAATCTATTTTTTTAGCTTTTCCTTTGGTCCTTAGTCCACTCTTCACATCTTATGTGAGTATTTACTTATTTTTGGGGGTGATTTTCTTTATTTCTTCAATTTATCTTCTTCATACATTTGGATGAATTTGATTGGCCCTTCAAAACCTTAATTTGAATTTTTTTGAAAATCTGGACCCCTAGGATAAGGCCTCTTGAATAAATTATACTTAATTTCTAATGCACCTTCTGAAAATCTTTTTTGAACTTCTATTTCGGGAGAACTTATTTTAATAAGGAGAGATATTTTTCCATCCAAAAATATTCAAAATCTGAATATTCTCTCTCTAGAATATTTTCTCTCTCTAGGCTAAAACAGGTAGAAACAAGATCTTTTATATTTCTGAAGAGGGAATTGATTACAGGGGAAGATGCTGGACATCTTGAGAGGATGGGGAGGAATCTTACATACCATCATACCCAAACATGCTCCGATGGGAACCAAACTTTGCAAGCATGTGGGAGGGGCCCACCCCCACATGATTGCAAAGTTTGGTCACAATCGGAGCATGTTTGAATTGGTAATTAGCGCCCTGTGTGGATTTTTCAAGTCTCTTGGTGCTTAGGAGGCCATGAAAAATCTGGGCCTTCCCCATACCATCGTACCCAAACATGCTCCAATGGGGACCCAGCTTTTCAAGCATGTGGGGGGGGGCCACCACCACATGCTTGCAAAGTTTGGTCATGATCAGAGCATGTTCGGGTTAGTAATTAGCGCCCAATGCTTGCAAAGTTTGGGGATTTTCAACAAACAATATGGTGATGGTGATTTTCAACAAACGATATGATAGCCAAAGTGTTAAAAAATCAGAAAAAACCATGAACGTCAACTAAAATGCAATGATCCTCAATAATAAGAAAACTCATAATGATATGTACATCAACTAAGTACATCAGAATGTGAGCTAAATTGGTCATGATTGGAGCATGTTTGAATTGGTAATTAGCACCCAGTGTGGATTTTTCAAGTCTCTTAGTGCTTAAGAGGCCATGGAAAATCCGGGCCTTCCCCATACCATCATACCCAAACATGCTCCGAGATGGGAACCAAACTTTGCAAGCATGTGGGAGGGGCCCACCTCCACATGTTTGAAAAGTTTGGTTATGATTGGAGTATGTTTGGATTAGTAATTAGCGCCCAGTGTGGATTTTTCAAGTCTCTTGGTGCTTAAGAGGCCATGGAAAATCCGGGCTTTCCCCATACCATCGTACCCAAACATGCTCCGCCGATGGGGATCAAACTTTGCAAGCATGTGGGAGAGGGCCACCCCCACATGCTTGCAAAGTTTGGTCATAATCGGAGCATGTTTGGATTGGTAATTAGCACACAGTGTGGATTTTTCAAGTCTCTTGGTGCTTAAGAGACCATAGAAAATCCGGGCCTTCCCCATACCATCGTACCCAAACATGCTCTGATAGGGACCAAACTTTGCAGGCATGTGGGGAGGGCCTACTCCCACATTCTTGCAAAGTTTGGTCACAATTGAAGCATGTTTGGATTGGTAATTAGCGCCCAGTGCGGATTTTTCAAGTCTCTTGGTGCTTAAGAGGCCATGGGAAATCTGGGCCTTCCCCATACCATCATTTCCAAACATGCTCTGATGGGGACTAAACTTTGCAAACATGTGGCGATGACCCACCCCCTCATGCTTGCAAAGTTTAGTCACAATTAGAGCATGTTTGAATTGGTAATTAGCGCCCAGTGCAGATTTTTCAAGTCTCTTGGTGCTTAAGAGGCCATGGAAAATCCGGGCCTTCCCCATACCATCATACCCAAACATGCTCCGATGGGGACCAAACTTTGCAAACATGTGGGGATGACCCAGCGCCTCATGCTTGTAAAGTTTGGTCACAATCATAGCATGTTTGAATTGGTAATCAGCGCCCAGTGCAAATTTTTCAAGTCTCTTGGTGCTTAAGAGGCCATGGAAAATCCGGGCCTTCCCCATACCATCATACCCAAACATGCTCCGATGAAAACCAAACTTTGCAAGCATGTGGGAGGGGCCCACCCCCACATGTTTGCAAAGTTTGGTCATGATTGGAGCATGTTTGGATTGGTAATTAGCGCCCAGTGTGGATTTTTCAAGTCTCTTGGTGCTTAAGAGGCCATGGAAAATCCGGGCCTTCCCCATACCATCGTACACAAACATTCTCCGATGGGGACCCAACTTTGCAAGCATGTGGGAGGGGCCCACCGGCACATGCTTGCAAAGTTTGGTCACAATTGGAGCATGTTTGGATTGGTAATTAGCACCTAGTGTGGATTTTTCAAGTCTCTTGGTGCTTAAGAGGCCATCGAAAATCCGGGCCTTCCCCATACCATCGTACCCAAACATGCTCTGATGGGGACCAAACTTTGCAAGCATGTGGGGAGACCCACTCCCACATGCTTGCAAAGTTTGGTCACAATCGGAGCATGTTTGGATTGGTAATTAGCGCCCAGTGCGGACTTTTCAAGTCTCTTGGTGCTTAAGAGGTCGTGGGATGAGGCCTGGGGCGGGCAAGCCCCTAACTATTTTGCGGTGTTCGCATCCTCGTATGGCGGCACATATTATAGTCAATATATTGCCACATATGGGAGGATGCCGAACAACCGCCAGATTCCCATATACTTTGCAAAGCAATTATATGCGAAGTTTGTCTTAGGGGAGGAGGTGGATTACACTAGCCATCAGCCGGGTGGTGGTGCTGGCCGAGGCCATCTCCAGGACCAAGGTAGGCGGCCTCCACCAGCCCTTCGTGTAGCTCCTACAGATCCTTCATTTGTGCCTATGTCGACAGTCGAGGCTCTTGGCACCCAGGTTGGCATCGACGTCGTACGGAGTACCACGGAGAGCATCCAGCATGTGGTGCGCTTGTTCTCACGATCGATACCGACGGAGAGCATCCAGCATGTGGTGCGCTTGTTCTCACGATCGATACTGAGGACAGATGTCGAGGTATTTACATATTTATTACTTCTTAAGTTTTTTTAGTCATTTATTTACATGTTTATATGTACTTTTCTATATTTGTACATGAGCGGCATGGTTGATTGTGTCACGTAGGGTCCCACACCTACCACTGAGAGACTCATTCAGGAGTTGGTAGAGGCGAGAGCGGAGATTGACCGCCTTAGAGCTGTATTACAAATGGCAGAGGCAGCTACTGCAAAGGCACGGCATGTGAGAGAGTCCTTCATGATCCTGCCTTTGAGGCAGACCTCCCTACAGATATTCGACGACCCCCGCAGCCGGCACAGCCTCCTCGACGTGCACAGCAGCCTCGACGCACACGTCAACCATGACGATTTTGATTGGGTGGCCATTGATAGTGACTAAACTCAGACTAGCTGGGTTAGCTCACTTACATTGTACTTAGATTTATGGGCAGTGACTAACCTCAAACTAGCTGGGGTAGCTCATTTTCATTCTGATGTACTTATTTGATATTTATATCATTATGAGTTTTTTCATTATTGAGTATCGTTATTTTACTTGATGTTTCTTGGTTTTTTTTAATTTGGTAACACTTTGGCTATCATATTGTTTGTTGAAAATCTCCATGCCATCGTACCCAAACATGCTCCGATGGGGGGAACCACACTTTGCAAGCATGTGGGGAGAAGCCCACCCCCACATGCTTGCAAAGTTTGGTCACAATATCGGAGCATGTTTGGGGGCCACTGTGGATTTTTCAAGTCTCTTGGTGCTTAAGAGGCCATAGAAAATCCGAGCCTTCCCCATACCATCGTACCCAAACATGTCCCGATGGAAACCAAACTTTGCAAGCATGTGGGGGGAGCCCACCCCCACATGCATGCAAAGTTTGATCATAATCTGAGCATGTTTAGATTGGTAATTAGCGCCCAGTGTGGATTTTTCAAGTCTCTTCGTGCTTAAGAGGCCATGGAAAATCCGGGCCTTCCCCATACCATCGTACCCAAACATGCACCGACTTTGCAAGCATGTGGGGGGACCCACCCCCACATGCTTGCAAAGTTTGGTCACAATATCGGAGCATGTTTGGATTGGTAATTAGCAGCCAGTGTGGATTTTTCAAGTCTCTTGGTGCTTAAGAGGCCATGGAAAATCCGGGCCTTTCCCATACCATCGTACCCAAACACGCTCTTATGGAAACCAAACTTTGCAAGCATGTGGGAGGGGCGCACCCCCACATGTTTGCAGAGTTTAGTCACAATCGGAGCATGTTTGGATTGGTAATTAGCGGCCAGTGCGGATTTTTCAAGTCTCTTGGTGCTTAAGAGGCCATGGAAAATCTGGGCCTTACCCATACCATCATACCCAAACATGCTCCGATGGGGACCAAACTTTGCAAGCATATGGGGGGGACCCACCCCCACATGCTTGCAAAGTTTGGTCACAATCAAAGCATGTTTGGATTGGTAATTAGCGCCCAGTGCAGATTTTTCAAGTCTCTTGGTACTTAAGAGGCCATGGAAAATCCGGGCCTTCCCCATACCATCATACCCAAACACGCTCCGATGGGGACCAAACTTTGCAAACATGTGGGGATGACCCACCCCCTCATGCTTGCAAAGTTTGGTCACAATCAGAGCATGTCTAAATTGGTAATTAGCGCCCAGTGCGGATTTTTCAAGTCTCTTGGTGCTTAAGAGGCCATGGAAAATCTGGGCCTTCCCCATACCATCATACCCAAACATGGTCCGATGGGAACCAAACTTTGCAAGCATGTGGAAGGGGCCCACCCCCACATGTTTGCAAAGTTTGGTCATGATTGGAGCATTTTTTGATTGGTAATTAGCACCCAGTGTGAATTTTTCAAATCCCTTAGTGCTTAAGAGGCCATGGAAAATCCGGGCCTTCCCTATACCATCATACCCAAACATGCTCCGATAGGAACCAAACTTTGCAAGCATGTGGGAGGGGCCCACCCCCACATGTTTGCAAAGTTTGGTCATGATTGGAGCATGTTTGGATTGGTAATTAGTGCCCAGTGTGGATTTTTCAAGTCTCTTGGTGCTTAAGAGGCCATGGAAAATCCGGGCCTTCCCCATACCATCGTACCCAAACATGCTCCGATGGGGACCAAACTTTGCAAGCATGTGGGAGGGGTCCACCCCCACATGCTTGCAAAGTTTGGTCATAATCGAAGCATGTTTGGATTGGTAATTAGCGCCCAGTGTGGATTTTTCAAGTCTCTTGGTGCTTAATAGGCCATGGAAAATCCAGGCCTTCCCCATACCATCGTACCCAAACTTGCTCTAATGGGGACCAAACTATGCAAGCATGTGGAGGGGACCCACTCCCACATGCTTGCAAAGTTTAGTCACAATCGAAGCATGTTTAAATTGGTAATTAGCGCCAAGTGTGGATTTTTCAAGTCTCTTGGTGCTTAAGAGGCCATGGAAAATCCGAGCCTTCCCCATACCAACATACCCAAACATGCTCCGATGGGGACCAAACTTTGCAAACATGTGGGGATGACCCACCGCCTCATGCTTGCAAAGTTTGGTCACAATCAGAGCATGTTTGAATTGGTAATTAGCGCCTAGTGCAAATTTTTCAAGTCTCTTGGTGCTTAAGAGGCCATGGAAAATCCGGGCCTTCCCCATACCATCATACCCAAACATGCTCCGATGGGAACCAAACTTTGCAAGCATGTGGGAGGGACCCACCCCCACATGTTTGTAAAGTTTGATCATGATTGGAGCATGTTTGGATTGGTAATTAGCGCCCAGTGTGGATTTTTCAAGTCTCTTGGTGCTTAAGAGGCCATGGAAAATCCGAGCCTTCCCCATACCATCATACCCAAACATGCTCCGATGGGAACCAAACTTTGCAAGCATATGGGAGGGGCCCACCCCCACATGTTTGCAAAGTTTGGTCATGATTCGAGCATTTTGGATTGGTAATTAGCGCCCAATGTAAATTTTTCAAGTCTCTTGGTGCTTAAGAGGCCATGGAAAATCCGGGCCTTCCCCATACCATCGTACCCAAACATGCTCCGATGGGGACCCAACTTTGCTAGCATGTGGGAGGGGCCCACCCCCACATGCTTGCAAAGTTTGGTCACAATCGGAGCATGTTTGGGTTGGTAATTAGCACGCCCAGTGTGGATTTTTCAAGTCTCTTGGTGCTTAAGAGGCCATGGAAAATCCGGGCCTTCCCGATACCATCGTACCCAAACATGCTCTGATGGGGACCAAACTTTGCAAGCATGTGGGGGGGACCACTCCCACATGCTTGCAAAGTTTGGTCACAATCGGAGCATGTTTGGATTGGTAATTAGCACCCAGTGCGGATTTTTCAAGTCTCTTGGTGCTTAAGAGGTCGTGGCCTGGGGTGGGCAAGCCCCTTACTATTTTGCGGTGTTCGCATCCTCGTATGGCGGTACATATCTATAGTCGATATGTTGCCGCATATGGGAGGATGCTGAACAACCGCCAGATTCCCATATACTTTGCAAAGCAATTATATGCAGAGTTTGTGTTAGGGGAGGAGGTGGATTACACTAGCCATCGGCCGAGTGGTGGTGCTGGCCGAGGCCGTCTCCAGGACCAGGGTAGGAGGCCTCCACCAGCCCTTCATGTAGCTCCTACAGATCCTTCATTTGTGCTTATGTGGACAGTCGAGGCTCTTGGCACCCAGGTTGGCATCGACGTCGTATGGAGTACCACGGAGAGCATCCAGCACGTGGTGCGCTTGTTCTCACGATCGATAGCGACGGAGAGCATCCAGCACGTGGTGCGCTTGTTCTCACGATCGATGCCGACGACAGATGTCGAGGTATTTACATATTTATTACTTCTTAAGTTTTTTTAGTCATTTATTTACATGTTTATATATACTTTTCTATATTTTTACATGAGCGGCATGTGGGAGGGGCCCACCCCCATATGTTTGCAGAGTTTGGTCACAATCGGAGCATGTTTGGATTGGTAATTAGCACCCAGTGCGGATTTTTCAAGTCTCTTGGTGCTTAAGAGGCCATGGAAAATCCGGGCCTTCCCCATACCATCATACCCAAACATGCTCCGATGGGGGGACCAAACTTTGCAAACATGTGGGGGGGACCGGTCATGATCGGAGCATGTTCGGGTTAGTAATTAGCGCCTAGTGCTTGCAAAGTTTGGTGATTTTCAACAAACGATATGGTGATGGTGATTTTCAACAAACGATATGGTGATGGTGATTTTCAACGATATGATAGCCAAAGTGTTAAAAAATCAAAAAACCATGAACATCAACTAAAATACAATGATCCTCAATAATGAGAAAACTCATAATGATATAAACATCAAATAAGTACATCAGAATGTGAGCTAACACAGCCACTCTGGGTTTAGCCACTAACTCAAAAGATCAAGGTATTTTAAAAATGAGCTACCCCAGCTATTCTGAGATTAGTCACTCCCAAAAAATCTAAGGACAATGTAAGTGAGCTAACCCAGCTAGTCTGAGTTTAGTCACTATCAAGATAGAGATCTAGTGAGCAGCACCCTCTCTAGCTCTCAACTGCTCTAGAATGCTCTCATGGTCATCCACTCGAAAACGAGGGTGAGAACTATGTTTTCGGCTCTATACTCGATCAAGAGTGAGCCTGGTAGCAACCACTAGATGAGAGAACTGAAATGCCTCTAACTCCCGCTTCCATGAACTCAAGACTCCCCCAATGAAGTCGAATCTGCTGGTAGAACCAGCCTGCCACAATCATGCTATGGGCGTCAAAAGAAAACCCATGATCATCGTATCCTGGTCAAGGATGCACTTTGCCTAGTGCAACTCATCAGATAGTAGTCTACTCCCTCGCTATTTCCCACTGGCAATAACAGCAAATACATCACCCTCTCATAGCAAATCTGTCAGCAAATCTGTCAGGTCATCTCATAACTGACCATGAACGCAGGACCTGTGTGCTCATCAGACAACACTGGATGTGAAGGATGCTCGGGGGAGAGGAATGTCTGTATCCATGCATCTGCCCATCCTCTCGAGGCACAATGTGACCAATCGCCATCCATACATGCTCCACAGAAGCATGCAAACCGTCATGTGTAAATCGTGGGGGCCGCCATGCACGTGCTCCTGATGGAATGTAAGCCCAAGGTGCCAGGTACTGTGTCACAATCATGGGAGCTCTACAGTCAATCATGCCACCATCCACATATGACCTTTGCCCAATTTTAAGCTCTGGATACGAAGCCACAAATTGAGAATACAACTCAGTTTGAGTCATTTCAAGAAAGCAAGCACCGTGCTCAATGAACACTCCTCTTGTCACTCTCTTACGCAAAGCTTTCTTGAAAACTGGCGAGGCACGACAATTCTCCTCCCAAAAACTTTCTATCAAGGTTCTAGTGGTTTCATCTAGTAGGCGATCATGCCTAGCTACACGACCACTACTCGCCCCCACAAAGCACCAACCTCATTGGCATCTAAACTTTGTCGTCTAATAGACCCAACTACTTTGGAAAGGATGCGAGATGTGGCACTAACCTTACCCTTCATTTGGGAGCTACTTATGGCTGCCACAATAGCCCATCGAGCAGCCAAAGCATCCGCAGAGTTCCTCTTCTTGTTAACTATATAGGAATGACGAACACTTTGTAGCACCGCCATGCCAGCTCTCCTCTCTCTTTGACCTCCAATGTCGGAAAGCGCCCTGCAGTTGGCCATGTTGGGCAGATCGATCAAAGCATCAAGCACACATGCCTGTGGTGATGAAGGCGTGAGGTCTTTGAAATAGGAATGGAAGATTGCATGGGCACGACGATGTGCCCTTGACTTTGATAGTTCTTTCTTATCCACACGATGGGCGCCCAAAGGAGGGGGGATGGGTTCTTGTAGAAGAGAAGGGGACTCAAGGGAAGGGTGGGTTCATGTGGATTATCTAAACTAAGGGGTAGTGGGGGGGAAGAGAGCAGAGGGAGAGGAAGTGGAAGAGGAGGAGCAAGGCTTGGATCATCGCCAACGGAAGGTGTTGCTGGTTGACGTGCTCTCCACTCTCTCTTTCTCTCACGAGCTACCCTTTTTCTCTCCTCCTCTTGAACTTGGTGAACAGGGGGAAGTCTAGTCCTATCACGTTTCCGACTCCTACGACTTTGAGAACCCATTCTCAAGGAAGCTAAGAGAGAAAAAATTATAAAGGCTCAATGATGGAATAGTACTAGAGATAAGTGTGGGATAGTACTAGAGATGTGTGATTATATAGGAAAAATAGGTTATCCACTTCAAATCTCATTGGATTTCCTATCTAAGATTGATTGGATAATTAAGATAAACATAAAGATAATTAAAGATAAACCATGATCCACTTAAAAATCAATATTATTAATAATATTTATTAACAAGTCTAAATATTTATCATTACTAGATATATAAATATAACTTTAAATTTATCTTTTATTTTATAATTATATAATTGCTTTTTTTATAATGTATTTTTTTCAAATTTTATTCAAAGGTTTATTCTACATAAAATATTTTCAAGAAATATTAAACTTTAAAATTTATTTTTTTAAATTGAATAATATGAACTTTAATAATAATATTATTGATCTAATTTTAAAATATAATCCTTTAAAATTAGTGATTTTAAATTCTTTTATTTAATAAGTTATATATATTTTATTATTTAAAATTCTATATTCTATTTCTCTAAATTACTAAATAAACTTTTTCAAAAATATATTTTTGAAAAAAAAGGAGAGGTGGGAAGGAGGTGCCACATGTCACATGCGTGCATGACACATGGCATTCTCTTGACATGTGGCACTATTATGGTTGGATTAATGATGACTAGGACGATGAGGTGGGGAGTCAACTAGGTTGACCATGTTGACATGGAGGGTGGAGGTGGCAAGGTGAGGTGGCAAGCTGCTTATGTGGATCCTCTCGAAGCTCATGTGGACATAAAGTGGCATGCATATATAAGATTTGTGCCTACCCAAGCCTCACACATGGAATGATATCTAAGCTTTGAAGTTTACCAAGCCTAGATTTCCAAACCTAACTAGGATTGGTTTTAGACTTGAAAAGGGGAGAGTGGACACAATATGGAAATTTTCACTTGGGAGGATTAAAAATGGACCTTCCCATACTCAAATTAAGCTAATTTTTTTTAATAAATTCATGGCAACAAGCGTATTGATCCCTAGAGTTTTTAGATTGAAAGATTCAATATTTAATTTTCTAGAATTAAATTACAATTGATTTAATGGGCCTCTGACAGTCAAAATAAAGTTTTCAAAGTAAATCTACAAAAATCCAACCGTTAGATTTGTAATTTTACCTTATATATACCCACATTATACTACTCTTTCTTAATCTAATCATCACTAGATCCATATAATTTGAGCATTTTAGATGGTAGATGTGGTGGGAGGATAAAATTGTATGTTTTTTAACAATTCTAATACCTTTTAAATAATATAGAAAATAGTAGAACACATCAAAAATTACTCGATAAATCAAGTTAAGCTCTATGTTATTTATATTTATGATATGCAAAGTGGGAACATCATATAAGTAATAATGTAACATCATAGGTAATTTACTCACATTCACTGTACCTGTCTAAACCTTCGATAGGGCCTGTATACAATTTTGGTTCCCAAAGAAAAGGGGATTTGCAATTATTGGGGATATTCGATCATATTATAGTTTTAGGTGCCTAACTTTGCATATGATGTTTCATTACAAGACCTTGAAGTGAAACTCCTTGGCTAACTAGGAGAGATTGGCTATTCTTCTTGAAAAAATGCCTGTTTTCTGGCTAAAGCCAAGGGCGCCCACTACATGAAACTAGATAACCTCATGTGAAAAAATGTCTGTTTTCTGGCTAAAGCCAAGGGTGCCCACTACATGAAACTAGATAACCTCATCTTGCAACCACCCATATTGCACATGGTAAGGATCTTTTAGCTACAACATTTGCGCAGACAACGGAATATAGAGTAATAACTTCTCACCTAAGAGTTTATGTTTTGCATCAACTTGATGCAAAACATCAACTTTTTCATAATGTTTTGCCTCAACTTGATACAAAACATCAACTTTCTATGCAAAACATCAACTTTCTATGCAAAAGATCAACTTTTTTATAAAACTTGATGTTTTGCATCAACTTTATGCAAAGCATAAACTTTACCCCAAAAGATGATGTTTTGCATCATCAAGTTTTGTGGAAAAGTTGATGTTTTACATCACCTTAATGCAAAACATCAACTTTGATACAAAACATCAACTTTGATATGCAAAATATCAACTCTACCACAAAACTTGTGTAATGAAGCACAAGCTAAGGCCAAAATAATGAAATAATGAGCCATGAACAAGGCTACTATAAATAGGGCCTTGGGTTCATTGTAGGGATCTTTTTTATCATAGACATTTACATGTACTCATGGCTCCTTTCTTGGAGATGGCCACACATGTACTCATGGCTCCTTTCTTGGAGATGGCCACACATAGTCAAGGGCTCATGGAAAGCTTGATAGCCATCCTCATGGTGAGAGGTTAAATCACTTAGGCCTTATGCGCATTCCTCCTTTGCTACATGTACATATGGGTTTTCTTTATTTTCTTCATAATCTCATGTGTTCTTGTTTCCCATCAAATGGATGCTAGAATTGATCTATTATGTGTTTGAATCCTTGATTCTTAATCTAGATCCATTTCAATTGGTATCAGAGCTTTTCTTTTGATCCACTCTCTTGCATCTTCTTGAAAATCTTTTGAGTGTTCTTGATTTTCTTGATGTTCTTGATGTTTTTGAATTTTCTTGATCAAGAAGATGGATATGGTTGAATTTATTTGTCTTGGTTTTGTCCTAAGATTTTGGGGCCATGGGTTTGATGGGGACAAAATTTTGAGGAAGCCGCACCAAAACTTTGAATCTGAGGACCAAAATTGGGAGAAATTCACTAATCTTTAATAGTGTTAATCCAAAAACATTTTTCCCTTTCTTCTTCTTCCTTGCTTAATTTCTGAGAGCCTTGGTGAGATTATTATGAGATTAGATCTTGCAAAAAACTTTGGAATGTGATTAGGCAAGCTATGGGAATTATTTCAATAGTTGTAAGGCTTCTTCTCTTAAACAAATTCGTCGGTGAGGACGCAGGCAGGCTGCACGTTTTTTGCAGTCTTTTGTGAGAGCTAAAAGTTGTGATGATTAATGCCTAGAAATTCCTCTAATATTTGGCAAGCAAGGTAAATAGCAAGTTAAACAACTTTATTACACTATATGTTGGCCGTTTTGCATGATTTCATGGTTGTGAGGAACCTGTGGACTGTGCACGTTTTGGGAAAGATGAAGCTTATTAATCACAAATTGGATGGCTACAATGCTTGGAAATGCAAGTACTAAGTGTAAGCTAGCTCGAATCTCATCAATTTCTTCCATTTCTTGCTTCTCTTGCAAATTAGGGGTTCAATGAAAAATTAGGGTTTCACTCAAGTTTTTTCTAAAATTAGCATCAAACTTCACTTCTCTATACTTTCTTCTTCCCATACATGTGCTAAATGCTCGATTCCAACCTTGATTTAAAATTTCTATACGTTCCTGAAAGATTTGGGGTTTTCTCTTGAAATTTAGGGTTAAGTTTTGAGATTCATGCTAATGAGCCTCATCGCTATGCAGTACTCTTCCTACAGATACATTGCACACATCAATTAGATGAGTATTTTGGGGTTTCTTAAAGGATTAGGGTTTTGAGGGCCATAATATTGATTTGAATGTTTTTCTTCATTAAGCCTTGATCAATCTAGATACCTTGCACTTAATCAAGCCTCTTTCAATCCCATTTCAATTGCATAGCTTCTATTTTGGGACATTGAGGGCTTATTGTGAAGAGTTGTTGACAATATGCTCACATGGGACTTCATATGTCTAACACATGCTATTAAGAGAGCATAAATGGTGGTTATAGCCTACACCATCCCTTGCAAATCAATTTGGTACTTCAATTGTGTGGCATGGTGAAGATGTATGTTGTGAGGGTACCTTGGAAAATGGTGGAGAAGCCAAGGGGAGAATGCCACGAATCCGGTGTGCCATGATTGCCTTGGGAAAGTGGTGCATCGGAGGATTAGGTACTCACACATGAAGACTTAGCCCCAAACCTTGGCTTGAGAATACTCTCTAAGGGGATGGGAAGGATTGGCTAGGAGATTAGCAAGAATCTCTCCATCAACACTCAAGCTTCAACGACATATGGAATGCAAGAGGTCATAATGGCCAACACTATGTGGTGCACATGAATTGAAGCAATGGATTGGTTTTGCAATGGAAGTGATGCCAAATGCATTATGCAATGATGCTCAATGATGTCTTGACATGATAAGTGCATTGGCAAATGCAAAGGATATTGCAAGAATGCCATTTTGTTTGCTTGGAAAATTGAAATTTTGTCCATAATACAAAGGAGACTATGGCAAAATTTCTCCAAAAATTTTGATGCATGGAGTGAATCGATGGCATAATTTTTAATGAATATAGTTTCTTTGTATGGTCACTACAGTTGGGGAGAACAAGAGGCAATGCATCGCAAGTTGGAGTGCAATATGAGCCCAATGGAACCGTTATTGACAATTTCTACATAGGTACTAAACCCTAATTCAATTAAATCATATTAGGACTTAAATTTATGTGCTTACATAAGCTCATAGTACCCCCTTATACCTACACAATAAGCCCTTAACCTCTCCATTTCGACATCACTGGGGTAGTCAAACCTAGGTGGTTGACTTTGATCAAAAAGTTTAAACAAAGCATACCTACACGTTGACTTTGGTCAAACCCTCCTAGTCATAGTTAGTAATCATCATTAAAATCTTACATACCAAATTTCATCCAAATCTGATGAGTTTTGAGTATTCTATAGCCTAATTTCTATTTTCAGCCTATATACTTATGTACCCTAAAACATAGGATATTAGGGTATCTCATCTTAATTGGTTCTTTGCATGGTTGAATAGGGCATCTCATAAGCTTTCTATCAATCATTAGATCTCTGAAATTCAAGATCCCTAACCCAAGTTATAGTTAATTTTCCAAAATAGTAAATTTTCATGGCACCCAAGGTTAAAGGAAGGCCGAGGAAGAATGCATTGAACTTCAAGGATGTAGAGGGTGAAGAGATGGTGGAACATGGCAACATGGAGGTACAAGAGGATACTTTGGGGCAAACTTCAAGAGAGATTGAGGAAGAAGTGAATGTTAGAAGTTCCCACAAGCATATCCCCCCCAATCCTCACATATCGTTTTCAAATGACACTCTTCTCCAAATGTTGATGTGGAGATAAATGCAAAGTTTGATTCCATGGCTACAAGGGTGGAAATGAGTGTTAAATTTGACACTATGGCTACAAGAATTGGATTGATGGAAAAAAAGTTAGCCCAACCCAATGGGTCAACTTAAGCATGATGATGGTCATGGTGGTCTCACGCCTCAAATTCAAGGGTGAAGGATCAACCCCACATGAATTGGAGAAATGGATGAACAAAATGGAGACATATGTTGGAAGATTATGGTCACCCAATGGTGGAGACATATGGCTAAGCATGGTAATCATGGGATGATTTGAAAAGAGAGATGAACTTGACTTCTATCTCACCTTTAGTAGATACCATAAGAATTGGTAAATAGCCCAAGACTTTTGGAATACCCTTGAAAATCATTATTTGGGCTAAATTTCACCCCAAATTTTTTCCATGATTTGGATCAAACATCAACATATGCATACTATGAATTTTTGCCACCATCACCACATATCTACATGATATAGGCTACAATTTCTTCCTCTCACCATTATCCATATTGCATAACAAGCATTTTCTTCATAACAAAAAATGCTTACGTGGATCAAAATTTACACCCATAGGCTATATTATGTCTCCCTCTAAAATTGTCCTGCCAAAAAAAATATTTTAATTTTCTATTCTTTTAATATACTTAGATTTACTCAGAGCCTTGTTAATCACATTTTGGATTAGCAAAGATACTCATCCATTTGAGGACATTAATAAGTGTTATGTAAAGGAACTATAAAGGTTGTACATTATGAGATACTGGCCAACAAAGGTTTTAGTTAGTAAGTTTTGGGCACCCAAGTATGAATAAGAGCCAATTATATATATGACATTTTCTCATAATGGAAACACACAATCCCCCTTTGTGCTATGAGAACTCTTTATTTGTCTTTTGTGTGTGTGTGTGTGTGTGTGTGTGTGTGTGTGTGTGTGTGTGTGAGAGAGAGAGAGAGAGAGAGAGAGAGTGAGAGAGAGAGAGTGTGTGTGTGTACTCTAGTGCATGTTCCTCTTCTATGCATGTGTGTTGGAGAGTGAGAGGAAGATTGCCTTGCATTGTGGTGTAAACGACTCCGCGGTGATAGCATGGAGGTGGAGATTGGAGGAGTGGAGCTTCCAAAATTGAGCTTGGAGAGTCCCAAGGGACGTGAGCTCGAAAGCATTAGTAATTACCTAATGATAGTTGTTGTCTATTACTTCTTCTGACAATGGATGTAGGGAGTTCCTTCTTGGGAGGTGCAGTAGCCCATAACATTTATGGCGTCGCTACTAGGGAAACAATCATTGTTTCTTCCATCTTCATAGAGCCCCAGCTCCCATTATGCAAGATTCACTATTTCCTTTGCATTCTGAAGGTGCATTGTAAAAAACTATGTAGATAAGGTTTGTGTGGAAGAAAAGAAATTAGAGTAGTTAAGGACAATTATGTATTTAGAAGTATGGGTGAGTACTTGGTATTGCCTAGAGGAAAGCTACACTGGGATTTCCTTTCAATTTTGTTGTTCTCATCATCACCAATTTTGCTACCGTGAGCTAACAGTGGTGACAAGCTCTGTTCTGTTTTTTCCAAAAAAAATCACAAAAATTAATGTCATGTAGGCTGTAACACCTGTGGACCGATGGGATGGCCATGTCCGGGGTTCAGTGGGAGAGGACGCCCATGCGGAGTCATGGGCGGCCAGGCTAGTGTGGACGACAGGCCACACACTATATAGCCTGGGGGATGAGGGGCAATCCTCATTCTTCCTCTATGGCTGGGTGGTGAGCCAGAGGCCGTCCCCTCCTGTGGTAACGCCCGTAGCGGCGTTACGAGCATGTAACACTGGTATCAGAGCGTGGTTCGATGGGATCGTCAGAGTCCGCGCGTGAACGGGGGACCGGAGCCCACTCGATGGTTTTCAACCATTCATCTCCTTATCCTTATCTCCAATGGAGTATGTGGAGGGAGGCGGCCAAGATTTGAAGGGAAGAACTCTCTCTCTCTCTCTCTCTCTCTCTCTCTCTCTCTCCCCGTCACACACAGCAAGCAGCAAATTGCAGGTAAGCAATTTTCGTTTTTTTCTTTTCTTTTCTGCATTGAAATTGTCTGCGTTGAAATTCGTTTCATAGACAGAGAAGTAGCCTCTATACTGTGTGTGGGGGAGGTTGGGGGGGGGCGAAGAGCAGCCCCACTGCGAGGACCAGCCCCACCTTTTACCACGACTTGCGTTGAAGAGGATATCCTGTCTAGTGGTCGTCGTCTGAGAAGTGGGGCGAAGAGCACAAATGTGCGAAGACCACGTCTGAGTGGGTGGGGGTGAATGCTGACCCTCGTTTGAAAGGGGGGGGCGTAGAGCCCAGGCGATACGGCGCTGCAGCCAGGCCAGCCCAGCGGCCAGCTAGGCGGCCAGCCGGCCAGGCAGGCGACCAGGCCAGCCTTAGGCGCCCAGTGGGCGGCCAGCCCAGGCGGCCGGCCAGGCAGGCAGCCAACCTTAGGCGGCCAGCCCAGGCGGCCAGCCCAGCGGCAGCCAAGCGAGCGGCCAGCAACGACCACCAGGCAGCCGACCAGCGCACGAAAGGAGAAAAATATATATATATATTTTAATTGTTCATTTTTAATTTATTAAAAATGAAGCGGGCGGCCAACCCAGGCGGCCAGCCCAGCAGGCGGCCAGCCAGCGGGGCGGCGGCCAGACTCGGCCCTAAGGACGCTTCCCACGGGCGGGCGGCCATGCCCGAAGCGGCGAGGGCCGGCCCGGCCCGTTATTTTTTATTATTTTTTTTTTTAAAACAAAACACACAAAACAACAGTACACCCCACGAAACAAACCCAACACGACCGTCGCGCCGTGTGGCCGTAGTGCCCGTTTGCCACGAAAGAGACCCACCGCACACGGCCGTAGCGTCGCGTGCTAAGAGAGAGACAAATCCCACGGCCGTAGTGCCGAGTCCTTCGAGAGAGAGCCGTTCTATGGCCGTTGTGAAGAGTGAACACGTCTATGGCCGTAGCGCCTCGAGGATAGCACATGTGGTGATCACACATTTGGTTCAGAGAGACTAAATTTAAGCTGAACATAGACTTAGTATTGACCATCACAGTCACGTAGTTTGGCTATAGTGTAAATCTAAAACTGCGGTGTGTTTTACTTGGGCTAAGAGGACCGGTAGTGGCGTCAGTTGTGCCCAAATTAGACGAAGTGCTTATCACGAGAAATCAAAATAAGCCTAATTGAGCCGTAGTGCTCATAACCCTTCACAATCTTTTAACAGTTGCTAGAAGATTGTGATAAACTTTGGCAAATGAGAACCATGTACAAGCGTAGTCTTGATGTGGTTATGCCTTGTGTCCAAACAAGTTGCTTACTGTTTGTAGCAACAAGAAAGCCTTGGCCCGTAGGAGGCAAGCTGGCCCTTGTTGGTAGTAACAAAATAGTGTCACTACTTGGGCCTAGAGAGTGGTGACTAGTTTGATTTAGTCACGTAGATTGCCTTGTCAAAGTAATCCCTAAGGTGTGTATTACTTGGGATAAAGGGGCTAGCAGTGCTGCTAGCAGTACTCAATTGAATGGTTTATCTAGGAGTACTAATCTGAGGGATTAGCATACGCTTAGATAATAATAGCAGATTTAGGATTGATTTGTAGAAATCAAAGGTAAATCTGAAGGGGTATAGTCTTGAGATGTAATGCTCAATGCCCTTATAGTAGTTGATCGAAGAGAACTGTTCTTAAACTTACTAGCATGGTTTTCTCTTCTTTTTATTGCCATGCGTCGACATCCCACTGCTCGAGAGTTTGTGGTGATCTTTCGAGGGGGGAAAGAGCCTTTTTATATGTCACATCAATTGGTTTGGTGGTAATTTGATGGTATGGGACATCAAATTCTCACGGAATCGATTGTAGTCTTGGTGGAATGGGACGCCAAGGCTTGTGCATGTAACTTGACTCTTTGACAGGTTTGTATGTACACTTGTCCGTAGTGATAAAGTGTGCAAGATAAAATTTAAACTTTGAAAATTACCAAATATAGCCATAAGTTGGGATAAAACCCAGTTACAGAGTTCGGAGAAGCTCTAGGTAGCAAGACCATGATGGTGTACTAGTGCTAACAGAGTGATTTAGTTCCGGAGTGATCTAAATCTAGAGGTTAGCAGTAAGACTAGTTTGGTTGGACAGTTTCATGCATGGGGGACGCCCTATAGCATTTTGCAAGTGTAGTCTTGCCTATGTTCAACATAAGTGTGCGATTGTGAGCACATTTTAGTTGCTACCACATGAATTTGGAAAATATATTACTTTCCTACATAAGCAATTGTAATATTGCATAACAGGCTATTTTGCTTACAAAGTTCATGTGCGTGTAAACCCTATAAGTCGTATGACCCCTGGGGAATGAGTGGAGCATTTCTAGGATTTAATAAGGTTTTACATGGCAATAGTGAGTAGTATCTCACTCCAGATGAGCCTGGTTGTTGTTAGTATCAGATCCGACATATGTAGTGTACATAAACTCGGGCTGAGTTAGGATAGAAGGCTAAGCCGGAGAGCTTAGTGGTAAATCCTACTGTATCTGGTGAGTTTTGACTTAATCGGAGTGTTAAGAAGTAAACTCAAAGTCTGGGGCTGAACTGGAGTGTTCGGAGGCAGACATATCTTTTGTTAAATCGGAGAATTTAGCAACAGATGAGCTTGGGGTGAACCATGGTACCCAGGAAAAAAGCTCTTCACACTAAAATAGTGCACAATAATTTTAGGGTGATAAAAAACCATCGTAGGAATGTTTTACAACTTTCCATAGATGATAGATGAAGACCATGTACTTTACGGAGTTAAAGTACATAGGTGGTGACTTCGGCGCCACATTTTTTGTAGGAAGTCACCAGTGGTGTGGTTAGGTCAGCCGAGACTCCACAAGACCTATGCACTAGTTTTTAAGTTGACCTCTATGATAAGGACGTCCAAAAATTCGTGTTGTAATACCAAAAATTGTACTGCAATGTGCAATGGAGGGGTCAATTTGTGTAGTCACTTCTTAGCAGCAAGTGACTTAAGCATCTTGTTATAGATGGTTGTATATGGTACTCCCACTCAGGGAAGGTACACCATTGGGTACGGAGTTACTCACAGACTAGTATGGAGCTACTAGTGTGATGATAGTGGGTACGTAGTTACTCACTACTAATACATAGCTGCTAATAAAATTAAGATCCTCGAGTGAAAGATACTCTAGATCAACATTTTAAATTACCGAACCACAATCCATGAGTATCGAGGTACTCATAAATATGTTGACGTTGCTCAAATCGAGGGACCGATTTGTTCGATGGTATGGAATAAGCAAGGAGAGTGGAGTAACTTAAAAGTTACACATCACTAGTCCTAGTGAGTTGTCAAGGTCATCCGTAGTTTGATGATCCCCTTTACCTATCACACAACATTCAATTTTGCAAGCCCTGGCATTTAATCCGTAGTGATTATGAGTTTGGTGTGAGATATGGTTATAAAGTTCTTACAAGAGTACTCGTTTATTTGCTTGTCATTGGTTATAGCTTGGTAGAGATTGCCACCTGTGATGGGTAGGTAGCTTTGCCGCTATAATGAGGAGGCAGCAAATAATGTTCTCATAGTTATACTTCATACCAACACCAAACAGGGATAGGATGAAATTCCTAAGTTCATCATCACGAAGTACTGTGATGTTTGCATTTATATTGAATGTATGATGTAATGAGACATTGGGCTTGGGTAATTACCATCAATTATCTAGCAACCTATGGCTTCGCAGCAAGCTCAGTCATTATCTGTGGATTGATAATGTGGTTATTAGTAGTTTGGAATTTTTCTTGATAGATGGTACAACCCACCCAAATAATTCATAAGTGTGTAATCGCTTATAAAGGATAATAATATGCAACAATGAAGCACTTTGTTACAAGTATGAAACCACTGATCTATTGCAAAGCAGTTTATCAATAGTACCACCATATGTGCGTAGACACTATACCACATCTTCGTTGCAAGATGTTTAAAAGTTTCTTGGAAGGACTCAAGAATATAACATATGATATTAAACACGGTCTAGATTTGTTCTTGGACCTATGACACTAGCGTGTAGTCCACTTGAGAGTACAGTTTTTGAGGACAAAAACCTTTCTTGAGAAAAGGAGGGATATCCTCAAATATCACATAAACTCAAATAGTTGTGTGAGTCCAGACAATACTTGAAGGGATGTGTCTGGTAATAGCAACAAAGAGTTGTAAGTGATTGGATGTAACTCCAGACACCCGTAGTGGTGCAAGAATCTTTATCAAACATCTCCACATACTATATGGTCTGCCCGCATATATAGTATGGCATAAGAGATAGGAAGTTTCATTGTTATATTTGTAGGGAAATTTTCAAAACTTACATTTACTCTGAGTTAGAGTGGAGTTTAACCATCCGTAGATTGATGGTAGTTAGAAACTCAACAAGATTCTAGAGCATATGCTTGTGCAAAGATGTTACTCTAAGAGAGAAAGTATCTCTCAGCTTTGGAACTAATCCTTGTGATGCATGATTAGATTGGCTCTAGTTTATTTCTCCTATGGCCGTAGAGCTTTCCAAGGAGAAGTTTTAACAAGTTGGTGATGCAACATGGTAGCGTAGTCTACAAATATCTAGTAGCATAGTCAAAGAACTTGCGATACTAGAGTGCTCTCCAGTACATTAGCTTCTGTGCTAATGACATGATGCAAAATCAAGGCATGAAATTTGCCTTAAGGTTTTGGTTGAAATACCGAATCATGGCTTGTGTGAGCATGATCCTGTCTTTACAGAGGTCTGGCGTGCTGTACACGTACGCACTTTGTCACAACCGCACCCACCTTCCTCGCCGGCACGTAATGCTAGTCCGAAGAGACTGGCCGTAGGTGTGGCGGGTAGCGAGGCGAGAGTTAGTCCGGAGAGGCTAGCCGAGCCTTCGGGGTATAGTTTTGAGCCGGAGAGCTCAGACGTAGGCCCTTCATCACCTTTGTTTTCCTACACGGTTTCAAAGGATGATGCTAAACTTCGTCGGGGGGAGAAATATGCTAATTGCTCCATTGACGACGACGGGTACTTACTTTACAAGGGTAGAGTATGTGTACCAACTATTGGTGACTTTCGGGCCCAAATTCTTAAAGAAAGTCATGATATTCCAACTGCGGGTCATCCTGGGATTCAGAAGACCTATGCACTAGTAAAAGACAGTTTTATTGGCCTAGTTTGTTTAAGGACGTCCAGACTTATGTGCTGCAATGCAATAAGTGTTAGGTCAATAAGAATGAAAGGCTAAAGGTTGGGGGCTTGCTCCATCCTTTAAGCAGTCCTCAAGAAAAATGGAAAAGCATTTCCATGGATTTCATCACCGGTTTACCCACGACAAGTCGAGGGAATGACTTGGTCTAGGTGTGGTGGTGGATAGGTTAACCAAGAAAACGGTTAAAACGCCAGAGTTGGCAAAACTCTTTATTGAACATCTCTACAAGCTATATGGCTTGCCCGCAGATATAGTGTCGGATAGAGATAGAAAGTTCAACAGCCACTTTTGGAGGGAAGTCTTCAAAAAGTTGGATACTACTCTGAGTATGAGTACGGCAGATCATTCGGAGTCTGATGGTCAAACTGAAAGAGTTAACCAAATTCTAAAGGATATGTTGCGTTCTTATGTTAGTAAGAAGCAATCTAATTGGGAAAAGTACTTGCCCTTATTGGGGTTTGCCTATAACAGCTCCAAACACTCAGCGAGACTGGATTTACACCATTCATGTTAATGTATGGATTCCAGCCGAGATCTCCGATGGCTGTAGGCCTAGAAAAGGAGAAGATTCAATCTGTCAAGGATTTCCTTGAAGATATGAATGATATGCTCAGAGCCGCACGTGAGAGCATTCGTAGCGCTCAGGATCGCGCTAAAACTTATGCGGATAAAGGACGTAGAAAGGTGACCTTTGCAGAAGGTGACTTTGTATTCCTCAAGGTTCCTGCGCAGTCAGAAACCATGAAAACGGGAAAGTGTGATAAACTTTCTCCGAGATATTGTGGTCCTTTTAGAATCCTTAAGAAGATTGGGGACATAGCAGATAAACTTGAGTTATCGGAGAGTTCTCAAGTCCATCATGTCTTCCATGTCAGTAAACTGAAGAAATCAGTTCACGGGTTAGAGAACGCAGTTTCTCCAGAGATTTTGGTGGACTTGATAGAGCCACCAAAGATACCACATGAACCTGAAAAGATTCTAGAGTATCGTGATAGACAAACCCGACATAAAGTGTACCAGGAGGTACTTGTTAAATGGACAGATAGGGATGAGGAGGTAGCTACCTGGGAACGCCGTAGTGCAATTTCCAAAAGGTTTCCCCAGTTTGTTTTTGAGGACAAAAACTCTTCTTAAGGGGGGGGTAATGTCACGTAGGCTGTAACTCCTGTGACCGACCGGCAGACCGGATGGCCATGTCCGGGGTTCAGTGGGAGAGGACACCCATGCGGAGTCATGGGCGGCCAGGCTAGTGTGGACGGCAGGCCACACACTATATAGCCTGGGGGATGAGGGGCAATCCTCATTCTTCCTCTATGGCTGGGTGGTGAGCCAGAGGCCGTCCCCCCGTGGTAACGCCCGTAGCGGCGTTACGAGCATGTAACAATTATAAAAACAAGGAGCCATTAGTTGTGACTTGCATTGCATTCCAATTGCTAGGCACAACCTTTCTAGATCTTTTGGGCAGGGAAATTACACTCTAATTCAATTAAAACATCATTCTATTGACTCGACTGTTAAACACATAAAAGTGCAGGAATGTGTTTCACGATGTGAAACGTCATGATGTGAAACACTATCCGCCATCAACGCTAAAAATTTCAGGATTACCTTACTAAAGTTAGGGCGTCTTATCGTGACACATTTGACACAAAGAAACAAAAAATCTTATCTCGTTAAAAGAGCAGTGAAATAGTTCATGGCGTGAAACATATTTTATTTCACAACATGAAACACAAACTGCTACTTCATGATGTGAACTGTAGTTTGCTATCTCACGACGGAGACCTACTAGTTCACAAATTCAGGACTGTCAAACTAGAGTTAAGAGAGGACCATAGTTGCACTATAGCAATCTTCATGACTTGGATTAATGTAATTCTAAGCTGAAATTTCGAAGCATGAAACACAAGTAGTTTATGACGTGAGACACGGATTGCCATTTTACAGTTCATGACATGAGACACAGACTGCCATTTTATGACATGAAATGTAGTCTACTATTTCACAAGACGAGAAGAGTTAGTTTGATAGAAAGTCAAGAGTAACGGTTCGAGTAGTGATTTAGCATATTGAATCATATTCTCATGCACTTGAGGTTAGGGAAACTCATTGAGAAGACAACCTTGACCCCAACAACAACAGTGCATCAAATTACCCAGGTTCTTCCTACCAAAAAGTGTTGGTTTAGATTGCTTGGCGAGCACTCAATTGAGTGTTACAGCTTGGAGGAATCTGACCACCCCATAGAAACTAGTAGTGAAGAATCCATGGAAGAAGAGCTAATATTCTCTAGCTTTAGAGAAGAAAAACTAGCTTCTCCTGCAAAGTCCAATAGAATCTTTGATATTGGCAAGGGGATTTTTTCGTCTCCAGCACGACATAGAAGATGAAGTACAGTCTGCGGGTAGGGGCCCATCAACAAGCGCAGGACACGGTCTAAGATTGGACTTACAAACCTAAACAACCCTAACTTCTGGCCCCAAGAATGATAACATAGTGAGGATTAGTGGAATGACTCCTAGGGTTATGAGGGACAAGGAAAATGCTACTCAAACAGCTCAAATCTTTTTTCCCATATCGAAGGAAGCAGATATTGAAACTTGCTGAAGCTGAGAGTGCCAATTGCGACTACTAGGCTTAAAAGGGAAAGATCTTGATGCATGAAGGACGATGGTGGAACAAAGGGAAATCAATAATTTGAATCTGTTTCGACCACGTGGCAAGGAACTCGAAACATCTAGAAATGCCATTGATAACATGTGGATGGGAATGATAGAAGGAGGAAAACCAGCCAAGTAGAACCCATAAACGAGGAACCCAAGGCTGAGGAAGTCCTCAAAACACAAGAAGAAGTAGACAACCTACCTAGGGCATCTGCAAGAAGAGAGGATCGGCTATATACGAGAGAGGATATACATGAAATGATCAATGATCCCACATTCTTGCAAAGCATGGAACTAATAATTCAACAAAGGTGGGTTGAGGCCGCTAATGAGATGAGCCAGGTGACAAGGATGTGCTTGGACCTAGCTAAACTCAAATTGAATAGAAGAACCTATGCAGGAAGAGGACGAGGTCTTAGGCCAATTGTGGATCCCAATGTAGATCTAAATGCGATCACAAGGGTAGATCTATTGAATATGGCTACAGAAATGGGCAGATCCCAATGTAGATCTAAATGCGATCACAAGGGTAGATCTATTGAATATGGCTACAGAAATGGACAGATAGCTCCTCGTAGGCCAATTGTGGATCCCAATGCAGGACGAGGTCTAGGTAGGGGATAGCTCCTCGTAGGCCAATTGTGGATCCCAATGTAGATCTAAATGCGATCACAAGGGTAGATCTATTGAATATGGCTACAGAAATGGGCAGAGGCATGGTTAGGGAACTAGGCCTTGCCCTTGAGTCTAGACCATCTCAGATGAAGCCACACATCATTTCAAAGCTTGTGCAAAAGTTCTCAGGAGATGGGGACGTGATCCAATGCATAGATATCTTTGAGTCAACCTGTGAAATATGTGGGGGGCCGGTGAGCAATGTAACTATGTTACATGCTTTTTCTTTGACCCTAGAAGGGAAGTCCCATCAATGGTATCGAACCTTACATCCCAAGGAGGATAAAGTCAAATTCACTCGGGTTAAGAATGTCTTCATACTAAGCTTTTCTCAAAGTGGTGATAGATAGAGTCCTATGGCTCAGCTCCACAACACATCAAGCAAAAGGAAAATGAGTCCATGTGGGATTATGTTTCTCGGCTTAAGCACCTAAACTCAAGATGTTGTTAACCACACTCTGGATAACATTATTTTTCAAGCGTGGCTATGCTCATTTTATAACTCATCTTTTGTAACACACAAAGCACTTAATGTAAAAAGAGACATGGGATGACTGAGCATATGGCTTATGTAATGTCGGTCATAAGAAAGAGTTGTACATAGAGCTAGGAAGACTAGACTTTTTGGGCCCCTAATTGTAAATGGTTGGCCGTCCATTATAAACTAAGAGCTCTTGTATATAAGACATTTTATGAAATATGAAAAGGGAGGGTGGCGGTGACGAGGAGGGTGGTGGTGACGAGCGAAGTGACCCGGGGTGCCCAAAACATAGTTATAAGGCTTTTCTCTATGGTTTTGCCAACTAACCAAGAAGCTCAATACTTGAGAGCATCTTTAGATCGTTTTCCTCATCAAATGACGGGAATTACAATATCAAGAGCTCCATCGTAGCTTCTCATCATCGTCGTCCTCCCGCACTCATTGTCACATCGAGGGCGGTTGCTCTAATCCAACGGGTGATGCAAGCTCTCTCCGCAAAGATCATGTGTGGGATCTCTACGAAAGAGAATCGTGTTGGTTAGCCTAATCACTCAAATGAGTGTGTGTGTGTGTGTGTGTGTGTGTGTGTGTGTGTGAGAGAGAGAGAGAGAGAGAGAGAGAGAGAGAGAGAGAGAGAGAGAGAGGGAACACGTGATTAGCACTCTGAAACCCTAACCCCAAGAACACCACACATGCTAGATTAGAGTTGCAAGAGGAGAGAGGGAGAGAGAGAACACTCCACTTCTATTGCACAAATGGGAGAGAATCCATATACAAATAAGAGAAATTTGTTTTTATAGTTCTAAGCCTTTTTCCACTAGGCCGTCGCCCAGGAGTAAGTGACCCGGGGCACCCAAAACATAGTCACAAGGCTTTTCTTCATGGTCTGGCCAACTGACCAAGATCCTCTGGTCTATCCTTTGAAGCTCAATACTTGAGAGCGTCTTTAGGCCATTTTCCTCATCAAATGATGGGATTTACAATATAGCACGGGCACCCATTACATAAGTGTGCAGACATAGTTATCATAGGAATGTGTTAACCAATATGTGGTTAACATACTCCCCTTCCTGATGTCGATCACATCCTCGTGATCGGTGATGGGTTGTGAGGCACGTGGGGAAGGTCGCACTTGGTCGGTTCTCCTGTCTCTCTGGAAATGAGAGGGGGTGGGGGAGTCAGTATGATGGAAAGAAGTTAGTGGAGTACTAGTCGTACGGGCTCTCAGAGTTTGTTTTTTTGTATGTGCCTAGTAGTACTCTTTATTTTTTATATTTTATTTCTGGGTATTTTGTCATTTTTTGTCATTTTTGCGGGGCAGGCCATCCTCATATCCTAGTGGTAGGTGGTATGATCAAAGAGGAGTTGGTAAAACAATGGGGTTAGTAAGCAAGTGGCGAGGGGGAATTTAGGAGGGACAATGAGGTAACACACATGGATACTTATTGTGCTTTGAGATGCTGTATATCGATGGCAATGTTCATGAAGCTCTAGCATCTTTGTCAAGATATAGTGATGGGTATCCTGGCTCCGGTGGATGTTGAGACATTAGGTTACAGTGTTCTCTCTTTTCTTTTTATGATTTGTCTTCTTTTGTCATTGGAGATATGGGATCTTGTGTTGATAGGAGTGGTAATTGATGTCGAGGATCCATAGGTATTGAGCTAAAGAAGAAGTTTTAGGTAGAATTGATAATACATGAAGCACAATTATTTGGGTGCAGTAGGGGTGATTAAGGAGATCCAAGTGATGGGTCATCGTACCATGGACCAGGCTTGAACCCACCATGGTCCCCCCATCCAATGATATACCTAGATGGTTGTCGATCATGAAGCTTTATGTGGTGTGTGCACATAGGACAGAGCCGAGGGAGATTTGCAGGTGTTGTGCATAGGCAAGGGAAAAAGGTGTGCCCGTGGTCCTAATCACCTAGAGACTTTTTTGTTGCATGTGTTTATTGGTCAGCATCCCTAAAGAGGGTTTTGTACTGAGTGGCCTATGTGGCTAGAGTTGTGAGCTTACCTTTGAGTTTATCTTTGAGTGGTTGGATAAGCTTAGCCATGTGTAGCACTGCCCCTTGGTTTGGTGGCGAAGTCGAGGGGGGGCGGGGTGGAGCTTCATGGATGAGGCTCCGTGGGTTGAAAGGGTTGGGCGAATTGAGCTTTGGAGTTTGAGTTCCCATGGGTTGGTGGGTGTGGGCAAGCTCGGGGGATTTTGTCGAGGAGGAGGGGACTCATATGCCCGTTGTTGGTTGCCAAACCATCTTTATCAATTGGAGAGGTACTGGCGTGATGTGTGTGGTTTGGGCGAACTGCTCAGGGGTATGCCTTGGGAGCCAAATGATGGAATTGCCATCATGGAAGTCTTGGGCTTCTAAGAGACATTTGGGCACCCAACATTGTCAAGTGATGAAGGTCCGTGGTTGGCAAGGCTTCTAGCTTTTTTGTTGACGAGGCTTTAAACTATGAGGTGGTTGTCGACGCGAAGAAGAGGCTTTTGATTGTGGCTGGGGGAGCCATAGGTGTGTGTTGCCTTCAAGGAAGCCTTGTGCTTTGAGCACATTGGTAGGCACCTAGCGTTGTTGACTTCGATATGTTTGGGGTTACCAAACTTGTGGTTGTGGGACCTTTTGTTTGTCATGGCTTCTTCGGTAGCCAGAGGCGTGTGTTGCCTTTATAGTAGCTTTGTGCTCATAACAGTTGGTCGAGGACTAGCCAACGTTGAAGCTTTGTCTTAGGGCTGGTTTGTGTTAGCTTAGTTGGCTTTTTACGCTTGGGTTTTAGAGATGGCCATTTGGGGATCCATAATTCTATGTAGCCATCGTAGAATCCCTAAGCGGCAAGAAGATTCTTTGGCACCCACCATTGATTGTCATGATAAAGATATGAGGTCGGGGTGCTTGCAGTGTGGGTGGTCAAGGATGTAGAGTTGAGGGGCAATGTCGACGAGGGTTGTTTGTCATCATTGGTGGGTGGTTTCGATAGTGGCTGATCAACCGGCTTTGGTGATTCATGGGGTGAACACTGTTTGTTGCAAACAAAATAGGTAATATTTTCTGAGAATGAGAAACATTCGGCATCTTTCAAAGATTCCATAAAAAAAGTTTAGTTTTTTACCTCTTTTTAAAAAGTGGTCTACGCATGCATACAACACTGCCAAAAACGATAATATTTTGTGCACTTTATATGTTTCTTACAAAAATTGACATGAAAAAAAAGAGTTCGTTTTGCTTAATTTTTGAGATTATAATTGAAAATCTAACAATAAGTTTTCAAAAAACATGCCAAGATAGAGACGATGTCTATTTTCCATCTTCAATCCATTAAAAAAATGATTCAACTGTAAAAAGAAGCTATTTTCTAAACATATAATTTATGGCATAGTTATGGTTCCTCATAATCATTGCTACACCATTACTAGTTGATGTGCCTTTCCCTCAGAAGCTAGACGAGGCATCCTCTTCTTCACTATCCACAAATACATTTTTTTTCTTCTATGTGTACACTTGAAGCTTAGACTCCTTAGGTTATCTGCCATGTTAGCATGATTGAGGATGTGCTATAGAGTGCAACTATAAAAAACTATTTATATAATTATATTACAAAAGCATTATCTTGATATACAGTTATTATCTTAATTATAAAGCTCTATTTTGGCTCTTGATGAGAGTAGTATTAAAATCCATTTTAAAGCTCTTGAGTATCACAATTTCTTAATTGATAATATATACTTTTTAAAAAAAAGTTCATTACGTACATATGAATTTTAAAATATCATGAATAAGCTATTTAAAAGTTGTCTAATTTTAAAAAATAATTACACACTCATTTTTTAAGAAGATGTGTCCTCGATGTGACAAAAAAGGGTTAATGGTAATTTTAGTTATTAAATGAGTTTAGAAAGTATGAAAAAGCTCGCTTTTAAGAAACAAAAGTTTATACTTTCCAAAATACTTTTTGGTAAAATATTAGGCAGGGACTAGATTCGAATCCTACTAGTTACTACACATAGTAAGGATGTTTTAGCTACAACATTTACGGCCAACTTAATGCTGAGTAAAAACTTCTCAGCTAAGAGTTAATGTTTTACATCAACTTGATACAAAACATTAACTTTTATGAAAATTTGATATTTTGCATCAAGTTGATGTAAAACATTAACTTTCTATGTAAAAGATCAACTTTTTTACAATACTTGATGTTTTGTATCAACGTTATGCAAAACATCAACTTCCCATAAAACTTGATGTTTTGCATCAACTTTGATACAAAACATCGCGTTGTGTGGAAAAGTTGATGTTTTACATCAACTGGTGGGTGCAAAAAGATGATGTTTTACATCAACTGGGTGCAAAAAGTTTTGATGCAAAATATCAAGTTTTATGAAAAAGTTGATGTTTTGCATCGGGTTGATGCAAAAAAACATCAACTTTTCTACACAACACGATGTTTTGCATCAAAGTTGATGCAAAACATCAACTCTACCACAAAACTTGATGTTTTACATCAAGTTTCAGATGCTCTGGAGAAGAAAGTTGGAGGATCAAGGGTCGATTTTCACAAACGGCCTGTTTTAGCAACTCCATCCATTTCGGCGTGCTCAGACGACCTATTCCATAAATTTTGAGTAGCAACACAACTATGTTTCGATGCAATGTGCAGACGTCACAAAGCGATTTATTGCATCACCAAATCACTTTATGACATCTGCACATCGCATCGAAACATAGTTGTGTTGGTACTCAAAATTTATGGAATAGGTTGTCTGGGCTAGCTCGCACGAATGGATTCGTTAAAACAGGCCGTTTGTGAAAATTGTCCTCCGATCCTCCAACTTTCTTCTTCGGAGCATCTAAAACTTGATACAAAACATCAAGTTTTGTGGTAGAGTTGATGTTTTGCATCAACTTTGATGCAAAACATCAAGTTGTGTGGAAAAGTTGATGTTTTGCATGAACTTTAATGTAAAACAATAACTTTTAGGAGGCTATTTTTCTTAACTTTAAATTTTTTTTACATTTTTTATGTGAATTATTTTTATTTTTATCACCAATAAATCTATAAAAGCTCATTCCAAATACTAGATAGTAGCCAAAAAAATCTTAAAATTTTCAAAAGAAAACTTATAAATCATAGAATTAAAGAAAAAATATACCTAGGATAAGGTGATATAGGTAGAACATAGGTTTACGGCTAAGGACCTGAAAAACACATATGGTCGCAATCTTTGACTATAAATTTGAGAGGAGGTCTCATTAAAAAAAATGCTTGTCTATATAACCATGTAACCTTTGTATCATAAATAATATCGCTACACATAGTAGATACCAAAAAATCATGATAACAGAAGAGCTAGATGAGACAATCCATGATGACCTATAATCCATTGGTTTTAATCTAAATGTGCAAGGCTTCATTGATTTGGAATACCACGAGTCGATTGATTCACCAATCCTGAATTTTGTTCTACAATTCAATTTTAAAGCTGAAGAGCTATAAGCAAATACACATGGTGCGACCATCTCTGGGGGGTGCATGTGAGCCTAGACTCTGTCATGCCTATGTGCAGTACTATGCTCTCCAGCATAGGGGACCTTGAATCTACCATCATCTTCGTGAAAGCTCAAAGCTCTTCTTTACCACGATTCCATAAGCCCTAAGCTCCTCTCTTTTCTCTTTGTACACAAAGACAATGTCGCGAGTAAAGATTGCATCTCTCAGCATCCTTTGCATGTCCTCCAAATAATTATAACCATAGTTCATTCTACACTACCCTTAGACATACCATCTCTCAACATCCTTCACATGTACTGTACTCTAAATAATTATAACTAGATCTCATTCCTACACTACTCTTAGATATACCATCACCTACATTCATGATAATGGCTATTGGATCAAACATCAACACATGCATACTATAAATTTTTGCCACCACCACATATGTACATGATGTAGTCTATAATTTCTTCCCGCCACCCTTATCCATATTGTATAACAAAAATTTCCTTCATAAAAACAAATGCCTATGTGGGTCGAAATTTACACCCATAGGCTATATGATGTCTGCCTCTAAGATGGAGTCCTGCAGAAAAAACATTTCAATCTTCTACTCTTTTAACATGCTTAGGTTTACTCAAAACCTCCATAGTTACAATCTTCTACATATATATATGAATATAAGTCTACCTTTGCACACCTATAAGTTGACCTCTTTAAACTCTTAGCATTGGTTATATATCATGCCCACTATCTGCTTATAAATAATAGAGCAAATAATTATGTCATGCAAATTGTCAAGGTAAGTATATACTAAAGGCTTTACTATTTGGGTCTACTAACAATAGACTCAAGGATGTTTGTAGATTTTTTCATAAATTATGGAGCTTATATTGTTATGTATTCTAATATTTTTTGAGTGCTTATCAAATAATGTGCATATTTATGGATAGTGGTAGAATTTGTCCCAAGAAAGTCCATTAAAAAAAGTGTCTTACATTCATGAAATCTATAAAATAAATTTTTATTTGAAAAAGATTGATATTTCTTTAAGTTATGTAGACCCCTATGTCATTTTGTAAGTCAAGTTTATTTTTATGTCACAAACAACAGTAGTTTATAAATCTACGAAGGTCACACGTGTTCTCAATCTTGAAAAAAATAGCAAAATTCATGTAATTTTTAAATTTATACATGGAATTCTAGATTTGTTTTCTAAAAACTATGTTTTTAAGCCATTTTTAAAATTTCACACATTTTGGGAGGAAATCTTTTTAGGTAACCCTCGTCAGTTACCTATTTTGCTCGAACAGTGTTGGTGGGGGAAGAGGGGAGACTACCGCGGTGACGAGGATGGGGAAGCTTGAGGGTAGTTGTGTTGACACCTAAGTTAATTGTACTTGTAGCATTCTGGACCCAGCTTCCTCCGAGAATGACTGCTTCCTTTGTCTCACCTGTGGGAACCACTTAGAACTTACAAGCCAATGAGTGAGATACAGTATGTACAGTTTGTGTAAAGGACCCAAGGCTATGTATGCGTTGTCCACCCAAAAATTGAACTTTGGCATAGGTAGTTTTTAGAGATGGTTTGCCCAGAGAGGCCCATGTTTCCCATGGCAAAAGATTATGGCTAGATGTGGGAGATAGTAAGACACACTTTCTTTGCATATTTCTATGCCAAAGGAAAATCTATCCAAACCCATAGGGTGGTTGTTGTAGGTTGTGGAGCTATGCTTACACTCAGGGTGTTAAGCGAGGCAATGGCTTTGTAGGGTTCATGAAGGGTCTGGCCGTTTGGGAGCACGAATTGTGTGCTGAGTGTTCGACCGGGGAGGGTGTCAAATATAGCAAGGATTGTCAGCCAGTCATGGGTTGACTTTGTCATTCATGACAGAAGTGGCTGGGGATGGCACTCGCATGGCATCAAAATCCTGATGACAAGCATTGCAAACAAAGAGATTATCACTCCTAGAAATGGTCACAGAATCTTCAACAATGGGAGATTTGGCCATGGGATGTGAGTGCCAGGTATATAAGTTGACCTTAAGAGACAATTTGTGGAGGTAGACATTATGTAGGTCCCAGTCATGGAGTAGTCGGGTTTGTCTCATGAAGGGCCAACCCAAGATAGCATCATAGCATGCGTTTATGAAAGTCCATGACCACAAATGTGAGGTGGAATGTCATGTCACAAACTTTATCCTTGAGGTCAAGCACTAGGCCCATGGGTTTTTCAGGGTTCACGTCTGCAAGTTTGACCACCAATCGTACGAGTCTTGTGGGAGCATCTTTCTCTTGATGGTTCTACTTTAATGGCCTGTTCAAGTTCCTGGGTGGCAACATTAGGTAGGTATACTATGGTAAGTATGTATAGAGATGTGATCTCCTGCCCGTCTGCCATAACAAATCTTGTTCCCATGCATCTAGGAAAGATGTCCATGGTGGCAAGGATATGCATCCAATTCTTAGTGTCTTCTGGCTCTAGAAGAGGTGCACATTCCTCACTATCCTTTTCATCATCTAGTGTCTTGTGGCACATTTGACATAGATGGACTACAGTGGATCTAGTTGTGGTTACTGAGTCCTTTTTGCAAAGGGTCTCATTGGATGTACCTTCCATGTACGTAGGTTCATCTTTATTGTTTGATCTTTCCTTCAAATGTAAATGTGGTCGATATCCCAATCGTGGATCCTTTTGGATTCCATCATGAATGGTCTCCCAAGGATGCAATTATAAGAAATGGGTTGATGTCCAAAGTTCATCACCACAAAGGTGTGGCGGTAGCTAGTTCCAAGGATATTTATTTTTAAATCCTTCAATAGACAAATGGGTCTAGTTATGGCTCCATCAGTGAGTTTGACTAGCAATGTGGTGTCATCCATGGCGGGTGCTCCCTATTTTTCCTATGATTGTTTTATAACAATGCTCTCTTGCTCCCCCATCTAGGATTGCTATGACCAAGAGGACATCGAAGGTTATCAGAAATGCCGCATGTAGTTTGTCGCCTTCAAAGTATTATCCAAGCTTATTTACTCAAACTGTGGGGGTGCCAATGATTTCGTGGGGTACAACTAGTTTGTCTAGCTCCATGGATTCTTGCATGCATGCCCCAAGGTGTCCCTCCATCCACTCCTTCAGATATTTCCATAAGTTTAGGCTACCTTGAAGCAAGGTGCCAATAGGGATTTGGATCTAAGAAGAGAGAAAAACAGAGAGACCAACAATGTCTCTGGGGACGGAGGTTGTTTGTAAGGAAGTTTGTTTTGGCTTAATCTTAAGCTCTTATGTGTATATGGTATGTGGATGCGGATTTCTATATCCCTTCTTTTAAGATGGTCATGCCCTAGATCTTTGAGATATTCGGCTACCCGATTTACCTGGTGGGGGGTAGCTGCTGCAGTGGGTACTTGCTGCTTCTATTGGACTTTGTGGGGGTGACTGGTCTGGGAGCTCTCTAGAATATACTTGAGCTTCTTTAGTGGGTCTCACGTTGGAGACTGATGGACATGGCTAAAGGTAGGTAGCAGGAGGCTCATCTTCTATTTGTTCTTGTAAATCCTTGACCAATTATTGGGCTTCCAAGAGTCTTTCTTTCTCCTCTATGGGGTTAGGATATTCAGCAAGCTTTTTTGAGAGCTGGTTAGCGTCAATCGGTTCCCGGGTTTGGGTGACGGAGCGTAGCAGATATTCCTCTTCTAGCAAAGAGGATGGTTCATGTGTTGTCGTGCCAGCTTCCGCACACCACTTTTGATAACTACCCGGCTGTCTGCCTTACCGATCTTCATGGTTTGCTTTCTTGAGTGTCTAGTTGCTTGTGCCTATTCAGGCACATTCTTTAAGGATAAGACATTGCTTGTCCTTGGTCTTGTGAGGTTGATGCCTCTACTGCAGCATGAGCTGTGGTCCTTTGTCTATTTCGTAATCTAGTTATGGTGTTGAGAGGGACCGTGTGGATGAAGCCATCTCTTAAACTCAGCAGGTTAATGCTCGTGCTAGGATTAGCTTTACAAGCCTTTCCCATTGTTCCAAGTCTCAATGGATAATCTTTATACATATGGCCAATTCCACACCCAATGCATAAGGGGGTTAAGGTGGGAGCACCTATAGAGGTACTTGCCATCCCTTTCTTGATAGGACACTCAGCCACTCGGTGAGGTTCTGTGCAATGATAACATTATATAGGCTGTCGTTTTGCCATTGTATTCATGTCTCAGCCCTATGGTATTGGGGCAGCTAAGTACTTTGGATACATTTGGTCACCCCATAGTGGCTTAGAATTTGAGAGCGTGGACTCATTGGCTCAAGGGTTTCGTAGTTAAGACCTTATGAAAATTTCCCCTCGTCTCCTTCCTTAAAGATTTCCATCAAGGTTAGCTGACAAAATGGTGTGATTCATGGCAATGGGGGTTGAGGTGGTAGAAGTGGAGATGGTAAGGACATTTCAAGTACCCTAAGAAATCCTCTTTGGGCCACTTCTTGGCCTCATTGAGGTGCATTTTGGAGAGGAGGTGTTGGCAAAGCCAACGGGGCGGTTGCCTTGGGTTTGTAGGTAAGGCCTGAAGTAGAGCGCAGGCTTGAGCAGCCCTTTGATAATAGCAGTTCATAACTTCGTGATTGCCCCATATTTGGCAATATGTGCAATAGAGGGTGGAACGGGGTTGCAAATGTGGACACTCCATGCTGGTATGGTTAGCTCAATACATCGGGCACCATACAAACTCTCTCTTTGGATAGAGATGGGGTTGGCTGATCCAATCCTGACCTTGTTGGTTCTCCAATGTTAGGGCATCTACTGCATTAATGCAGCGGCCAACTCCTCAACTTTCTATCCAGATGTGGACTCCTTGCTTTTTTCCATCAGATTTTGTGCTTACGGTCTTAAATGAGGCTTCTGATGTACCCTCATGAAGTTCTCGGGAACGTGTTTGCTTGAAGTTGTCCTCAAAGTCCATAGGACTTCTGCAGCATTGCTCAAAGGATGTGTGTACCCTCATGAAGTTATCGGGAACGTGTTCCCTTAAAGTTATCCTCAAAGTCCATAGGACTTCTGCAGCATTGCTCAAAGGATGTGTGTACCCTCATGAAGTTATCGGGAACGTGTTCCCTTAAAGTTATCCTCAAAGTCCATAGCACTCCTGCAACATTGCTTGAAGAGGCGATATGGGCCAAGGCATACAATGAATTGTGTAAGGGTATGCCATCTAGACCTTCTAGAAATCTCCCTATTAATCTTTCATCGAAAAACTTGTCTCTGGCATTGCAGTGGGAGTGGAGATATCTGACTCTATGGAGTAGTCTTGGATGGTTTCACCATCCCTGTGTTTGACGTTGTGAAGCTGCTCCATCGGACTCCATCTGGTACCTTAGCAAGAATATCCTAACTTGAAGGCCTCTTTCAAGGCTTCAAAGGTGGCCTTGTCCTCAGCTTTCAAGGACCTAAACCATTCAAAGGCACTCATCGTAAATTGATCTTCCGCGTGGCCAAAGGCTTCACAGATTTGGTTGAACATCTCCAAATGTGGGATTGAGTCTTGAGTCTCATCAAATTTAGGGATTAGCTTTGAGATGTTTGTGGGTTTTTTTGCTCTAATTTGGGTCCCCGTGCAAGTTACACTGCTGGGGGTGTGATGCCTGTAGCCACCACCCTATTTCCATGGCTAATCTTAACATTTATGGTGTTCACCCTGCCATGGCTGGAACGGGTGTTGGTTGAGGAACGATTGGAGGAGATGTGGGACCAGCAGGAGAATAAACCATTGGAGGCCCTTGTCTTATGGGTGGGTTTGGTTGTGCCCCTTGTGGTCCCATGTGGTACCCGGGGTATGCTCCCTATGGTGGGTGCTATTGATATACAGGTGGATTGGGTTGATAAGACTGGGCTGAGCACGCCCTTTCTCTCTAGTATGATGTTTCTAGTCTTTGAGAAGATGGACCTGGTCCTAGGTTTTGTGTTATCTTTTCATAATTAATTGGTAAGATTAATACGGATAAGTGATGTTAAAAAACATAAGCTTAACATCACTTATGTTTCTAGTCTTTGAGAAGATGGACCTGGTCCTAGGTTTTGTGTTATCTTTTCATAATTAATTGGTAAGATTAATACGGATAAGTGATGTTAAACATAAGCTAACTAATACGTGATTATAGAGAAACAATCGTCAAGAATATAATCTATTGCATACGCACAACACATACAGAACATGGCAAAGATTTGCACACAGAGAAATCATAGACGAGATAACTTCACTAGTTTATTCATGTGCTTCTTACAATTTATAGCAGGTGTACAAGCACCGCTTGATGTTCCAATACGACTAGTTGCAACTATTCTCATTGATTTTCCATACTGGCGGCCGCCCAATACACTTGGCATGCACGATGGACTCGGGAACCCACATTACATACTCCAAAAATTAATCTTCCTTGTCTGAGAGTGAATTCACCAATGCTTGCATGGATGTTTCGCAGCCGCGCACCGCCTCTTGATGCTCCTCCTGCTGCCTGCTCTGCGAGGTCTCGACGTTCAAACAAGAGGATCCTGCTACTACTGCCATTCCTACAACCACTGCAACAGGTGTGGTGCTGAGGGATCCACTCGAGCAGGTTCACTCTAAATGTCCAGCAACCTGGCAAACTATACTTTCTAGAGAGAAAGTCATTGGCTGCTTCCCCACCAAGGTGGTTGCTTTGGTAATTATAATGCCAAATGATGTGCACACATTTCTAACCAGAAGCACAGCCTTCTTCGTTCCTCCTTCAGCCTCCTTTCCTTCCTTACCCAATCCCGCAGACTACAGTGCTCACCCTGCACCCCGCATTCTCCATCCTTCTTGCGGCCGACCGCTCTGTTGGGGCGGACTTCTCAGATTCTCACACTTTTGACTGCAGGTCGTGCACTCTTCGCTCTAGCGCAGCCACATGCTCCCTTATGAGTTCAATTTTGCGGATTGGAGCTGCTACCACTGAACAAACTCTCCAAAATCTACATCTCTGCATGCTTTACCATATGCATGAACAAGGTTTTGTGTACCATTCTAACTAAAATTGTGGAGGCCAACCGCAACGATTGGGAAAAAAAGTTGTCGGCAGCACTCTAGGCTAGAACTTCCTATAAGGCAGATACCAATGCCACCCCCTTCAGTTTAGCTTATGGTACTAAAACGGTTATGCCAATCGAGTTTTTGGTCCCCAGGTTATGCATCGCCTATACAATAGAAGCTCACAGGGAATGTCTTAGGCTGTTGCCTTTTTAAGCTTGAAAATCTTGACAAAACACGCCTTATAGCTATATATAGCACATGATTGCCAAAAAGCTAAGGGGGTGGATGCATGGTAAGGTGGACTCGAAACCTATGTCCTAGACATGGCTTTTAAAGTGGTTTTTAGACATTTGAAAAAGTCATTTTCCCTAATTTTGTATGTTTGAAAAGCTTGAAAACAAAAAATAGTTACAAGACGCTCGTGGTGCACTCATTTCGCCACCTCTCTCTCTCTCTCTCTCTCTCTCTCTCTCTCTCTCTCTCTCTCTCTCTCTCGCCCTAGCTCTTGTGCCTATTGCAAGCCCCTTACGGTTGTTTCATCGACACACACACATACGCATGGACCTTTCACCCATCATAGACTCCCAAGCATTTAGAGGCAGATGTAGAAGTTCAACCCATGTAGAGGGTTGCGAGTCATGCGTAAAGTTTTCTACCAATGCAATCAAGGATTTTCATGGGCAGAGGAAGCAAGAACAACATGCAATGATGAAGTCTAACGTACAAGAAGAATAGGAGCACAATGCAAGTCATGGTGCGAACGAGCAAAAGCGTCAAAAAATATGCAATGACGTTGTTTAGTACTTGAATCAGCGACCCAAGGGTCTAGACGAGAAGACCAGGTTTGATATATTATCTGAGGTTCTCCAGCATCGCTCCATGAAGGAAATTTCCAGTAGTTTTCCACTATGGAACCATACAAGTCTAATAGAGAGCATACTAAATACACTTGAAGCAACGAAAGTACCTGAAAACTCTGAGGATATTTTTCTTAAAAGGTCTATTCCAATGATTCTTATGAATAGTGCTGGCATAAATACATCCTCTCTTAACATTGCAGATGCTTCAAGGTAGTTAAACATACACAGACATAATTTCTATGTAGCTAGAGAGCATTGCAAACCTTTGCTGATGGTATTTTGCCATTATCGGCAAGCCCATGCAGTAGGCATAATTAGTGATGAGGTGAAAGAGAGTCACACTCGCACATGACCCTCTCCACTAATTTAAAACTCTCTCTCTCTCTCTCTCTCTCTCTCTCTCTCTCTATATATATATATATATATATATATATATATATATATATTGACAACATGCATGTGCTAATGTGCACATGTGCATACACACACTCTAAAAGTGGATTCTATGTGTGTGTGTGTGTGTACAAGCACACACACACACACACACACACACACACTCAAAGTACATACTCTCTGTGTCTTTCTCTGTGTGTGTGAGTGAGTGTCGTACAAAGAGAAACCTCACAAATATAGAAAGAAAAGTGCTTGCATGTGAGCAACATAAAGATGACTATTTGCAGCTTCTGAAGGCAACAAACATAGTGTTAAGATGTAAGTCTACACACACGAACAAAAAAAACAATCTATATGAAAATAAAGGTTTCTGTATCTTAGCAAGATAATTGATACACATAGGCTTAAAATCAGCTTCCACAGTGGATGCAACATGCTAACAATCCAATGGGGCCCATACGTGAATGGGGTGTCGATGGATTGAAATTACCACATTATTTTCTTTCCATGGATCTCATTAGAAAAAAATTTATGGGTTTCAAATATGTTATATAGAGGGTTCTCTCCACAACAAGTATTAGATGGCCACATCCAACACTTACTAGCACGCCAAAATAGTGATGCAAAGTGTCCTATGACAAGGGATGACTTCTTGTCTATTCAAGATACCATGAATTTCTCCAAGAAGCTTGCCATTGATAGATATCAATTGCATGATGATGATGCAGAGAGTACCAAGCGTTGGTGTCTAGAAAACTCTTCTATGACTTTTGTGTACCAAGAACAAGATCTTGATTACAATAAGGATTTCATTCTTGGCATTCAAACTCCATGGCAAAGAGAGATGTGCGAGAAGTTTGAAAATAGCAACTTATTGCCAATGGACTCAACATTTGGTACAAACAAGTATAAGATATAAGCTCATGTTTTTTTATCGTCTTTATAAAGTGTATACGTTACATTTTATGTTTCCTAAATCTAAATATTTTATAGTTCCACTTGTATACCATTCTCGTGTTCGATTCTCATCGAAATGGCGTTCCAATCCCGCGCCACATTTGAAGTCATTAGATTGTGGTTAACAAAGTTTAGGGACCGCATGCTCGATTAGGGACCGCATGTCATCGGAACCAAGTGCATTCTTGGTTGATGATGCCGAGCAAGAGATCGATGCCTTGAGGTGACAACCTTTATTTGTTCTTTCTCCTACCTCTCAAATAGGTATACATGTCACTTATGATAACTCACAAATGTAGGGATGTATTCAATCAACCAATTTTCGAAAGTTTCGAAATTGGCTCCAAACCATGTCCGCGCAGATGTTTGTTCATACGACTCTTCGAAGAAAACCAACATTGGACACCCGGTACATGACGACAATCCCATAGCTTGCAAAAGAACCGAACTATCTTATACCTAGTGTAGATGCGCTCCTCGTACTGCAAAAAAACGTAAGTATATATGCATATACACATACTTACAAATGCTACTAACATAGACACATACACTCATATGCATGCACAATCACATGCATGGACACATATACACAAACACATGTATGGATACACACATGCACAAACACATGCATGGAGACATACACATACATTCATGTGCATGGACACATGCATCGAGACATACACATACATTCATGTGCCTACACATACGTTCACATGCACTTGATTGCACACATAAACGAACACAAACACTTGGACAGCCATGAAATAACACATGTATGGACAAATGCATGTATAAGTGTATGGAGACACATGTATGGACACTTGCATGGACACACACATGAACACATGCATACATATATGTTCACATGCATACACATACACTCACATGTAAGGACACACACATGTATAGACAGCCATGAAATGGACAGTCATGTTATCATGTGTGTGTATACACATGAACAAACACATCTATGGACACATGAACAAACACATCTATGAACACACATGTATGGACACACATACACATCCATGCATTCATATGCATACACATGCAACACATTGACACACATGTATGGACACGCATGTGTGAAAACATGCACACACATACGTTCACATGCATACACATGCCAACACATTCACACATGATTGAACACATACACATATACGTTCACATGCCAACACATTCACACATGTATGAACACATGCACACATACGTTCATATGAACACATGCACACATGCGAACACATTCACACAATAATGGACACACATGTATGGACACATGTATGAACACACACACATACGTTCATATACATACACACGCACATGTATGGACACACATGTATGAAGACATGCACACACCTACGTTCCCATTCATACACATGCACACATGCCAACACAGACACACATGAATGAACACATGCACACACATATGTTCACATGCATACACATGCACACACATGTGACCACACACATGCACACACATGCATACACATGCACACACATGTGACCACATTCACACATGCAAACACATTCACACAATAATGGACACACATGTATGAACACATGCACACACATACGTTCACATGCATACACACACACGTATGGACACACATGTATGAAGACATGCACACACATACGTTCACATGCACACATACAAACACATGCACACACATGTATGAACACATGCACACACGTTCACATACACACACATGCCAACACACTCACACACATGTATGGACACAAATGTATGTTTCTGCCCGTCGCCAAATTACACAAGCAACAAGTAATGAAAGACACGAGCACATGATGTAAAAGCCAACCTCATCAGAGTGCCTCCGAACGGTATAAGCTTCATCGTCCAACAATCCGGAATCAAGAATCACATGCTCATCTGGAATTGTTGAATGGCCGGCCGGTGGAGTCCGTGGAGCGCCTATGCGTTCACCTCTCTTTGGAGCTTGGAGGATGGCCCTGCACCCCTTTGCTTGGGGGTTTGCTGCGTGTGTCTTCCTTTGCCACGCGTAGCAGAAACGGGTGCTTTTCCACCTGTAGGCAGACATAGGGGCCATTACTTCTTCTCCAGCGTCTCCAGGGTGGAACACATGGAACACATAGAGTCGCCCATAGCAGAGGGGACGGGCAGAAATGGCCACAACAAAGGGGAAGCTTGGAGCAAATGGGAGGGGCAAAAACGAACCAGAGGAGGATTTCGAATTCTGTTGGAGAAGGCTAGACGGGCGCCAAACGAACCAGATTCGGGGAGGGACGATTTCGAATGTGTGAGCATGCAAAAGATCGCGAAGGGACCCTGACGATTTCACCCCATACACGCAATCGTCTACCCCGAAACTAGCTATTTTTACTTTGCATGCGGATAAAAATAACGCCGACGTCCAGGCTCCGACGACATGCCAAAGTTGACCGACTGTGGTGGGCCAATGTGCCACGAGGGTGCACATTTTGTGGCACCCCGAAATCTACCTAGAACCATCATACACGGCCTGCAGCAACAACTTTAACCCTTTCACAGTCTTCTTGTGTCACCCAGCTGCCAGCAGCAGCGCCACCTATCTCTCATGATGGACAACAATTCCATGAGCATCAGCATCCGCCAAAACACGGGGTCCAATGTCGACAGCAGATCAATCTTCTTGCGTCATATGTACAGCAGTATGCCCTACTTCAACCGACCCTGGCCGCCTTTGGAAGGCGCTCCGAGTGTGCATAGTGAGCGAGCTCGCCCATCGGCAGCCAAAGTACGCAGCTCCGGTGCGACACCGTACTCTTTTTCAACTGCAGATCCCTCCCAAACCCAAAAGCCTTGTCATCCCCCTGCATACGCTTATACCCCCTCTCAAGGATGGCCTTCCACACCCCAACAGGCTCATCATCCGCTGCAACGAGTATAGCCAGACCATCTTTCAGCGCCGCGCCACCAAGCACCGCCGAAGCCGCGAACCCCTACCTATTCAGGAGGTGCCCGCCACTGGGTTGTAATTGGCCATTCGTAGAAAAGCTTCGTAGAGAAGATACGCCGGCGTGGCGGCCGGCCACCCAAGAAGCCCCTAAAGCTACTGCACTACTATCGCCCCTCCTTCAAGCCAAGCTATGGAGGAGCTGGACATGCGCATGTAGGTCACTGCTGAATTTGTGGCTGAACATGAATATACCAGTTGTCTTTGCTACCTATCAAGTAATTTAAATAGAAACCCTATAGTGGCTATTCTTGAGAGGAATTTGTGGAGGAGATGGACATGCGAATGTAGGGTCACTACTGAATTTGTGGCTGAACATGAATATACCAGTCGTCTTTGCTCCCTATCAAGTAATTTAAATGGAAGCCCTATAGTGGCTATTCTTGAGAAGATGAGATGTTTTTGATTACTCTGAATATAATGTGCCATGAATATGTTGGGCACGCCACACATATCAAATTTTTTTTAAATTAAAGGCTTTATATTAAGAAGTTAGGGGATATTACATGGAGTAGAGAGCTTTAACCAGAGGTTTATCTTTAGTTACAACAGTCTCTCTAATAAGCATGAGATCCAGAATCACTCTAATCTTTATGTCATCCTTCTTTGTCTGAACCTTCTTGTGTAACTGTAGAATCTTGGTGTCAAGCTCCTTTAGCCTCCTCCGCACATATCACTCTCCTACATGAATTAGATTGTCTTTCAGCCAAATGTGCTGAGAGGGTGAGCTATTAAATATGAAATCCAATCTATTTAACCAAATCAACCACAACATTCCACATCTCTAGATAGACCAAAGTTCCATTGAGCAACCTATACTTTCCCTCAAAATCAAATTTTCTCACCCCAGGGTCTGACCATTCCATGACATAATGCACTTGGTTTATAGAGACAAAACATTGTTGAGCCTGTGGACAATGTATAAAGATATGCAGGTCATCCTCTAGCTCTTGACATTTGAGACATTTGCCATCTCCAATCTGGCATCTGAAAGCTTTCTGCTGTGTCCACAAGGCTCTGTGCATTACCAACCAGGCCAAGCAAGCTTTCTTAGGTTCAACATACCTATTCCATAATCTGTCAAAAAGGAAATACCAATGAGATCTGTCCCACAAGAGACCCCATCTTCTGTTAAGGCTTGAAATCCTCCTTGATTTTGCTCCTCACATCTCCTAGGGGTTCTTTTAGGGTGGCTAGGTGGTACCTTTTGATGTGCTCACATGCGGCCCTATGCTCCTACACGACGTGCTGCCATTGTTGTTATTCCTTCATTCAGCAAAAAACACCCAATTTGTGTGCTATAGGATCGTGTCAAGATGGACCCAATTTGTGTGCTACAGGATCACGTCAAGGTGGGGCTTTTTTGGAGTTGCTCAGCAAAATCAAGGAGAATTTCAACACAATATTTTGGGCTTGCTCTACAAAATTAGGGAGAATCTCAACACAATATATCATAGATCACAAGTGTAACTAAAACAATTTGACTCAGGATAAATTTGCAATTTATGTGTAATGATTTTAATCCACAGTACTAAATCACTAATTGAAGTCACTTAAATTAGCAATCATTTACTAATTAGAAACGAGTACACACAGCAAGTACTACAAATATGTGAATTAATTCAACAAGGAAATCAATGTTCACAGTAAGTACTATAATATGTGAATTAATTCAACAAGGAAATAAATGTTCAAAGCAAATTTATATGTATTATAATGCTTTCTATCATTACAAAACATGTATAATATTGTTCATTGGCTGTACGACAACACGTTTAATGTGTCTTTCTTATAATAATAAACATGCATCCACTAGCTATTAGTTAAAATTGAAAAGTTATTGTACTTGGATTGCAATAATATGTGCAATTATAAGCTGAAGCCATATTGGACTGCAATGATATTATGTTGAAATTGATTTTGCTGAGCAACACCAAAAAATCCCCTTCTTGACACGATCCTGTAGCACACAAGTTGGGTCCATCTTGACACAATCTTGTAGCACACAAATTGGGTGTTTGTTGTTGAATGAAGGAACAACAATAATGGCAGCACATCGTGTAGGAGCATAGGGCCGCATGTGACCCCATCACAGGATACCACCTAGCCACACTAAAAGGACCCATAGGAGATGTGAGAGAAATGATCCAAGATCCCTATATGAAGGCTTTGCTAACTTCCTCTCACTTTCAATGTGGGATTACAAGTGCCACGTGTCAATTTCACAACGTGCACAAGAACCTCCCATTGCTCTTTGCTTATGAGTGTGCGCCTTCATAATTCCCCTTCTTTAGAAGGCATTTGGGAGCACCTTGCTCTATTACCATGAAGGAACAACAACAATGGCAGCACGTCATGCAAGAGCATAGGGCTGCGTGTGACCCCATCATAGGGTACCACCTAGCCACCCTAAAAGGGCCCGTTGGAACTGTGAGAGGAATGAGCCAAGATCGCTATATGAAGGCTTCTCACTTTCAATGTGGGATTACAAGTGCCACGTGTCAATTTCACAACATGCATAAGAACTGAAATGCCAAGTCCCTAATAGAAGTTTTACTTCTTTGATGGACCTACATTGTGCTTGCATGTGAAGGTGTACTTCTTTGCCAAACCTACATTGTGCTTGCATGTCTTACCTACTATATGTATACCATGTAGCTAGTGATGGCAAGCACCATGATGAGGATCCATAATCTACAAAGTAGACTACTATTTGAATGTTGGTAAACTCCTCACAACAAGGAGTCATCGTGCCTTGAACAACTGGTGGTTAATTGACTCCTACTTATGGAAAATAGCTAGCATTGGAATGCACAATGACCTTCTGTTGTATGTCCTAACCCCTCAATAGACACGGGAGTGCAAGGTGTTAGTATATTGTCAATGCCCACCTCTTTGCATGCTTTGTTTCTTATGCCTTGCACACTTGTAAGGCCCCCATCATGAGGAGAAGACAATCATGCTTGTGACTTTGGTGGGAGCCCTATCTTAGAAATTGGAAGGGATCATAATGTACAGCCAACTCTTCCTTTTTAACTATAGTGATAGGCAGGTGTGTGGACATATCCACATGGATGGACAAATAACTTAGGAAAGACACCTTCTTTAGCACATGAAAGGCCAAGATTACCATTTCTAGATTGAATGCAAGGTCCACCATATTTAATCATTGCTATATTACCGTCATAGTACAACAATACTATGAAATGAAATATAACATAAATCTTCGGTTTCTACAGTTTTCGTGCATAGCAACCAAAAGTACCAAGAAGCCTACTTATATCCTAGTAGAGCTTTACAATGTACTAATGAGGCAGAGATACACAAATGTGCTATCAAGTGGTCAAAGATAGAGATTGATTTTTCAAGCATGATAAGGCCCAAATGAATGAAAGGATGTTGTGCAAAAGGCTATGGATGTTAATGATTGATTTTTGAAAGGTTTTTGGACATGCCCACATGTGGCTATGGTGTTTTTAGGGTCCAAAGTGTGCAAATCCATATGGCTACACAAATAACTCAGGGAAGGAGGTTCCTTATTTACCAAAAGAAAGCTGAATACCATTGCGAGATTGTATGCAAGGATGACCATGCTTCATTGTTGTTGTTGCCACCAGCACAAAATAGCCATCATAGTACAATAATACTATGAAATCCGATACAATATGCATCTTTGGTTTCTAAATTTTCCATGCATAGGCCCACATATCCTAATAGATCTTTGCATCATCATGGTGGGAAAGAGACACACAAAAGCACTATCAAGCGACTAGAGATAGAAAATGATTGATCAATGATGTCAGGGCCCACATGAAAGAAGGGATGATGTGTAAAAGGCTATGAATGTTTGTGGTTATTCTATCAATGAACTTGTGAAGTATTTTCACAAGTGATATAGGGAGAATCTTCAGCACCAAGGGAATTAAAATCTCATGCCTTGAACCTATTGGGTGCAAGCAATGCAATGGTCAATGATTGCCTATTGTAAAAAGGGTGAATATAATGGTGTAATAATTGAAATCTAAACTGTAGTCACCATATGCCTTTATGTTAACTATTCTTCTAGGATGCAAGACTAGTGATTTTTAGGTCCCACTAAAAAAGATGTTGCAAACTATTTAGTTGTGCATTGTGACAAGATTTCTACACAATGCATAGCCTCTAGGTAGTGAATGACCAATGTTTATATAATATTGTTTTGAAGATTAATTAATGCCAAGGTGAGAGGGTATAATTCTCTATTGGCATTTGAAATGAACTCAAAACTTTCCAAGGTATCAAACATTCCTATAATTATATTTGGGATGGATGCCTTATTCCTAAGATATCAAGCATTCCATACCACCATATTGCATATGTGTGTACTCATGTGTTATAAGTTTAGTTTTGTCATGTATACCAATGCATATACCGAAGTTATGTTTACGATGTGTATATTCGATATAGATGTCAAGTCCGACCAACAATAGTAAATTAAACTATGAATTTCAACAGACTTATGGTCTTTCTTTGGGTGCGATGGACAAACCGTATGGTTTCAATATTTGAGAAACATATTAGATTTCAATGTTCACAAAACTTCAAAAGCCAAGCTACAAAGTAAAGCTTAAAACTATATTACCATAATTCTCTCACTATAGAAGAAAATTCCCAACCTAGCGTCAACCCATAGCCTCCAGGTGATAGGCCCTAATTTTGATGATGCTAAGTGTTGATGCTATGTCAACAGTAGGTGTCGACTAAATTTTTTAAAATCCAAGAACGTACTAAGTCAAGTTGGCATTGAGTTAGTCTTCCATTCTCGACTAAATTTTTAAAAATCTAAGGACATAGTAAGTCAAGTTGGCATTGAGTTAGTCTTCCATTCTCCCCCCATGTTGCATTTCTCCCCTCTTTGGAAATTTCCATGCTCCCTCCCATGAGCTCTCTCTCTCTCTCTCTCTCTCTCTCTCTCTCTCTCTCTCTCTCTCTCTCTCTCTCTCTCTCTCTCTCTCTCTCACACACACACACACACACACACACACATTTAACGATCAGCACCATTAGATAGGGAGCAGAAGGGATTGAGGATGCCATCGACCTTGTGGAGAGACCAATCATGCGACATAGTGAGCCATGTTGAGGAATACAAGGGTAGGGGGAATTTTCCAATCAAGAAACCCATGCAAGCTAAGAAGATGAAGGCTTATAGGTAAACAACCTTTTATCTTTATTTAATCAAAATTTTAAGAACATATTGTTAAATTATATAGTTTAAAATAGTATAAAATTAATTTGTTTTATTGTTACATCTAAGATTGTTAGTTAGGTACTCATGTATGGTGCCCTTGAAAGATCCCAATATATCCATCTAGATAGATAGAAATATATATAGGTAGGCATATAGATACATAGATATAGTATATAGAGAAAATGTTAGATATAGGTAGATAGGTATATCATTTCTAGATAGGTTGATACATATATAGGTAAGATTCCCATTGTCCCATGCACCCATCAAGCAAGTATCATATAACCATAATTTCAAAACAATCAATCTGTCTTATATCTCCTTTTTGACTTGGGATAGCTAAACATATGGCAAAAAATTCATTGGATAACAACAAACCACTTATGTCCCACCATAGGGTAAGTCCACAAGGTGCCTTTTAGCATATGTTAGACACAACATCATTATGGTTAGTCATAAGCATTGATCCCAAATTGTCTCTTTTTGGTAGAAAAGTAAACCTTTGAGTAATGTCTATGCACAACACTTTCCTTTTTTAACATGTCAAATAGCCCTCACTTGATAATACATGGAAAACCTTATTTTACAACTTTTCCTTACTTGTTTCGAATGTCCTATTCTCAAGAAAACTCACAGTAAGTTAGTGTCAAACTTGACACAAAAAATGGCATAAACAAGTCATTCATCTCAAACATCCCATACACTAGCCTTTGAAAACAAGCAACTAAAATATGTAACCATGATACCATATACATCAATAAAAACATGAAAAAAAAGTAGCATCGAAAGTCATAAATAAGGCAAATACTAATGCAACATTAAAAAATCCACTAACCCATTGGGATTGAAGTTCATTAATCTATACCATAGAAGTCACACACAAATGATTTTAATCCCTAGTATCTTGAGTGCAAAACCCATACCAAATATCCTTCTAAAAAAAGAAGTACGTATGTATATTTTGATCCACATATGTTGCAAGATACACATGCCATCTCTTGGGGTGTTCACTATGTAAAACCTTTGCATATCACATGCATTCAAGGCATAAGAATTTGCTCAAACAAATAAATAAAAATACTATTATATCTATAATTTTATTTATGTTTGATTCATTCTAGACACTCCAATCCAATAGGTGTGTGACAGAGAATAAAACAAAGCAGATAGTGTATAAATATGAAGGTGCAAGAATATAAGATGGGCAAATTGATGTTAATTAGTTTGCATGGGCATCAAATTAAGCGAGCACGAGAGAGAGAGAGAGAGAGAGAGAGAGAGAGAGAGAGAATACATGTGTGAGTCTACATTTAAAATATGTGTGTGTGTGTGTGTGTGTGTGTGTGTGAGAGAGAGAGAGAGAGAGAGAGAGAGAGAGAGAGAATTTCGATACATGTGTGCATGTGTATGTAGCAGTAAGAAGCAAAATTAATCAAGTAAGCTAAGCATAATGACTACAGACAAGAAAAAAGTCCATATTAGGGAATTTGGAAAAATCCATGCATTTTGGAAAAAAATGAGATCGACATCTTTAAATTAATTTTGGTAATTTCAATGACTTTGGTAATTTCACTAAATTTGGAAGAGAAAGTGTTGCTACTCAAGGTTGATAATAACACATATAGGGTGCTTACAAACACCGTTTAATCTACAATATAACCAAGAGAAGATCCATAAAATTTGAAAGAAAAGGATGAAAAACAATCAAATTCTAGACTAACATGTACTAATAAACAAAAAGTGACCAACATAGATCCAACTAGTACTTTGGTAATCTAATTTACTAATCATTAGCCTTCATCACAGTCTTTGCATGTTGCTAAACTCTCCTTTGCCTTAGCACGCACATTTACTGGAATTGTAATCCTTGTGGCACTTTTTATCCCTTATGCAAAAACTATCATGTCTGATAGTTATCAATGTACAATCCTTCTTAGCCTCCATCCTAGACACTTGGTCTCTCTAGTACCTGAACCACGGTCTCTCATTACTCAATCTCACAGGGCAGATGTACAAGGTGAAAGATGCATCAAATCTTTGAACATCAGCCTATCTTTTTGCAATATCCTTATTTCCTTTTACCACCTTTAAGTGGTAGAAGGAATTAAAGATATCATATATGTAATTCTTAATTTCTTTTATCACCTCTAAGTGGTTTTCAATGTACTCAAACATTGGAACAACACATGGAACCTCTATCGGTGGTATATAATTCAATACCACCATCCTTTCGCAACCATTTAGGATGCACTTTATATTTCATGACTGGAACCTTTTCTTGCATGAAGAATCTGAATTGTACTAGTCTTGAGTGCCCCACTAGTACACTTATTGATTGGACAAGTACCCATCAATGAATCCCTTGAAGTCTCTGGGACATTTATCATAAAGAATGGGGTGAAGAAGAGATACTTGCCTATCCTTACATATTTTCATTAAATGTGGGAAGGTGAATGTCTAGCTAGTCCTTGGTTTCTTAAAAACACCTATTAAACATTGCATCAAAATCTCATGTGTATGACCAACCATAACATAGGAAAGTACATTACTTCAGTACTCCAAATTTGATCAAGTGTCCAAATTCAGTTAATAGAATATATATTATAATCTATCATTAATATTATCTTCTTTCACTTACCACTTGATATAGAATTGGTCAATTGTCTAAATCTATATACAATATGAATATCTTTAAGGTACCAGGTGTCCAAATCCTTTAAATCCACCGAATAAATGGACCACTTCTTTTTTGTGGGATTATTACCCAAATATTTGTTTATATCCCATCTCTGCCTCCAAATGCCACAACTCTCTAAAGAAATGGTCAGGTGTCCAACTGTGTCTCTAATAAGGAATTTTATCACATCTTAGTTTTATGAACCTAACCATATATATATATATATATATATATATATATATATATATATCTACATCCAATACCACTCAATATACATTTGGCCAATTATCCAAATCTATATACAATATGAATTGCCTCATAACCATCACATGTGAACTAGGCATTTTTAAATACCCTCTCCCATTCAATACCACTTATTTAGTATATACCAAGGTGCCTACATCTATATATGATATTGACACATGACATCATACTTTTTAGGAATTGACCATCCATATACACCCCTCCAATGTCACTTCTTTATTATTTACCTAGGTGTCTAGATCTATATATGATATTAACACACATCACATCCTACTTTTTAGGAGTTGACCATCCATATACAACCCCCTTCAATGCTAATTCTCTCCAAAGTTTTGACCAAGTGTCCAAATCTACCGGGGCCCTAGTTTTGGTCAAGCGTCCAAATCTATCTCAAAATTTTATTTCTATCACCTCCTAGTTTTATAGACCTACCATTTGTAATGATTTCCTAGTTTTGGTCTAGTGTCCAAATCTACCTATAACCTAACAAGGCCATAGTTTTGGCCAAGTGTCCAAATTACATGGATTTCTAACATTGCCCTGTTTTGGCCAAGCATCCAAATCAACGGCTAACCTGGATTTCCAATAAGGCCCTAGTTTTGGCCAAGTGTGCAAATCAACCTCTAACATGGATTTCTAAGAAGTCCCTAGTTTTGGGACCAAGTGTCCAAAAAAACCTCTAAGATGGATTTCTAACAAGGATCTAGTTTTGGCCAAGTGTGCAAATCTACCTCTAACTTGAATTTCTAGCAAGGGCCTAGTTTTGACCGTGTCCAAATATACTTCTAACATGCATTTTCAACACAAGACCCTAGTTTTGGCCAAGTATCCAAATCAACCTCTAATATAGAATTCTAATTAATAAGACCCTAATTTTGACCAAGTGTGCAAATTAACCTCTAATATGAATATCTAATAAGACCCTACTTTTGGCCAATTGTCCTAATTGTACCTTTACCTATATTTGCATATATATATATATACATATAAACTTAGAAAATTGTCCCTAGTTCAGGCTAGTTTTCCTAATTACACCTTTAGTTTATATATATATGTGTGTGTGTGTATGTGTGTGTGTGTGTGTGTGTAGATATGTGTGTGTGTGTATACAAACATACATAAATACATATATACGCACATACATACAACTAAAATAATATATGTCTATATGTGCATATATACGTATATGTATGTATGTATGTATATGTATATGTATATATATATATATATATATATATATATATATATATATATATATATATTATTAACCCAATTCTAGGGTTAACAAGATCTACCGCCATTATCTTATATCAAGGAGTCACGATAGATACACCAAAGGGTCATACATTCAAGATATGAAGCAATAGTGTCCAAAGCTACAACTTGGACGGGCGCCCGTAATGGTGTGACAGAGTATTTATGGTGATTCCCGCTTCAAGAGCGTGTGGTAGCAAGTTAGGATGAAGTCCTAAATGATGTACTTCATGGATATATTAGGAGAGTAGTTATTGTAATAGCATTAGGTCTCTTATAAGCCTAAAGTGCCCGACCAGCCACAATTTAAGTGAGTGTATTTACTCATGGCCATGTATATAAGTGAATATTTCTCATAATACAACATACTCTCCCATTGTGCAATTGAGTCTTGCTCTTGCTAATCTCTCTCCCTAATGCATGCTACATAATACAACATAGTCTCCCATTGTGCAATTGAGTCTTGGTCTTAATAATCCTCTTGCTAATCTCCCTCCCTAATGCATACTAGTGAGTGTGTGTGTGAGTAAAGTGAGGTGAGAGGAGGGACGAGGACCCGTAGTCCAATGCGGCAATATGACAACGCTTGCAGGAGGCGCAGTGGAATTGCTTTTCTCAAGGAGTTGTAGAGCTTGGAGACCTCAAGGGTTATGAGCTCGGCCATTGGAAAGATCCTCAGGACAATTGTGGTTCACCAGGTAATCTCTTTTTGGATGTGTTTCAAGGAGGGTTAGGGTGACCCTTAACATTTTTGGCGCCGCTGTCCGGGGATCCCTTGGCTTTTTCCATCATTTTTCCTCAATCTATGCATTACCCATTTCCCATTATCTTTATTAATGGTTTTCCATGAAGAAGAGGTGCATTTGATGATGAATTGTGTGTGATTTGGTGTAGAATAGCTCTCTTTTTAGTTTTTGAAACGAATGCCTTTTACTTAATTTTTAGCTTAATTTGTTGTTTTTACAGTTTTTCATGTTCTTAGGGCTTGCACATAGTTTTTATTAGGCTTAGTTTACATCCATTGCATCAAACAATGCAATAGATTATAATTTTTAGTGAATGTTAGCTCTCTTTAGTGTTAAACATAGAACTAAGATCATTAATTTTAGCTTAATTGTGTGTGTTGTTGAAATTGTTTGCATTAGAGTGTTATCAAGCATTAGGAGTAGCTTAATTTTTCAAAAAAAATTCTAAATCCATCAAAAAAATCCTTAAATTTGACTAATTTCTCTTAATGGACTGGTTTTTATCATTAAGGGTGATTAATCTTGTTCAAAAGGTAAAAAATTAGAAAATGTATTAATTGGGGTTTAAATTGATCATAAGAGTAGTTGAAATTAGTGTTTTTAAGTGCTTTAAGAGCATCTAGATGCATCAAAACACCTAATTACATCAATTTTTTTCATTAATTGGAGAAATTTGAGTCTCTTTGCTTAATTTTGCCTTATAAAAGAGGAGACCACAATTAAGAGTCTAATTAATCTCTTATTTTAGATTAATTTACACATTTATTGATGCACAAAGATTAGCATTACCTTGCTCTATTCAATGATATGCTCAATTGTGTGAATTAATTAGAGATTAATGGTTAATTAGAGTCCTTGATTAGCGTAAAAGAGAGAAAGATTAGTGAAAGAATTAATATTAGATTAATTTTTAATCACTTTTTTACATAACTCATTAAGACTAATGAGCATTCAATGAGTAGATGCTCATGAGTTGTCAAATTGTCCATTTTGGGGGTCATTTATGAAGGGTGTAAGGAGTGTCATAAAAAGGTTGACTTTTTTTATTCCCACTTACCTTTTTGGAAAAATGCCCATATCTCCTTCATTTTTGGGTGTAAGGAGTGTCATAAAAAGGTTGACTTTTTTTATTCCCACTTACCTTTTTGGAAAAATGCCCATATCTCCTTCATTTTAAATTCAAAAAATATCCCCCCCAAAAAAAAAAATTCGTATTTTGCACTAGACTCCAAAAAAAAATCAAATTTAATTTTTTCGTGAAATCTGGTTCACACATGAACCATTTCCCCAACTTCACAGCCTAAGGGTTCACGCCCTCGGAAGCCATGTCGAAAAAAAAATCAAATTTAATTTTTTCATGAAGTCCGATTCATGTGTGAACCATTTCTACAACCTCACGGCCTAACGGTTCACACCCTCGGAACCCGCACCGAAAAAAAAGGAATTTAATTTTTCCATGAAGTCCGGTTCACGCATGAACCATTTTCTGCAACTTCACGGCCTAAGGGTTTACGCCCTCAGAACCTGTGCCAAAAAATTAAAAAATTAAAAAATCAAATCAAATTTGATTTTTCCATGAAGGTCGGTGCACACGTGAACCATTTTCTGCAACTTCATGACATGAGACCCTTCGTTCACGCGACCCAAAAAAATCAAATTTAATTTTTTCGTGAAGTCCGGTTCATGCGTGAACCATTTTCTGCAACTTCACAACATGAGATCCTTCGTTCACGGGACCCAAAAAAAGAAAAATTTATAAAATCCGAAGACTCTAGAAAACACCCTTGTTTGGAGGCCCATATCTCCTAAACCGTATATCCAATGAAGGCGCTATAGGGCTCATCGAAAAGCTGACATTGAGCTCTTCAACTTTGGATTGGAAAATCGATCATTTTGGTCTTCGACCAACAGCCTAAAAATTTGACCCGAAAATCGAGGCAAAAAAACAGCCAAAAAACCACGAAAAATCACAAAAAAACAGCGAGAACGACGACAAGCCATATTCGGGCTACTTTTTTAGGGTGTAAACGATAAAATCATGAAAGACTCAAGTGAATAAAGTTCTAATACTTCAAAAATACTACAACTCTCTCATACAGAGTTTTTCAAAATTCTTTTTGAAACACCCTCAAAAACGTGCTACGAAATAGGAAAAAATTCTTGAATTTTTTTTCCCATCTTGAGACTGATGGAAAATAGGTTTTAGGACCTCCTCTTCCATCTGGGAAGTTAGTAGCATACACCTTTTCCAGAAAGTTCTCTAAGAGGTCATTCACATGCGTATAGTGCTGCCTAAGCTATTTAGGGTAAACGGACACCCGTTTAAAGCAACAAAGAGTACAATAAGTCTCTTGAGGGGTGTAACGGGCTGTGAGAAAATATAAAAAGAAAAAAAAATTGTGTTTGCTCATTAAGGAGCATTTACGCAATCAGACATGGCCACGATAAAGGGATTGCCAGGGATCACACAAAGACTGAACCCAATGGCTGATATCTTCAAGCCATTGAGATCTATGCCACAAATGCACCTCCTAATACCATTGTCTATGCCTATAAAAAGCGTGTCATCAGGTTTTACACCCCCTGTCATTTCGATCCCACCGGGCTTTGGTCCCTTACCTAACATCTTCGATCCCACCGGCGGGATTTGGTCCCTTACCTAACATCTCCAAAAATCTTATAAGTACCAACCCTTTCCTGGATGCCCACACCTTGGACATACTAGTCTAAGAAGGGTGGTAGCCCAAGGACTCAGTGAGTCTCTCCCAAACAATAAGAGCACTCACATACGGCCTCAGTGACTCATATAGAAATACGGCCATATAGATTTCCAAAATGATGAGCAAATACGACGGAACAATAGATCATATTCAATTCATACAAATGTTTGAACAGCAATGTGAAGCCTTTGGAAATCCCAACTGTCCCACCAAGATACATGCGTTGAACCTATGCTTAGAGGAAAAGCAAGTCGATGGTTCATCACATCGATGTCGGCAATCAAACCTTGAAATCAACCTTTCTACATGGCTTTTCCAGACAAAGTGATCGGTGGAGTGCAGCAGCATAGAACTCTATTCAATCAAGCGTCAACCTAATGAATCCATTAGAGATTTTATCCTTCTGATAAAACTCTTACACTCACGATGTGAGCCATGGGAAAAATAACAATTCTCAATTGAAGAGATGTTTCATGATGGGCTTAAAGAATAACAACTTACAAAACTTGATCATTGTATCCAATCTGGAAACATTCGATCAATGTTGTAAAGACGCAATATGTTTAGATGACAACATGTTTGAAGATGATCATGCTACAAGGTGTTCCTCATCTAAACCAAGTGAAGCAATGGCAAAACAAAGATTAATCTCGGAATTGACATTCCCAGAATTCTATGCAGCCTTGCTTAAAACCTTACAACCAACATCTCTAAGAGAGGATGAGATCCTTCAAAACCAAACATCCTTAATGCCTCTACAAGTGAGGACGAAATGCCTTGTGTTGAGTGAAATCACTACGACCATCCCAATTCCCATTGTGCATATAAGGCACCTGTTCTTCTATACTGCATATATTGTAAAACCTTTGACCATGATACTAAAAAGTGTCCCACTTCATCCACAATTGACTCAAAACCTCCGTCTCACGTGCACCAAACAGAAACAGCCCAAAGGGTAGAAACTGCTCAGGAAGCAGTTAATCGAACACTCCAGTGTTTCTATTGTCGTGGACCTCAGAAGGTGGTAGACTGCACAATTTGGAATTAAAAAATAATAATTTTGAACCATTTACTGATGATACCATCTTGGATTCTTTGTCAGCAGCTGCAAAGTATGAGGGGATCATACGTGCAGGCAATCCTCTTTTGAAGCCAAAGTTAATGTTCAAGGTATTCATGCAGATTATTCCATTTGAGCCCACATGCCGGATCATGCCAGAAGCATATTCAGAAGTCACTCCAACAAAACAACATAATGTACCATACCCTCTCCGCACCCCATGACCTGACTTAGAAGAAATACTTCCATTGGCTGGAGAGGGCACAGGCAAAGCACACAAAGCTGAAAAATCCTCAGTTAGCTGATTTGCTAAAGATAAGGATAGTTACATTTATGATCAGCTATACTGTTTACGTAGGTGGAGGAAAGCAAACCCTTGGCAAACAAGAGGTGGCTATGCCACCATAGTCACCACACTGAAGAGCATCCTCACCTGGAAGATTTTGGAATTCAGCCCGACTGGAGAAAGGAGTACCTAGAAATTCCAGAATACAGCCAAGTGTACATGAGTGCGCCACCAACACTACGGGTCGATCCATTATACATGCCAGTTAAAAGAAAATGGACACCGCTCGAATTTCAAGAAGCCAAAAGGCGCGACTCCTCGCATGTGTGCTACAACTTCCCCATCTTTATACCAGCAACATTTGCACACATTCAAGAACAAAGACAACAGATACTTACATGGATTAGGGCATGGCGCAGAATTCCAGACCCCACTATTGTAGCTAGCGTCAGATTTTTGAAATTAGTGGTGGTGCTCATAGACCAACCAAAGGAGCCTTATGCATTAGGACATTTTGGAGGTTATTCGTAGGGCCTTTTAGTAGAGAGAGAAAACCGAGCGTATCCAATCAGGAAGAAGGCAACGTTACGTTGAAAAATAGGTTATTTCTTTTTTCTAAATCCAAAAACTCTTCTTTCTCACGTCAAAATGTACTTTACTTACTCTAGATAGTCACTTTTCACACCCAAATGCATTAAACACACCTACACTTTTGTAGGGAGGGAAACTTCTATTTGAATCCATATATTAAATACACCTTTTTGCAAAGGAGGGAAAATTCCTCGCCTCTCAAACTTCCTCTTGGCCTTAAACAATATCTCACACTCTTTTCATTTCCTCTACCTTCTGCTACACTCCATTTTCTGAAGCTTTAGGCTTTTGTACTCCATTCCTTCTTGAAAAGATGGGTAGCAAATCTCGTTTTATATCATCCTGATTTTGCCCCACTAATGCCATTGTAGATGATTCAATTCCTAGGGCAAGGAGACCAAGATCATCAGTGTTTGCTATACTTGTATCCAATTCTCTCAATGTGCAAAATCAGTGGACTGAAGTGCTAATCACCAAGGGCACATGGGTCCTTAGCAGTCAAGGAAGAAAAGAAAGACAAGCAACAAGAATACATTTAGGGCGTCATGAAAAGGAAGAGTAAAAGACTTCAAGATAAAGACTAGAAGGACAACCATCAAGGAAGTCCTAGTGCAGCATATATATATGCATAATGAGCTTGTGCTTGAGAATCAAGATGACATAAAATTGCCCTCGCATAGACAAAACTGTAAGTAAATCTATCACTTGTCAATCTTTCATTTTCTCATAATGGAGCCAATTCAGTGCATCATTGGAATTATGAATGTGGTTCACGCACACATTGGTTGACTATAGTATGAGGGAAGGAGCAACAAAAGCCTTGTATATACAGGAATCTTTTTTCTATGATCATTTCTACCATCTGCTAAACAAAAAACACAATCGTGGCTGCTTGGAAGAGCTACCTTTGCAAGCTGAGTGGAACTACATGGATTGGCCTATCCCAAATCCCTCAGTAATGGAGTCAGCAAAGAGCAAGCTCTTCAAGGATGTACAACGCTCCCTACGAGGGAGCATTCCAACTCGTGTAGTAAAAATTATTGTTTACCTACCAATTACTGTGTTTGTGGAACTTTTTAGCTTATTTCAGGTGAAGATAGCGAGAACCATGCTTGTGTACAAAGATTTGGACACATTCCTCTTAGCAAGACTTCTTGATGAGGGGTGCCCGAGTAAAGTTTTTGACGATATCCATTGTAACATTGCACTAGACACAGTAGTTGCGAAGTACATGATTGCAACTCAAACTTTTATCTTGTCCTTCTGGTATACCAGGTCCCGTTACATCAATGGAGAGTTGGTACCAATGGATCAGGAAGCCGCAAGTGCAATGGACGACAAAGTCATAGACATTGAAGTGATTGATGAAGCTTCAACACTGGTGACAATTATTTCTATACGAGGAAAATGTAATTTATAATAGCTACGGAAGGATATTGTTGAAGAATCCTTGCAAGACACGCCAGCACACTTTAATCTCATTCACAATGGAAGAAAGGTCTCCCTTGGAAGGGAGTGACTAATACAATGTAAAAAATTGGGTAACACAGTCAAGATCATTCCTACTTGACAATACCCACTCCAATGTACTCTTCTTACATAATTACTCAAGTCTATCTTGTTAATGACACTCCTACTTGACATTACAAATTTGGATGTACTCTTTTAACATAATTAATCAAGAGCCTTTTGTTCAATGCAGTACTTTCAAAAAACAATACAATGTATACTATTTTCCAATACACATTACTTGAGTGAGAATAGAACAGTTGAAAACATTACATTACAAAAAAGGATTTCTCATTACATAATCTTGTACAGAGTCTTTTGATTTTTACAATCCATCTAAATATGGAATCAATTGTTATTCCAAATAAACATCATCTGCATTACCTTTGAAAGGAAAGGGTGATATCCATGTTCCCATGGGATTGTACATAGCCTTCTCAGGGGTATCATCAATTAATAATGTATTTGTGGGATTATATGGGTGTTGGATATCCACATAGCACTTCATAAGTAAGGGCACCCCAGGTTTGCTGTTGGGATGACGGGTGAGAGGGGGTGGGCTCGGTGCATGAAAGAGAGAGGGGGGGAGGGTCGACTGCACACAAGAGAATGAGGGGGGTGGGGGTTGTGCACGAGAGAGAAGGAGAGGGAGGGGTAACAGTGAGCGATAGGGGAGAGAAGAGATAAAGGGGGGGTGTGTGTGCGAGTGATAGGGGGTGGGTTGGGTGCACAAAAGAGAGAGAGAGGGGGTGGGCTACGTAGCACGAGAGAGAAGGAAAGGGGGGATGACCGGTGAGCGATAGGGGAGAGAAGAGATAAAGGGAAGGATGTGTGATCGAGGGGGAGGGGGGTCAGGCTGGTCGGTGAGGAGAGGTGAGGTGAGAGAGGAGGGGTCATGAGTGAGAGAGGGGGTGGTCGGTGAGGGACGGAGATAAGGGGGTGGAGAGAGAGAGAGAGAGAGAGAGAGAGAGAGAGAGAGAGAGACACATTTTTCCAAAAAAAAAAGTGTTTCTTGTTTTGTTTTTGTTTTTGGTTTTTTGTGGAAAAAATACTACGAGGGGCTTCTTTTTTTGTAATGGAAAAAATACTACGAGGGGGCTTCTTCTTCTTCTTTTTTGTAATGGAAAAAATACTAAACAAGGGATTGTTTTTTATTTTTAATTTTTTAGAGAAGGAGACCCTATACCTGGAAATTCACGAACACTACCACCCTTGGCATGCCCTTTTTCCTCTGCTGAAGTTATAGAAGTCATCCAAAAAGAGGTGTAATAAATCATTCAAATACTCCTGGAAAATCTTGATGGCGGTCCTCTAGAAGGAGGCTAGGGCATTGCAAAGACCAAAGGGTATCCTCTTGTAGGTATATGTTCCCCATTGTGTGACAAATGTTGTCTTGAGCTGATCCTTCTCATTGATCACTACCTGGTTGTAGCCTGTTTTATGGGCTACCGTACCTCCCAAGAAGGAACTCCACACAAACACCAATGGGAGAAGCAACAGACATAACAATCGTTGGATACTTACCAATTCTTCGAGCTCGTGTCCCTTGAGACCCCCCATGCTCACTTTGAAAGCTCCACTCCTCCGAACACCACCTCCATGCTGTCACCGCAAAGTTGCTCACAACACGTATGCAAGGCAAGCAACTCTCACTCTTCCACACATACATGCATAGAAAAGGAACATGCACTAGAGTACTCTCTCTCTCTCTCTCTCTCTCTCTCTCTCTCTCTCTCTCTCTCTCTCTCTCAAACAAGACAAAGCAAGAGCTCTCATAGCACAAAGAGGGATTATGTATTTTCATTATGAGAAATTACCTTATATACAAATGGTCCTTATTCACACTTGGGAGCCTAAAACTTACTAACTAAGGCCTTAGGTGGCCAGTATCTCATAATGTACAACTTTTATAGTGCCTTTACATAACACTTATTAATGTCCTCAAATGGAGGAGCATATTTGTTAATCCAAAATGGGATTAACATCCCCCCTATGTGATGTAGGGTCTATCCTCAGAACCTATTACCAAGGTCTAAAGACCTAGTCGTCGAATTCATGCCTATAGAAGTTGCAACATGACTGAAGCTTTTTTAGGGCTCTTATAAAAGCTGAGTGAGACGTCTAGAACCCTGTGTTGACCTGGGCTATATGCATGTAGCCTGGAAGACACCTTAGGCGATGACAATACATTATCATTCCCCTCTCATTAGGCCGTGTTCATGTCTAAGAGAAGTTGCTCTGCATCAAAGCCATCATATTGCTTCTTTGGTTTCTCGAGAAGCACAACGATCAATTTCAGAAACCTGATTTTTGCCATGATAGCAAGATCTGGAATACAATGCCATGCTCGTATCTAGGTCAGCATTTTTTGTGCTATATCTGAAAATGTTGCTGGTACAAACTGTGGGAAATTATAGCACACATGAGAATCCCTTTTCTTGGCATCATGGAGCTGTAGTGGTGTAAGCCTCTGCTTAATAGGCATGTACAACGGATCAACCCTTTGGGTTGGTGGTGACCACTGGTACTACTGGCTATACTCAAGAATTGTCAACTACTCAATATGCCATTCTGGCTGTATATCGAAATCCTCAATGCGGGGATTGGTATCATCTGTTATGATGGTGGCATAACCCCCTCTTGTGTGAACATGATGTACCTTGTGCCACCTGCTCTGCGGGAAACAGTAACTAATCACATGAATGTAATAATTCTAATCTCGAGCAGGTCCACTAATTGGGGATTTGCCAGATTTGTATGCTTTTCCATAAGGTACCGTCTCCTGCAATTGGTAAGAGCTCCTCCTAATATGGCATTGGTGCACGGAGAGGATAGGGCACATAAGGTTGCCGTGCTGATGTTACTACAGAATAGGCGTCTGGCAAGATCCTTCGGTTTGGCTCAAATGATGTGATTTGCATCAACACCTTGAACATTAGCTTTGGCTCCAATAAGGGGTTGCCTGCCTTGATAAGCCCTTCATATTTTGCATATGACAAGGACTCAAGAATATTGCTGTCAGTAAAAGGCTCAATGTTATCTCTTGGTTAAATGGGATGTACCTCAAAAGCGGCATTGGTGGAGACGGGTGGGGTGTCGGCATCTCCTTGGGGGCAAGAGTGTTAGTGGGGAAATCTAAAAGGTATAGAAGGTAGTCGAGAGAAAATACAGTTGGCCTTAGTTTTGTTAGTAGGAGTAACACTTGGAAAGGGGTGTAGTAATTTACTTGCCATAGAAGAGAACACAGGATAGGTAATAGGAATGGACGAGCCTTGTGTTTCTTCTTAGCCCTCACCTGAAGTAGGGGGTGGGTGGGAGGGCTTATTAATTTTCATAAACTCTTGGAGTTCTGTAAGATCTTTTGTGGTAACATTAGGATATTCTATATGTACTTTATCAAAGTTATATACCACATTAGTCATCATGGCCTCCAAATGTTTATGTATGTTGCGGTAAAGCTTTATAATACCAAATGGATGATAAAGGGAAAGTTCAGGTGTGGGGTTTAAGTTGTGAAAGTCTTAAGCCATGTAAAAGTTCTTAATCTATGAAAGTTCAGGTACGGGTCTTTAACCTATGAACGTTCAGGGAATAAATCCGTGAACTATCAGAGTTTTATGTATGATGTTTTTGAGTGAAAATCAGTGTGAGTGTGTATTTATAACATGTCATAAACATCAGAGTGTGATTAAGTGCAGTGGTTAGTGCTACCCAAGGGTTGGTCTGAATTCCATGAAATAGCAGACTGCTATTTCATAGGTTTAGGAAACCCTTGGCCTTGTGAGGTGATTATGGGTGATGATACGCATAGGATGTAAGTAGAATATATACAAGTTATAGTGGTGACTCAAAAATAGAATGATGATCATATGTAGACTATTGGGATAATAATGCATTCAATTGTTTTCATGTTAAGGAACAAGAAAAGAAAGGAAACAATCCAAGTTAGGGGGCAAGCTCCTACCTAGGAGCAAACATCACAAGCAATGATAAATGCACAACTTCTAAGCATAATACCATTGACGAACACACGAATGCAAGCAATGAAGAATTAGAAGCAGGTGAGCATGAGACGAAGGCAAATGCACAAAAAAGGGAAAAAGAAGCTAATATGTTCTAGCCACCAGCCCCGACGGCTAACTTCAATGGGCAACCCACGTGTCAGCGCATGGTTGGTCCACAATTTGTGATTGTTTCACGACGTGAAGCGGTAGGGGGGTTCACGATGTGAACCATTTTGAAATCTTTCACAGCATGAAGCGCTAAGATTGTTCCACGACGTAAACTGTTTCGATGCATTTCACGGCGCGAAGCACTAAGGTTGTTCACGACATGAAACTATCTGATCCTTAATGCATGCAAGTTTTGATACCTTATGGTTGCCTATATGCTCAAACATCCAAAGCCACAAGTTATGCATTCAGAGAAGGATTGAATGCACATGAAATGAATGAGCATGTTTCATGGCATAAAAATCATACTCTTTTACCTCATATCCATTTATTGGGGAATGGATACCTCTTGTAATCTTCTCTATTTTATTGCCATAGAATCCAATGTGGTACTTTGGAACTTGTGGGAATTTGTTGTTTCAACCACTTTAGTTTAGAGTGGGAGCTTTTGATTTTTCCCTCCATCCAATTGAGGAGTGCATCCACTGAATCCCATGGAACCTATTTTGTTTCTTGTGCATGTGAGTGCACGCCTTCCTTTCCTTTCTCCACAACTTTGTTTAGCCTGTCCTCCTTGGTGGATGAAGTTGGCAATGTTGCACTCTTCTATTCACTTGGTTGAACGGCCTTCTATTGCCAGACTAACTTTTGTGCCTTTTTATCACTTAATTCAACTAGGAATTGGTTCTGTTTGTGTTGATGGTTGTTCTCGGTTCTTCTGAAGGTACATGCAATATTGGATCTTGGGTTGAACTTGGGTACCCATACTACTGTATTGCCTTGATAATAACCTTGTGTAGCTAGTAAATCCTTTCGAACCCATTACTTTTCAATACTTTGAGGATGGTGGTTCTGATTCGAATATTGCTTTCTGTCTTTTGTTAGCTTTCTTCATCCCATGCTTGTAGTTTGACTATTTTGCTTTGATTTCCATGAGACCTTGTTTGTATCATAGTATCCTTGTGCTTGAAGTTGGGCTTTGGGAACCCGCTATTGATGGATTGGATTCTTTTATTGTTGTTTCTATGGTTTTCTCGTATGGGAGTGAGATTGGATACTTTAATTGTTGTTTCTGTGGTTTTCTCGTATGGGAGTGAGATTGTGACGTGGATGCCTTCTTTGGTATGACCGCTGCTTTCTATGGTGTTGGTGGTTTTGTGTCACCTATTATTGCCTGTTTTCCTTTGTTTAAGGGGCTCCATAATGGCACAGTAATGGTATCCTTGCCACCATCATTTAGTTGTGCTGCTCTTTCTTCCCATTGGATATGACAATTACTGGTGCAAATCCAGGATCGTCCAAGAATTATCTCTTCTTCCATGGATCATACAGGTATGACAAACACCTTTTCCACCAAGGGATTATTTCTTATAGAAATATTAACATTTAAAAATCCCACGGCTTTTGTAGTTGATAAATGCACACTTCAGACTTGTGCATTTGTGGCTTCGAGGTGACGTTTATCTAGAGCAACCCATGTTTCATAAGAGATCAAGTTATGACTTAATCCCATAGCAATTGATGCAATGCTCTTGACGTGACTCTCTTTCGTACAGACTTTTACATTGAGACGTGCCAGCTCAATGCCAGGTCATCCTCATTATTATAAGAAGTGTGAGTGAAGCCATGTTCACATGCAATATTCTCTCCTGGAGTCTCTGTTTGGCCTTGGCTTCTTCTTGAGATTGTTTGATTTTTTCTTTGGCCAGCTCTTTCTTTTGTTTTAGTAAATGCTCATGTGAGCATCTCCTAGGTCAGTGGTCCCTAATACTTCTTGAGTTTGATCCCATTAATGTAGGGGTGATTTTGAACACTTTAAAAGGTCCTAACCCTCTGTATTCCCTTGATGGTTTCAATAATACGGGTCGACCCTTGAGGGGTGATTTCGAACACTTTAAAAGGTCCTAACCCTCTGTATTTAAGTTTCTTCTTCTTGGTGCTTCCCACACCATACATGAGGACGAGGTCCCCCATTTCCCATTCCTGTTGTTTCAGGTTATGGTCAAACCAATGCTTTCTCCACAATTTCTCGACCATAAGCCCATGTGATGTAATACATTTTTCATAAGCCTCTCCTGTACTACAATTCGTAGGCTTGGAACTAAGTACTCCATAGGCATTACCGCATCAATACATTTTTCATAAGCCTCTCCTGTACTACAATTCGCAGGCTTGGAACTAAGTACTCCATAGGCATTACCCCATGTGATGTAATACATTTTTCATAAGCCTCTCCTGTACTACAATTCGCAGGCTTGGAACTAAGTACTCCATAGGCATTACCGCATCAATGTCATAAGCTAGATGGAAGGGAGTATATCCCATCACCACCTTATACGATGTACAATACACCCATAGAGCTGCAAATCGGTTTATGTTCCCAATCCGTACGACTGGCTTCTAATGTTTTAGTTAAGATGGCACATAAAATATTGTTTGTGCTCTCTGCTTGACCATTTTCTTATGGATAATAAGGTGGTGAAATTCGATGGACTACAAGCCAGTAAGTGTTCAATCACCTTATTAATGAAATGCAAACCTTGGTCACTGACTATTCAAGCGAACAACCAAATCTAGAAATGATCTGTTCATATAAGAACTTGGCCATAGTTTGTGCAGCATCAGCTCGCTTAGAGGATCTTTCCTCTGCCCACTTTGTGAAATAATATGTGGCCATGATTACATATTGGGCTTGCATGGATGTGCTGCTGGACTAATGGGTCTAACAAAGTCAATTCCCCACTTCTCAAAGGGTTGTCTTACAATCGCAGGGGTGAGCGGAATCTTGTCTCTTCGTTGGCGAATAGCAAATCTTTGACACTCCTCATATCTTTTCACAAACTTTATGGCGTCCTCGAATAACGTAGGCCACCACAGTCCCACTTGAAGTACTTTTGCGAGCTGTAACTGCTCTAGTGAAGTGTCCTCCAACTATTCCTAAGTGTGCTTCTTCTAGTATCATGACAAATTCATCTTCTTGCATACATCTTCTTAGGAGATCATCCTTGCCTAGCTTATATAATTCTCCAACAATCAATTGATAAGGTGTGGCTAGCTTAATAAGCCAACATATTTTATCCTTGTTCAATGGTCGTTCTTGCAAAAAACCATGAGCTAGATAGTTAGATATTTTCTCACTTCACTTAGGTTCCATGTCTAGTTTGAATAGACAAGCATCTGGGAGGTCATCATCAACACCAGTTTTGCAAGTTATCCATTCGGAATTCTAGACATGTGGTCGGCTAACACATGTTGTGTCCCTTTTCTTACTGTGACCGTAAAGTCGAATTCCAAGAGTAAAAGTAACCAGCATGTGATTCTCCCCATGGTGCAAGGTTTGTTCACCAAATATAATAGGGCTTGATGGTCCACAAAGAATACAAATTTGTTGGCGAGTAAGTAATGTCGATATTACTTTACATCATAGACCATGGCCAACCCTTCATGCTCCGTGGTGGTGTAATTTGTCTCTGCATCATTTAGTTGACAACTAGCAAAGCAAACTAGGTAATCCAATTTGAATTCCCAAGGTTGTGCTAATACACAACCTATTGCAAAGTTCGATGCATCGATGTGCACGTGGAATATAAGATCCCAGTTGGGTGGTCCTAGGATAGGTACGGTCTGGCGATTTTAGCATAGAATATGATAAAGCGACGATAATACCTAATGTGATCCATAAACCTCTCTTTACCTTTATAGTTAGTGGGTGGGGACAATTCCAAGATCAGTTTTACCTTACTCGCATCCGTGAAATACCGTGAAATCCAAGATCAGTTTTACCAATACCTTTTTTAGACACAATGTGCCGTAAGATTACACCATGTTTGATCCAGAATTGGCATTTCAAAGGGTTCAAGGATATACGATACAATCGACATCACTCAAGCACCTTCCAAATGTTCAGTCCAAATGAGAGTGTGCACACAGATCATCAATGAATACATCTTGCCACTTTTGCAAGTAGTCCTTGAAGGCTATTTTTTGATGGTCTTCTGGTGCTATGAGCACCCGATTATAGCCTGAAAATCTATCTAAGAAGTTGTAAGCTTCTTCACCTGCTACCCTTTCCAACACATGTTTGGTATATGGCAGTGGGTAGTGGTCTTTCCTGGTGTCTACATTGACCTTTTTGAGATCAACACACACTCTCAATTTCTCATTCTTCTTTGGCACAATCATGATTGGTATATGGCAGTGGGTAGTGGTCTTTCCTGGTGGCTACATTGACCTTTTTGAGATCAACACACACTCTCGATTTCTCATTCTTCTTCGGCATAATCACGATTGGTGAGAGCCAGTCTGTGTGCTCAATCTCATAGATGAAATCCTCAGCGAGATGAGTTTATCAATTTCCTCCTTTACAATTTCTACATATTTCGGATTCATCTGGTATGGCTTCTGCCTGGATGGCCTTGATCCTTCCATGATCGGAATTGTGTGTTGTACCACTTCGGGTGGCACACCCTTCATTTCTATGTATTTCCAAGCAAAGCAATCCTTGAATTCCTTGAAAAGAGCTATGAGTTCTTCTTCCTCACAACTGTAGTTAAGTCCTTAACAATATAGACAGGTTTGGTTTCCTCCCCTAGCTCTGCAATATAAATTTCCTTAACTTCAAGTGAACCATCGTATGATGTGGATAGACTTTCTTCCTTTACTCTTTTCGCCGTCAATTGAACCACTTTTCGTTCATCAATTTTGTATGTTTTGAAATGGTCCAGCACTAAGAGTAGGTCTGGTTTATCTTCATCCTCTTTTTTTGTATGAGCCATTACCTTCGTAGCCTTGCATTCAGCTTTAGCCAGAGCCTTGTTTCGTTTTCAATACCCTATGTCTCTTGGTTCCGTGGGGTGGGCAATTGAAGGCTCCTTCCATGTGTTCGTTGCATACTCACCCCTAGGGAATGAATGAGAGGACAAGTCTTGCTCTGCACATTCTTGCCATGAACTGTGAGTCCCTCCCTCAAAATCTTCTGGAATTGGAGTAAACACATCCAATTTCCTTTCCTTTATCAGCTCATTTCTTGGATACATTGTATCCCTAACTCTGTTAGCCCTCAGTTTGGCTTTGTGAATTCGTTGGCACTCCTCAACCAGGGCCTTAGCTTCTTCAAGCTTCCTTATCTCTTCTTCAAGCATTGGGATATTCGCCAATCCCCTTAGGGGTTTTTGGTCTCTCTCTTTATGTTTCTTGGGTATGCTCATGTGGTTTAGGTGGTTGGTTGCTCCCTTCCTTTGATTGGGTGGATTTGGTGTCAATGGTATCTTCTTTGGATCCATTCTAGATTATGACCACGGTGTCACCCTTGCCCACTTTTTTCGCTCTTCTCCTTCTCCCAATTTTAGAGGTTATAACACCGGGAGGTTTCTTCCCTTTGTTCGTGTCATGACATTTAGTGGCATGATATTCCTAGGTTTCACACTTAAGGTCTTGATAGTAGCATGGTTAGAAGTGGAAGCAGAACCACTGGCATGATATGGGCAGTCTTTGATCAAATGATCAACCCCACACTTAACACAAGTAAGGGTTGGCATGTCATTAGGCTGTGCTGTCATTGGTTGAGCTTGGTGCACATGAACCACATTCTTATTAGGATAGTCTGCTATTCGATGAAGCCCACCACAACCAAAACACTGTAGTGGCCCCCTTCTCATAGTAGTTGAGTTTATGTCTTTACCTTTCCATTGTATTATGGTTTGGAACACTGGCAATGGCGTGTTATTCTATAAGACATAGTGACTCCGAGGCAATCTCTATGGCTTCTTCATAGTAATCATTACTGATTTCTACCTCACGCATGACTTCCCCCCTAGTCCAAGAGTTCCTTAATCAATACTTGGTTGATTTTAACCTGTGGAGGTTGTGGTGGTAGAACAAGTGGCCACAAAGACAACGTATCATGTATCCGAAACATCCCTCTCGGGTTTGGTTGCCCTGCAGCCACAGTGATTTGCACTAGTGGTGCTGGTAAGGCCAACGGCACTCTAGGTGTGGATAGTTGTGCTACAGGCTGGAGCCTCGGATACCTGCACATGAAAGTTTCATGGTTCTCTAATCACACACAATGAGCACAATAGAGTAACTGCCTTACTCTTAATTAAGAGAATTCAGTAGTGGTGTGATTCATTCTACAAAGGAAGCACCAAACCAGATCTCTTTGAGGGTAGAGATGAGCATGCCCTAATGCTTCTCTCCCATCCTTGACTTTTAATTTATCCAGCATGGCATTACTGAGCTCATCCATAGTCGTATTTTTGACTTGCTTGCTCTGGGCTCCTATGTCTTGGTGACTCGAGACTCGCGATGTTGATGCTACTAAAGCTACCTTGGCATCTTCAAGTTGTGGCAATTCAAGCATATTGTCTTTATATTCTATTTTCACTTTACATCATGCATCTAAGGTAGCCGGTCGTCGGCGGGCTAATACTAGATAATCATGCATTTTATGATCTCTCGGACTCCTCTCCGAAAGCATGGCAATAACTGATCATCGGTTAGCCTCTCCTGTAACTTGCATCTTGAATTCAGGTGCTTGAGTTGAGATACATAATCTCACATGGACTCATTTTCTTTTTGCTTGATATTATGGAGCTGAGCCACAAGACTCTATCTGTCACCACTTCGAGCAAATCTTGGTACAAACACATTCTTAAGCCTAGTGAAGTTGACTTTATCCTCTGGCTTTAGGATTCGATACCATTGATGAGCCTTTCCTTCTAGGGTCAGCAAGATAGCATGGATCATAGTCACATCACTCACTGGCCCATAGGTTGCCTCAAAGATCTCAATATGTTGGATTGGGTCCCCATCCCCCAGGAACTTTTGTACAAGCTTGGAATTGATATGTGGCTTCATCTGGGATGGTCTAGAATCTAGAGCAGTGCCTAGATCCCTTAGCATTCCTTGTCCTATTTTCGTGGCCATATTCAGTAGATCAGCCCTTGTGATCCCGTTAAGATCTGTATTTGGATCCACAATTGGTCTTTGAGGAGCTACTCCCCCCCTACCTAGATCTCGTTCTCTTCCTGCATTTGTTCTTCTAGGCAATTCGGGTCTATGGCTAGGTCCGACCAACTACTCATGGCTTGGCTCATTATTATTAGTAGCAGCTTCAGCCACCTTTGTTGGGTTAAGACCTCCATGCTCTGTAAGAATGTGGGATCATCAATCATTTGTTGTATTTCTTCCCCTTGTATAGAGACGATCCTCACCTTTAGCAGATTCCCTAGGTAAGTGGTCCCCTTTCTTTGCATCAAAGCCTTCAGCAGATTCCCTAGGTAAGTGGTCCCCTTCATTTGCATCAAAGCCTTCAGCAGATTCCCTAGGTAAGTGGTCCCCTTCATTTGCATCAAAGCCTTCCTCCATCCTTGGCTCTTTATTGATGGGTTCTAGATTTAGGATTTCTCATTCAATCATACCCATTCCCATACTATCAGTGGCATGTCTAGATGTTTATGGTTCTTTGCCACGTGATTGAAATGGATTTATAATCCCCATTTCCTTCTATTCAACCCTTGTTCTTCGAGTATCAAGCTCTTGTTTCCTTAAGCTCAATAATTATAGTTGTCACTCGGCCTCAACCCTCTTCAAGTCTATTTCTATTCCTTCTGATGTAGAAAAGAAAACTTGACCCGTCCTAGTCTCACTTTCCTTATCTCTCCTAACCCTGGGGGTTATTCCATTGATCCTCACAGTGTTAGTCAACTGGGAACCAGAAGGTTGGGTTGGTAATTCTGGTCTTAGACCTTGTCCAGTGCTAGTTGACGCACGTGTGCTTGCAAATTTCACTTCGTCTTCTGTGCTGGGTTGGAGACTAAAAAATCCCCTGGCTATATCAAAGATTCCACTGGATCTTGTAGGGAAAGATGGTTTTTCTTCTTGTCCAAAACCAAAGAGTCGTAGCCCTTCTTCCATGGACTCTTCACTACTTGTATCAATGGTGGTCAGATTCACTCTTTTGATAAGAAGATCCTCGGTGATTGGATGCAGTATTGTCCGCAGTAAGATCGTCTCCAATGAGTTTACAGGACCTCAAGTGCATGAGAATGCAATTTGACAGGCCAAATCACTACCCCAATTAGTTTTTCATAGGTTTCTATCAAATTGAGTTTTTGGGTCCTGAAACAGTGGTTCATGCCTTGAAACCTGAAATGGTTCACGTCGTGAAGTAGTAGAAAGCATAAGTCGCTCACGTCGTGAACTGTTTACTGCACTTTTACATGTTAAGTAGACACTTCGGCCTCAACCCTCTTCAAGTCTATTTCTATTTCTTTTGATGTAGAAAAGAAAACTTGACCCGTCCTAGTCTCACTTTCCTTATCTCTCCTAACCTTGGGGGTTATTCCATTGATCCTCACAATGTTAGTCAACTGGGAACTAGAAGGTTGGGTTGGTAATTTTGGTCTTAGACCTTGTCTAGTGCTAGTTAACGCACGTGTGCTTGCAGATTACACTTTGTCTTCTGTGCTGGGTTGGAGACCAAAAAATCCCTTGGCTACATCAAAGATTCCACTGGATCTTGCAGTAGGGAAAGATGGTTTTTCTTCCTCTCCAAAACCAAAGAGTCGTAGCCCTTCTTCCATGGACTCTTCACTACTTGTATCAATGGTGGTCAAATTCACTCTTTTGATAAGAAGATCCTCGGTGATTGGATGCACTATTGTCTAGAGTAAGATCGTCTCCAATGAGTTTATAGGACCTCAAGTGCATGAGAATGCGATTTGACAGGCCAAATCACTACCCCAATTAGTTTTTCATAGGTTTCTATCAAATTGAGTTTTTGGGTCGTGAAATTGTGGTTCATGCCTTGAAACCTGAAATGGTTCACATCGTGAAGTAGTAGAAAGCATAAGTCGTTCATGTCGTGAAGTAGTAGAAAGCATAAGTTGTTCACGTCGTGAACTGTTTACTGCACTTTCAAGTAGACACTTCGGATTTTCAGGTCTAAGTTGCCTTGATCTGAGTCGGATAGATTTCAATTGTAAGATTAAGGTATTCCCCTAACTTTAGTCTAACAACCCTTAGTTCATGAATTAGATCCATAACTTACAGTTCACGTCGTGAAGCAGTAAGCAAGGGTTCATGCCGTGAAACAGGAAATGATTCACATTGTGAAGTTCTGAATGGTTCATGCCATGAAACCTGAAATGGTTCACGTTGTGAAGTGGTCAACGATTCATACTGTAAAACAGGGAATATTTCACGTCGTGAATTATCTCACTGCTAATTCATGGATAAGATTTCTTCAGATTTGTTGTGTCAAAGGTGTTAAGATAAGGTACCCTATTTTTGGCAAGGTAATTCTAAAATTTGTGGTGCTGATTGCAGAAGGTGGTTCACACCGTGAAATAGCAAGAAATGGTTCACGCCATGAACCGTTTTTTGCACTTTCACGTGTTAAGTCTCCGCGTTGATAGAATGAAGTTTGGAGTGTAATTTACCTATCCAAATGTTCCAAAATGGTTGTATACTAAGGGAAATGTAATGCAAGTTATAAGGACAACCATTAGCTCCTTGTTTTTGTAATTTTTATGAATTTTTGGGAAAAAATAGAAAAAGTATCACACCTGCTCACTCATGGTAGCAAGTTTTATGATGAAAACATCAAAGCTACCGTACCTCCCAAGAAGGAACTCCACACAAACACCAATGGGAGAACCAATAGACATAACAATGGTTGGGTACTTACCAATGCTTCGAGCTCGTGTCCCTTGAGGCTCCCCGAGCTCACTTTGAAAGCTCCACTCCTCCAAACACCACCTCCACACTATCACCATGAAGTCAGTCACACCACGTATGCAAGACAACCACCTCTCACATACATGCATAGAAAAGAAACATGCAGTAGAGTACACACTCTCTCTCTCTCTCTCTCTCTCTCTCTCTCTCTCTCACACACACACACACACACACACACACACACACACATACAAGACAAAGCAAGAGCTCTCATAGCACAAGAAGGGGGATTGTGTCTTTCCATTATGAGAAATTACCTCATATACAACTGGCCCTTATCCACACTTGGGCACCCAAAACTTACTAACTAAGGCCACAAAGCAAGAGCTCTCATAGCACAAGGGGGATTGTATCTCTCCATTATGAGAAATTACACCTTATATACAACTGGCCCTTATTCACACTTGGGCACCCAAAAATTACCTAGTATCTCATAATGTACAACTTTTATAGTGCCTTTGTATAACACTTATTAATGTCCTCAAATGGAGGATCATATTTGCTAATCCAAAATGGGATTAACATAGCCATTGGACCCATCCATGAAGAAATAAAGCACATGGCCGGCTACATCTTTCGAAACCCGCTCTATGAAAGGTAAGGGAAACCCATCTTTAATTGTGCACTGATTGAGGGGTCTGAAGTCTACACATATCTTGATCTTATCGGTCTTCTTTTTGGGAATCACCACTATAGGTGACAACCACTCGAAGTGCTCATTGTTGGGAACAATAAAATCGGCCTCTTCCATCTTGTCTAGCTCTTTCTTACAACTTTTGAATATTTTGGATTCAAGTAGTAGATGCCCTTCTTGACTGGCCGACTGCACTCTTTTAGTGGAATTCTGTGAGTGCAAATGACTGGATCTATCCCTGGGAGATCCTCATAGGTCCATGCAAACACATCTTGGTGTTCTTTGAAAAAGTTGGTGATTCTCTGAAGAGTAGAAGGGTCCTCCCAGGCCCAAGTTGCTACTAAGATGGGGCGTGGCTCCTCTATTGTGCCCAAGTTCAACTCTCTCACCTCCTCGTGGTGGTAAGTGGTGGTTGGAAGAAACGTTGGTGATTCTCTGAAGAGTAGAAGGGTCCTGTCCTCCCAGGCCCAAGTTGCTACTAAGATGGGGCGTGGCTCCTCTATTGTGCCCAAGTTCAACTCTCTCACCTCCTCGTGGTGGTAAGTGGTGGTTGGAGGAGGAGCTATGCTTAGTGCTGCTTGATGGAGAGATAAGGGGTCATGGGTTGGGGTGATGTCTAGAGGGAAATCACCAATGCATTCCTCCGCCAGCCAGCATGTATCTCTTCTATTGGCAAGGCTTCTTTCCTAGTCTTGAGGTGCGCTTCCTGCCTCTCCTTGGCGGAGTGCGTCTAGGAGGGGTTATAGGCACCTTTGATGACTTCTCTTGAGAGACCTTTTTTCTAGGTTGTTTAGAAAACTCGGGTTCTCCTTGACCTATGACCTCTAATGCTTTGTGTTGAGACACTGGTGTAGAGGAGGAGGTCAGAGTGAGTAAGGATTCTATCCAATCCCATACTACTACTTCTTCTGAGAGCTCTTCTTCTTGGGAAACCTCTTGAATGGGGTATGGGTCTAACTCCACTATGTCCACCATATTGCACTGGAACCCCTCATAGGAATGTAACCGATTCCATAGAGGTTATGCCACCTCTCCTTCTGAGCCGAATGGATCCCAGGCCTCCTCCAATGGTAATCCTTTCCATTCCTCCTACTCTTCCTCATCACTGGTTCCTCCCTCCCAAAAAGGAATCATGTCATGTAGGGCAGTTCCCCTTGCACTCTCATTGGGGCCTTTTTCCAAGGGTAAGGTTACCGTCCCCTCCTGGTTAGGGATATGCAAGATGTCCAAGCCCCAATCATGGATCACCTGCCGAGTTGCCCTCAACCAAGGCCTTCCAATGAGTAAGCTATAGGCCCCTCTAGTTGGTGGGAGGTCTAGCATCACAAAATTCATTTCAAATACTAATCCCTCAAAAGTGATCAGAACTTGCCTCACTAGTCCCAAGGGCATCACTTCCCTCTAGTTTGCCACTCTAATGCCAAAGTGAGATGGCTTGGTAATTTGGAGACCCAAGGCTTTCCTTAGTAGCAGGCATGATGTTAACACTAGAACCACCATCCACAATGGCCCCAGTAATTTGAGTTCCTCCCATGGAGATTGTCACCCTCGAGCTTCGGTGATCCGCCACTCCTAGGGCAGTGAGGAATACCCTTACTTGTTGCATGGGCGACGCGTCGCCCACCACTACTAGATGTGGCTTCATCTTGAGTTTCCTAGAAATCCACCCAATGTTGGACTAAGCCTACCAGCTTCTCTCCTGTTTCTTGGCTCAAACCACATGATTGAGGAAGGGTGTTTTCCACCTTTGCCCCCCTGCCAACATTGCCTCCCAATGCAAATTACTAACCTTGGGTTGGCTAGACCCCTCACTCACCTTTGAAGGTATGGTGGTTGTGTTAAAACCCTAAGATCTCTCTAGATAATTAACATGCATAAACATGAATAAATCAGGCATATACTCTACCACCCAACCACCCCCGAGCCCAAGGGTTGCACACATGAAATATAATGGAGTACCACATACCTTCACCTTAGTGTCCCATACCACCAAGAGGTATAACTCCAATACAGCAGCACTCAGCTCAATAGTGAAATGGCAAGAATGTAGATACAATCCTCTACACAAGAGAACATCCCTTGAGTGTGCCCCATACCCCTATTATATAGGAGGGCCCTCAAGTGACTCTTGACTCTCCATTTCCCATGTGTGACCCTTGGATGCCTGACCCTAACCTTAACCCTTAAGGTTAGACCTAACCCATGCTCCACTAGAGCTTGTTCCCATGCTCCCATGCTCACAAGCCTAATGTGGGTTAGCCTCCTAGTATATGCACAAATAATGTGCACATAACATACTTCCCCTCTCTCAAAACATTGCACTCTTGCAATGAAAAGAAGGAAATTTGCGCTGAATATTCTCAACCGACTCCCAAGTCGAATCCTCTATTTTCCTATCTTTCCACAAAATTTTAACTTCAGGAATTAGTCGACTACGAAGTTTCCTTTCCCTGAATTCAAGTACCCTTTCAGGTTCATATGGAACATAAGATAAATCTTCGACTTCAACGAGTTCGTGAGGAGTAACTATGTTATCCTCACCTCCTAGCTTCTCTTTCAATCTACTGACATGAAAGACTGGATGAACTCTAACATGTGGAGGCAGTTTTAACTCATATGCAACCGTGCCAATTCGACGAATAACTCGAAATGGACCACAATATCTAGGAGATAATTTCGAGCATTTTCCCGTTGATAAAGTTTGAGAGTCTTTAGGAACTTTTAAATATACCAATGCTCCTGGTTCAAAAGACCGAGATGAGCGTCCTCTATCAGAATAAAACCGTGCTCTATCTTGAGCACTCCTGATAGAATCTCGAGCTTCGATCAGCATTTCTTGCATATCACGCAAGAAATCCCTCGATGCATCAAGCTTGATGTCCTTAAGACCAACATCAATAGGTGCTCTGGGTTGATATCCATACATAAGCATAAACGGACTAAAACCTGTAGCCGTATGTTTAGAACTGTTATAGGCAAATTCCATCAGTGGAAGATACTTTTCCCAATTTGATGGTTTTCCAGAGACATATGCACGAAGCATATCCTCTAAAACCTGATTCACCCGCTCTGTTTGCCCATCAGACTGCGGATGATCAGAGGAACTCATACTTAAAGTTGTTTCCAATTTCTTGAAAACTTCCTGCCAAAAATTAGCCGTGAACTTAGAGTCCCGATCGCTCACAATATCAGAAGGTAGACCATATAGTCTAAATAGTTGCTCGACAAATTGGTATGCCAATTCCGAAGCTTTAACTGTTGTTTTTTGTGGGTAAAAACCTAGCCATCTTTGTCAATCTATCCACGACTACCCAAATGGCATCGTGACCCCTGCTGGTATGTGGAAGTCCCGTAATGAAATCCATGGAAATACTTTCCCACTTTCTAGACAGAATGTCCAAAGGATGTAATAACCCAGCAGATTTAAGGTGTTCAGCCTTGTTTATTTGACATTGATGACATTGGACCACATAACTCTGAATAAAATCTTTCATTTTTGGCCAATAAAATGTCCTTCTAACTAAAGCCAAGGTACGCTGTATGCCAGGATGTCCTGTCGATGGTGCATCATGGCACTCAAATAGGATCCTTAACTTAATTTCCGGCACATCCGCCGGCACGCAAACCTTATCATTTCGGAATAAAAGACCATTCCGAAGAAAAAATTGGTTGGCTTTTCCTTTCACCAGGTTTTGATCTACTACAAAGTTGGACCCTGATTTTGCCAGATTCCAATATTTTCCAAAGAAAATATCTATGCTGCAATTTTCCGTGAGTGAATCGTACAAGTTAGAAGTAATCTCAGTGAAGCAAAGCTCATTAACTTCACCGATTCGACTCAATGCATCAGCAATGCGATTTAAGCTACCCTTTCTGTATTTAATCATAAAATCGAAATCTTGCATCAACTCAGCTCATCTTGCTTTTCTACCCTTCAAGTCCGGTTGATCACAAATATACTGTAAAGATTGATGATCTGTTAAGACCATAAACTGAGACCCGTAAAGATACTGTCTCCATGCCTTTAAAGCATAAATGATTGCATACAACTCTTTCTCCTGAACTGGGTATCTAGTCTGTGCATCATTGAGTTCCTTACTCTCGAAGGCCACAGGCTTCCCATCCTGGAACAAAGCTGCGCCTACCGCAAAATCACTAGCATCAGTCTCAACAATGTAAGGTCTGCTAGGATCTGGCAAAGCTAACACAGGAGCATCTCGAACTTTATTTTTCAAAATTTCAAAAGCCTCCTGTAGCTTATCATTCCAACAAATTGGAGAATTGGACTTTTTATTTTTACCTTTAAGAAGATTGGTAAAAGGTACAGTCAACTTCGAATAATCTTTAACAGATTTTTGAAGAAATACCACAAAACCTAAGAAAGATCTTAGCTGTTTGACCGTACGTGGAACTGGCCATTCCAAAACCTTTTGGATCCGATCCAAGTCTATACTTAAGCCATCTCGAGAGATCTTATGACCTAAATATAACAATTCCTGAGCCTTCCTAGAACCTCTTTAAGATGACTCTCATGCTCATCCAAAGTTTTGCCTAGATCAGATGATCTTATTGATAGGTTGCATGGAAATACATCCTGAAATTCACTTTTAATGGAACTTAACACTTTACTTTCCCAAACATCTAAAGAAACAGTGTTTGCATCAAAATGAATATACGAAGACACTGGATCCATAACGAACTGGAAAAGTTCATAGTTAAAAATATCTTCCATTAATTCCAGCTCATTGATAAAAGTTTCCTTGGGTACAACAATGTTTCCTTTAAGAGTTACAAGGCTTCCATTGTGATGAAAAGACATCAAATGTTTGACCCAATTAATAGAAAAATTCTTATTTTTGCTATGAAACCATTCCATTCCCAAAATTATATCAATATGACCCAAGCTCAAGACATGGAAATCAAGCCTATCTGAGTACAATTGGATGTCTAATGGTAAATTTGACACCTTCTTGTCCCAAAATTGGACTTGTCCTCCAGCCATCCTGACCTTGTACATGTGATCATTCTGCATGGTTTCCAGCTTCATCTTCTGTACCACAATATTGTCAATAAAATTGTGAGTACTACCAGGATCAAACAAGATATGAACCTGATGTCCTTTTACTGATCCATAAACACGAAATAATTCGTTTGGACCATAAACGTCTTTATTGAAAGTACAATCTGAACATTGGGTTCCTTCAAGATGTGAAACATTAACTTCAGAGAATTTACCTTGAAGTTATGTAATGTGAACAGATTTCCTTGGAATAAACTTTTTCGGTGCTGCCTTTTGAACAGGCGCCGAAGTTGTTGTAGCTTCATTCAAAGGACAAAATTTCTTTGTATGCCCTTTCTCTTTGCATTTAAAACATGTGAGTTTTTCCCTACTCACAAACTTCGGTTTTTTGCTGGCATTGTCACCATTTTTGGGTTTTGGTGTGAAAACCAATTTCCTTTTTTGTCCACTGTTTGAATAAGTGAACGTGGGTTTCTTTTCATTTGACGCTGGTTTTGATGAATTGGCGCCAACCATTGTCTTATGAAAAACCTGAGCAGCCTGAATAGCATCTTCAGCCGTTTTAACTTTGCACTTCTTTACCTCGTATTGATAATCACGAGATAATCCATTGATGAAAATACCACACAAAGTATGATCATTAGACTTGGCTTTAGCAGCCAACTGTCTAAATTTTTGCACATAGTTATCAAAAGACTGATTAGCCGTGCTATTTTTAACCAACTTGGCAATAACTTCGAATTCATCCTCTGGTTGGACAAATTCTTTTTTGAATGCAACTTCAAAATCTAGCCAAGTAGTGGGAATGGAATCCTCTTTTAGATCCTTCCACCAAGTCAAAGCTTTCCCCTTTAATAAACCCTGTGCCATTTGCAATTTCTACACATCAGTGAAAGGGTGAAAAGCAAAGTGTGTATTCCACCTGTTAAGCCAGGCATCCACACATTCTTGTGTCTTTTCTTTCTTCTCTCCGCCATACACCTTTGGTGCAAAAGACGGAGCAACTGCTTTGGTAGCTATAGGTGAGGTGGCCAGAAGAGCTTTCTGCAGAGTTAAAATCTGCACCTTAAGTGATTCCATCTCATCATGGCACTTTGTTATAGTAGCCTCGAGACGTTGTGTCACCTCCAAAAATTCGCTCTTTGCTACTGCCTCCTCTTCTTCATCATGGAACTTATGATCTTCCCTTCTAAGGTTGGGATGATCACTCATGTCATCGACATTATCATTGACTGAGAAGTCAATATGAGCCATGGTAAATGAGTTTTCTTTGAATCTGGGTTAAACTTTTCTTCACCTTTTTCTTGACCCCACTTGACCAAAAGTTCTAGCAAATTAATTCACTAGAGATAACTGCACATAAGAAAAATGCTTTAATTAGCATTTGGTGGCTAGACATTGGCTAAAAAATCATGAAAACATCGTCTAGAATCAATCCAAACGACTAAAATATTAATACAAGGCATGCTCGTATTAATAAAATGCGAATAACCCGCATTTGTTTAGTGTGAGTACATAAAAAACGTACTATAACACCAAATATCCCTCGAAAATAAAAATTCTCGAGAAAAAAGAATTACCATGATTTTTTCCTAATTTTTCCTAATTTCATAGGGCCTCAAAATATGTTAATTTTGAAAACCACCAATACCCATCTTATGGCATTCCAAACTTATAATTTTCCAGAAAATTTTTAGCAAAGAAATTTGCCAAAATACCATTGATATTTTTTAAAAAAAATTTACCAGTTTCTAGGATTTCTAAAAATAATTTCTAGAAATTTCCTAAGTTTTCCTGAGAATCCCATCGTTCACGAAATTTCCAATTCCGCTCGACAATTCTCAAATCCAATGAAAATTTATAATTTTAATGGATTTTCTAATTTTCTGGGTCAAAAATATATTTTTAAAGGAATTTGAATGGTCATAGGCACCCGAAAGGACACACCACATGCCAAACACCAATCCCACATTTTCTCGAAATTTAAAATAACATTTCTCTCATTTTTCACTAATTTTAAAGAATTTTTTGAAATTTTTAATTAACCCCGAACGCATTAGAATACGAACGGTCAAAAAATTTCGGAATTCCAATGGTTTTTCCGGAATACGGAAAGCCAAAAGTTTTGGGAAAATGAAAAGACAAAAAAAATCGGAATGTGAAAGGTCAAAAGTTTCCGGAATACGGAAGGTCAAAAGTTTTTCCGGAATTCGGAAAGCCAAAAGGTTTCCCGAGAATGCGGAAAGCCAAAAGGTTCAATGAAGAGAAAAAAAAAATTCCAGAATAAAGAATACAATTTTCAGAGAAATAATGTATTTTTTCAGGATTTTTTCCTTTTTCCAAGCTTTTCCAAATGAAGGTATCTTGAAAAAATATACCTTTTTCTTTTAAAAAAAATTTCTCCAAAAAAAACTTATAAGCTTTTAATAAAAAGCTTTTTTTTAAAAAATTTATAAGGGGGGGCCGATTTTTGCCCGGCGCAGCCCCCCCCCGCCCTGCGCCTGTGCGTGGAAAAGCCAGAGAGGAGGAGGGAGCAATCCTCTCCTCTCTCTTCTCTTCTCTCTATCCTTTTCATACCCACCCATCTCTTCTCTACTCCTCTGTTTAGAGATTAGAGAGATGCTTAATTACTTATTAATCATAATTAGTGTTTAATTATGATTAATATTTAATTAAATTATCTTATTTAAAATAAATTCCCACATATGAGAGAGAAATGGAGGTAAAAAATTTCAGATTTTGAGGAAGAGAAGAACTTTTTGCACACGGTAGAGAACTCACGCATCAATTGAGTGCCCCACATTGCTTTTTAGCAAGAAAAATTGGCAGAAAATTGAAAACATGCCCGCGGAAAACCCGCAAAATGCATTAAAAATACATTTTTTACCAAAAAAAATACTCAAAAAATCTCTAAAAAATTAGGAAAAAATTCCTAAAAATTTTAGAAATTTAGGAAATCCATTCTACCGACAATATTCACTATAAAATATGTGAATTTTGGTAAGAATTTCCATTAATGCTTATTTTAACCATTAAAAATAGAAAAGAAATAGCATTAAACTCACGGAATTCCCCCGCAACGTCGATTCGTCCATTGAGTAGAAGTAACACGTGTTCCAATAGCCATATCGACGATCCACGAGCAAAATCACCAAAACAAACCAATAAAATAACATTTTATTTAGTAAATATAAAAATTTACTTTAAAAAAATGCCAAAAATCGGAATAAGAAAGTAGAAACAACAACAATTAACTAGAGATTGCTCTGATACCACTGTTAAAATCCTAAGATCTCTCTAGATAATTAACATGCATAAACATGCATAAATCAGGCATATACTCTACCACCCAACCACCCCCGACCCCAAGGGTTGCACACATGAAATATAATGGAGTACCACATACCTTCACCTTAGTGTCCCATACCACCAAGAGGTATAACTCCAATACAGCAGCACTCAGCTCAATAGTGAAATGGCAAGAATGTAGATACAATCCTCTACACAAGAGAACATCCCTTGAGTGTGCCCCATGCCCCTATTATATAGGAGGGCCCTCAAGTGACTGTTGACTCTCCATTTCCCATGTGTGACCCTTGGATGCCTGACCCTAACCTTAACCCTTAAGGTTAGACCTAACCCATGCTCCACTAGAGCTTGTTCCCATGCTCCCATGCTCACAAGCCTAATGTGGGTTAGCCTCCTAGTATATGCACAAATAATGTGCACATAACAGGTTGGAGGAATGACCAAGGTAGGGGCCGCTTCCTTCTCAATGGGTGGTGTTTGAATGAATTCCTCCATGGCCTCCTTATAAGCTTGTTCCACAATGGATGGGTGGACTGCACCATTAGGGGGACGAGTTGGTGTCTTTGGACTCCTTGTTGGGACCAAGTGAGACGACTACCACTATTAGAGTGTTAGCCTTGGGAGATGGCACCACTCCTTCGACCATATTAACCAGTGGGGTTTTAAGACAATCCGGGGTGTAGTGGTCTCGACTCTTGAGGCATAGGGGCGAGCCCTCTGGTACAATGCATTGAACTTGCATGTGGCCGCTCCCCCCACAACAGTAGCATATAAGGGGTCAGGTGGGGTTTTTGGGAGGACAAAGATTGGGAAACCTCTGGTTAGGCCGGGCCCATACATGTCATTAGGGCCGAAGGAAGTACTAGAGGAGCTGCTAGCATAAACCAGCGGGGTGGGTTTTGATAAGCTTGGGGTGTTTGTGAGATTGGCATGGGTGGGAGGTACAACTAATAGGTTGGGAGAGTTCCTGATTGATATGGGATTTGCATAGGCAGGGGGTTGTATGTTAGTGTTACTCCGAGATGAGATGATGTGGCTTGGGGCGGTTAAGGGGTTGGTACATAAGTAACCATGGGGAGGGAAGTGTATGTGGGGAAGCTAAGTAGGATTGGCCAGTGGGGTGACAAGGTTAATATAAGGTTGGGATTGGGGGGTAGCTATTCCTAATTGATGGTTTAAGAAGGGTGTTGGGTTTGGTTGGTGGTTAGGGACCTGGGCAAAAGTTGAAGCACCATTGGTTTGGGTCACCATGTACAGTCTTTGGTGAAGGGATTAAGCAAGGTGGCACCTTGCTTAAGTTGTTGTTGCATAAGTCAAAGTCCCTTGAGGTAGTAGCACTCCTTGTCCTCCTCATGGCCCGCCTTTGAGAAAAATAAGCAATATTTCTTGGTGGGACAACTACTTGGAAGATGGCCTTGGGAACTACATACCGGGTACCATGGACTCGTCTTGGGATCTTTGGCCTTGAGCTGCTCGATATCCTTCCTCGACCCTCCCATGACCGTGTCCTCTTGCTATGACCTTTTGAAATCTTTAAGCTCCTTCTTGAGCTTGGCGAGCTTGTCCATGGAAGTGGATGTAGAAGTTACTGCTAGGGCTAGAGGAACCGTTGGAGAAGCTGAAAACATGCCAAGGAGATAAGTGGGGACCAAGAGGTACTGCACTCCGCCACATGAGGCAAGCGTTCTCCAGTTGTGTAGCTCTCTCTTGGAAGTCTTGCAGGGTGCCTTGGGGTGGAAAGGTCTCTCTCATCTTTATCGTCGTTTGAGTAGGAAGTATGCGAAGCACCCACTGTTGCAGCATATAGTTTCTAGGATCTTGGGGTAGCTGAGTGACCAAAACTTTAGCTCTTGTGACAAGTTGGCCACCAATTCCCACGCCTTTATGGAGAGTTGGTTGAGCTCTTGAGTAATGAGGTGAAAGTAGTTCCCAAGCATAAAGGTAGCCAAGAACTATAGCCTAAGGGTGGCCCAATCTGGGAAGAAGTGATTGGTGGGGAATTGACTATACCACCAGTCTGCACTTTCTTCCAACATTGTCGATAACAAGAACAAGCGTGCATCATCTTGGTTGAGCCCTCTTGAGTCACACATAGTGAGAAACTACCGCACATGGTCTTTCGCATCTTCAGTGATGGTACCTTTGAAGCTTGGTAGTTTAAATTGCACGCGGTTAAGGACGAGCCGATGGCTCCAGCCCTGGTGGAGCTGCCATAGGGTTAGAAGAGGAAGATGCTCAGAGAAGAGTAAGGGAATGAGGAAGAACCCTACGACAACTACTTCGACAAGGAGAACAAAAGAGTGAATTACCTCTAGAAGCTTTAGCCTTCAGGGGCATACACAACACTCCTCTCACCACGATAAAAATCACCAAAAAAGAAAAAGAAAATTTTTTGAGACTATCCTTGCCCTCTAGGAGAGTCCTATCATGATCGTCAATTTTTGTCTTAGCTATGGATGACTCTGTCGGTCCTTGCTCTAGGGAACTCGTGGACTACCTACACAACATTATGGTTGGGGGAAAGGGAGCGTGGATCTTCTCAACTTGCCAAGGATGGGTCGATCTCACTGGCTAGACATGCAAGACCTATGCTCTATACCATCTACTACCATGCTCTCCAACCACCTCCTAGTACCGCAGTATCCCCACACAGGCCGCTCACTCACACCCACCACACTAACCACTCACTCACCTCACATGCATAGAGAGAGAGACAAAACACCACAAGAGCGTAACACTGCATACAAAATGCAAAAAAAGGATGATACAAGAGAGACTGTGATCCAAGAGAGAATTCGCTCCACTGTGGACAGAGTGCTCCCCTTAACTCCTCCTTGGGTGTCCTCCTCCTCAAAGTCCCAACCTCCATCATGTTGTGTAGAGGGAAGATCTTCCGTCTAGAAAAGGGAGATGGTGCTCAAAGAGGATCTCGCCCTGCCTTGGGAAAGGGAGAGGGGTGTTGCCTCCATGAGTACCTTTGGAGTTGGCCATGCACGTCGTAAGTGCCAATGGTGGTAATCGGAGGACCTGATGGCTTAGAGATGTCGGAGGGCGCCAACAGGGCACCGGTGTGGTGATGACAGTCGGAGGTGATAGTGGGAGGAGTTGCTCTTGGTAGAGTGTGGAGGACCTGGCTTCTTGTCCACAATTATTAAGAAGGATTTAAAACCTTCTATTGTTCCAACCATCCTAATGGTGGCAGGATCCTAGTTGTAGAGGTCCAGATAGAGAAAGAGAAGATATGGCTGATTAATATCTATGGGGCCCATAATCACAAAATCAAGGGGGAAATGTGGATCAATAGATTGGACATCCAACATTCTTGCATTCTAATGGGAGATTTCAATGTGGTGGAGAGACACCTAGATAGATGTGGGGGAAGCACAGTAATGATGGGACATGAAAAAAAGAGGATAGTCTCAGAGGGAAACATGGTCTAATTGATGGTTGGAAGTTGGGACCTTTGAGCTTTGATCTGGAAACTGATGGTTCGAAGCTGGGATGTTGGAGCTCTGATCTAGGACATACTTATTTTAGCCTGCAATACATGGGGTCATCCTTTAGAATAGATAGAGTTTTCTTTAGCCAACAAGCCTCTTGGGTGCCCCACACAATAGCCCTCAAAAGTGAAAACTTCTTCTGTTCTGTCTGACCACATGCCTTTAATGTGGGGTTGGCAAAGAACTCAATGGGGGGAAAGTGAACTTAGGGATTTCCCATTAAGAAAGCTAAGGGTTAATAACAATACAAGATGATTTGTTCACACTTCTCACTAAGGATGCTATTAATAGGCTTAAGAGCAAGGAAGGGGCATGAGGCTCTTGGAGAAAATTTTCCAATGAAATGCAAGGCTAATATTAGAAGAGTTGGAAAATTGAGAGCTCATCAGAAGAGACAAAAGAGGGAATACTGGGGGAATCTTTTAGACAACCTACAAAAGAAGAGACAACTTAATAGCTTGGCTAGGATAGAAATGGATTAATATGCTAAGTGCTAGACTCATTTAAACGAGGAAGATGCTAAATTAGCTAGTGAGAGAGAGAGAAAGGGGATATAATGCATTAACAATAAGAGAAAACTTGCCAAGTATTTGTTTAGACTAATCAAGGAGAGAGGGAACATAGAGCTACAAGGACAAATCAGGGATGAAAATGGACAGGAGCTAGGGGACATAAAACAGACTACCCCAAGGTGGGTGGACTTTCTGGGTACCACTTTGAGCCTTAAAGAAGATACCTCTGTAGAGAGGTTTCAAAGCACAATCCCATCTACTAAACTTGGTCAACACTAGCATTAAACTAGATAGAGCTAGATGGTTTGACATTGACATGGAAAAATGCTCGGAGACACTTAGGAAACTGGATGAGGAAAAATCTCCAGGGTGGGATGGGCAATCTTTTGAAATTTTCCTAGCATTCTGGGACTCTTTGAAAGATTGAATATGGGGGGGACACCTGCAAAAAGAAGGCCTTCTCCACAGGAGATCTTGATAATGACTCAAGAGAAGGATTAATTAATTTAATCCCTAAACAACTTGCCTGCACACAATTTAATCATTGGAGGCCTATCACTCTTCTCACTATGATATAATTTTTTTTGGCAAAGGTTATAGCTTTGAGAATCAGCCCTGCACTTCAAGAGATGATATCTAGCAAACAATATGGGTTTATCAAAGGTAGTTCCATATATAACATCTTTGCAGCTCTGTTAGGAAAGAACCTAGCTCAAAAAACATGATAGGAATGTGTAGTATTCCAACTAGACCTAGAGAAGGCATATGTAAGAATACACTAGTAATTTGTAGCTAGAGCCATGGAGAAGATGGGCTTTGGCCACCACAGGATGGATGCATGCATATACACTCTAACAACTGGTACTCATTCTATCAAATGGGAGGCTAGTGGGGAGATTTGAAATTAAAAGGTTTGTAAAGCAAGGCAACAATCCCATAGCTCTCGTGTTGTTTGATGTTGCTTCTTATCCCTTAATAATAGCATTAAAGGATGCTAGTGAAAAAGGGTTTATAACTGGACTGAAACTTAGGAATGGGGAACAATTAATCATTCAATGTTTTGCTAATGATTCTCTGCTATTCTTGAGAGTTGACAATGAAAATGTGAGAAATGCCCTATAACTAGTGCAAGTATTTGCAAAGCCTCTAGATCTAAATGTAATATCCATAAATCTAGGATAATAAGTCAGACAGAAGTAGACAACTTTGACATGGAAAGATGGGGCTGTGATGTCATTAAAAGAGGAAGGATCATTAGGTCCCTAGGGGTCCCCATGGGAGAGAGTGAGCAACGAGGACTTGATTGAATGGGCTATTGAGAGATTCTGTTCCAAGATTAGGAAATGAGAAGGGATAAGGGTATCTTTTCATGATAGGATTGCCATAGTGAACACAATTCTTAATGCATACATCCTGTTTATATGTCATATGAGATAGAGTTCAAGAAAGGACATTGGAAAGAAATTATTGCACTTATCAGGGACTTTTTATGAAGGAATGGCCACAATGGAAAAAAGGCCCTATCCTTGCTGGCTTGGGACAAGGTAGCTCTCCCCAAAATTCAAGGAGGCTTGGGAATTCTTCATCTCCTCTCTCACACTAAAGCCAAAATATTAGTTAGTTTCCTCGAATTTCTTAAACAAGAAAGTATCTGGGCTAGGATGCTGAGAGAAGAGATAGAGGGGGCAGAAGTCCAGCTTAGGGGTAAGTGGCTTGGTCTCAAGAGAGAAAGTAATAGGTCAGATCAACTAGAATGGGTGCACCAAGATCACTGGAATGGGTGCACCAAGATCACTGGAAATTCTCTATTGAACCTAAATATTTGGTGGACCCATATATTTAAGCCCCCCTCTAGCCTTGCTGGATACTAGGGTCTCCAGAAGACTGAAGAATAAGGGATTGAGGAGATTAGAAGACATATGGGATTTCTCTCAAGCAGGATGGAAAGAGCTCCATCAGATTATAGGAGAGGTCATATTGCAGGATGGAAAGTGCTCCATCAGATTATAGGAGAGGTCATATTGCAACAAAGTGAGATTTAGGTCCCGAGCTCAGTTCTTGTTGAGGTGGAAAAGAATTGGTATTCTATAGCATATAATGAAGACTCCTAGATTCAGGATTGAAGCTGGTTTAATGGGGCTAAACTGGATAGAATTAATACACAGACATTGTATGAAGAAATGCGTAAAGGGAAAATGAATGTCAAATATTGCATTAAAGTTTGGAGAATCAGTTGGGATGGGAACATTTGGAAGAAAAGGTGGAATCTCATATGGGATGCTTTGATCCCAGTGAAAGCCCAAGTGTTTTTGTGGAGAGTCTACCTCCTGGCTCTACCTCTTGGGTTCAAGCTACTCCAAAGGAACTTTGGTGTTAGAACATGCCCCAGTGTAATAAAGTAGGAACTTTATTCAATATGGTTAATAATGGGACAAGTCCATGTATAAAAGAGGGGACTTGGACCATGGTTGTAACTTTTGATGATCATTTTTTAGAAAATTGAAACTCATGTTTCTTGGAGCTCATGGCTTCTCTCTTGGCTTGTGGAAGGCTATTTCCATTCTCTTGGTGAGAGACTAAACACACTTAGGCATCATGTTTACATGGTGATTACTCATATTTTCATGCATTACATCCCTTCATTCCAATTGGTATCAGAGCTCTTGATTTTGATCATGGGCATGCATGGGTTGTTGGGAAAATTTGCTTGAAAATTTGAGTTTCTTTTAATTTTTTTTCATTTTCTTGTAATCCTTGAGTGATTCTTGACAAATCTTCTCTAATCTTGCTTAATCTCATGGATATGGTGAGCATTTCATGGAAATTGCTTGAATTTTGAGTGATTTTGGTCAATTTTGCCATTTTTGGACCAAATTTTGGGCCTCTGGACCAAAAATTTGGGACAGTCGGGCCAAAACTTAGGGCAAGTGACTAATTGCAATTAACTTTTCTGTTAATCATGATTAGTAATCATCTTCTTCTTCCTCAAGCTTTCCATAGCCATGGGATGCTCTTCCTTTACCCGTTTTGATGCCAAACCTTAGGGTTTTTGTAGAGCTTTCTGAGATCTTTCATTTGAGCCTCTTCTTGCTAATTTTTTTCTCAAGATTTGGGAGCTTTTGTTCATTCTTCCATGGCTGAAAGTTGAGCTTAACCTACCTTCCATTGAACCATATCTTGCATTGCTAAGCTTCTACACATTTCATATGCATGATTGGCATTCTAATCATCTCATGGAGGAGGCAAAGAAGCACACGGCGGGCTGCTGCAGGCTGCCGCCTCAAAACGGTGATTGAAAGTGTGGAGGGAGAGCTAGGGTACCTAGCTCTACTACCTCAAGAGTTGGAAGCTAGGCAATAGGATTCTTAGCCCTTGTTTGGAGCATATTTTCAAGTCTTATTCAAGCACATGGGAGATGTTATGTGGCTGCAAATTTCAGATCAAAAGAGAGCTACGTTTTTCTTCAACAAGAGGCTTCTTCAACATTTTCTACCATTGAAGCTTTCCGGATGACATTGATGAGTGGTTTGATCAATTTCTTGCAAGTTTGAAGCATTTGGTGGAGCTTGGGAATGGATTAGGGTTGGACACATTCAAACTCCCCTAATTTTCAGAAATTAGCCATTAAAGCTTGACCATTCACATGCCAATATTGCTTCTCCATGCATTATTGATGGCAATGGTGAAAGGAATTGATTCCACATGAGCTTGGCCAATTCATAGGTCACATTTTGGGGGATTTTCTTCATTATGTCTCATTTGGCATGCCATTGATGGAATAGCAAGCTTATGCAATGTTTTTGGAGTCCCTCATGCTCATCTTGATGCCATATGGACACTATGGATGCTATACATAGCCATGCCAATGCTATGTTTTACACATGGGCATAAGAGAGCATAAGTTTTGGAAGCATGCATTTGTCAATATGATGTGAAAGGGATTGTTGGAATGCAATTGCAAATGCCTTGATTGTGGTTAACAAATGCTTATGCAAATGCCATGGTGAGGGCATTGTGAATTGTTGGTTTGTGTTGGAGCTTTTGGATGATGGATTGAGGCATGAGTCCATGCTTTATTGGTGAGTTCTAAATTGTAAAAGGGCATGAGTCATGCTCAATACTTGTAAGCCAACAAACTTGTTCTATCATTTGATATTATCCACATCATTTTGTACCTACACTCACCATTGCTACCACTTCAAGTTCTATAGAATCTAGCAATGTGTGAGGGTACCTTGGCATTGGTTGGAGAGGCCAAGGGGAGAATGGCTTGAACTCTTTGTGCCGTGATTGCCTTGGAAAAGCGATACAAAGGGGGATTAGGTACACCGGTGTGAAGACATGGCCTCAACCTTCACCTTGGAGGAAAACTTGGTGAAGGGGTGAGAAGAGCTTGGCCGGGAGATCGGCAAGCTTCAACGCGCGTCCTCAACAATCCTCACCATCGACTTTGTGGATGCATTTGGGCAATGGGGCCCTTTTTCCGTCATATTGTGTGGATATTGCAAATGCTTTGATGGACAAAGAGTGCATATGATCTTTCATGACATTGTGGGATACAAAGAGTATTGCATGGTGATTTGAGAAGTTACATTTTCATTTGAGATTTGGTTCCAATTACAAAGGAGACTATGGCGGAATTTTTCCAACAAGGGAGCCAAACAAGCTTATTGATTGGAGATTTACCCCATGGATACACTTGAAGAGTTATTCACAACTACCAAGGGGAGAAACACCAATCATTTGTAGCCGGATTGAGCTTTGGGAATTTCTGGGATTTTACAAAACCCTAATTCAGTCCTAGGGTTTTTGGGATTAGGTCCGAGTGATTACACGACTCTATTCTACTCATTGAGAGTTTTCAAATGAGCCATAGAACCCCTTAATCGGATATCACAATCTTGGTCAAAGTAGTCATGTTGACTTTCTGGTCAAAGTCAAACAGAATATACTTCCACTTTGACTGAATCAAAATGCTTTTAGGGGTAGGTTCTATCTTCCATTAGCTTTCTATAGAGCCGTCAAAATCCTAATTCCGACATATATTTTGCATTTTAGAGCCAAATTACTACTTTCAGCTGTCCCGCACAAACCCTAAAACAGAGAGTACTTGCCCACACCTAATTCTTACTGTGTTCATTTGGGAGGATAGTAGACACCATTACCTACCCATAGAACCTTCTTTTGTCCAATTCCGACATCATTTGGGCATTCTACCAACATCTTGCATTTTCTTCACTATGCCGAAGGGAAGACCACGCAAGGGTGGGAATGTTGTGCAAGACATGATCATCGGTGATGAGGACATGGAAGGTAATATGGATGCAAGGGATGCATTCATCAATGAAGACAATGGGGGCAATGTACATAATCAAATTTCTCAAGGGACACAAGCGGCGGTTAACCATGACACCCTCATGCAAATGCTTGTACAACGGTTGGAGACCTTAGACTCCAAGCTTGATTCTCATTTTGAAACATTATCCTCACGGATTGGTGTGATGGAGGACAAGTTTAGGAAGTCTCAAGCACAAGAAAAGCATGGGAATTATGGTGACTATGAGCAAAGAAAAGGCAAGGGTATCTTGAATGAGGATTCCATGAAGGCCGTACAAGAGGATCCATTGGGAGCATCCACTCGGGGATTCATGGCGGATGGACCTCTTGTCAAGGATATGTTTCCTCCTTCTTTTCATTCGGGTTTGTCTCACCCTAATGCATCAAAGGGTCCTACCTCTTCTAGGGCAATGCATTCAAGGGAAGAGGATGAGGCGTTTGTGAATGATGGGGAGATTGCACTCGATTGGAATCAAATGTCCTTTACCCAAAGACAAAGGGATGCTCACGAGAAGTGGATGGAATTGTCGAATATCATCAAGAGGGATTACAAAGACTTTGCACAATTTATGGAGTCATACTCGAAGATGCAAAGATTCAAGCCCTCTACCCAACATGATAACCCATCCCACATATCTTCCAAGGATGTCAAAGACAAAATCTCACTATCAAAGTTCAAAGGTGACGGGTCATCTCCGCAAGAGTTGGAGGAGTGGGCTACCAAGCTTGACACCTATTTCCAACTTTACCCAAAAAGTGAGCGTGATATGGTACAATTTTCTTCCTTACATCTTGAAGATTATGCTCATCAATGGTGGAGGCACTTGGTCAAACAAGGGAACACGCCATCAACTTGGGAAGGATTGAAGCGGGAGATGAACTTGGCCTTCATTTCACCCTTAGTGCTTGACCGATACCATGAAGAATGGTATGAGCTTTCTCAAAAGGGGATGATGGTGAGAGATTACATCAAGAGATTTTTGAAGCTTTCAATGTACGTGGAAGGCTTAAGTGAAGACATGAAGATGAAAAAGTTTGTGCATGGGCTCGAACACTTCATCAAGGCGGATGTGTCGGCTCAAAGGCCTAGCTCTCTCAAAGAATCTATGAGGTTAGCCGAACTTTATGAGCCAAAGTACAAGAGGTCTCAGCCCATGACCTTCACCAAAGACACACTCAAACCAACCACTACTTCTTACAATTTTGGGAAAGGTCCTACCTCTACATTACCATCCTCTAATCCAAGAACTCCTACATCATTTGGGGGTGGACAGCCAAAGAATGGGATACATCAATTTGATGCCAAAAGGAGTAGTGACTTCATGAAGAAGAAGCCCTTTCAACCCTTCAAGAAGACTCAAAGAATGGATGATCCAAAGATTGAGGAGTTGAGAAGCAAAGGGCTATGTTTCAAGTGCAAAGAGAGGTGGTCACCCGGGCATGTGTGCAAATCAAAGAAGATTGTGGCCACTATGATCCTCATGGATGAGGAAGAGAACAAGGATGACTCTCATGACATTGAGGAATGGGAGGATTGCAATGAAGAAGCACATGAGGAGTCACTTGAAGACCATTCTTTCATCACGGAGGATGGTGAGTTTCCGTTTGATCCGGGAGGTGGAGTTAAGGAAAGCCTTGTGGATGGAGACATGCCTACCAATGCAAAAATTTCAGCTTGCATATGCTCTATCTCACAAGAGTTGTTGGCGGGTTGCAAGAACCCAAGCACACTAAGGTTGGTGGGGACCATCAATGGGAGGGTTGCACATATTCTTGTGGATTCCGGGAGCACTCATAGCTTCATCAACTCTAAATCCATCAACTCTCTCAAACTCAACACAAAGAAGGCACCTACAACGTTCCAAGTGCAAGTGGCAAATGGGGAAAGTGAGAAGACTAGCTTGGTTTGCCCTTCTACAAAAGTGGTTTTATCCTCTTCATACACTTGGGAAGGTGATTTGGTGGTTTTGGATATGGGTCCCATCGACATTATCATGGGGTGTGATTGGTTGGCTTCACTTGGTGACATTCACATGAACCTTCAACAAGGTTTCATGAGCTTTCTACATCATGGGCAACAAGTGGTACTTGCTGCAAATGCACCTAAGAAGCTCTCTTTGATCACTCCAAGGCGACTCAAGAAAGAGATTAAGGCTTTTGGCACTATCTATGTGTTACATGTTACCCAAGAGGGGATGGAAGGCAGTGGACAGCACATAGATGAGGAAATGGCAACTCTTCTTAAGGAGTATGAAGATATTTTGCAAGTGCCAAAGAGTCTACCACCTAAAAGGGAGATTGACCATGCCATAGTACTTGAACCGAATGCAAAGGTTGTCAACAAGCCTCCTTACCGTTTGTCTAAGGTAGAAAGAGAGGAAGTGGCTAAGCAAGTGCAAGATTTGCTTGCTATGGGTCTTATTCAACCTTCACAATCTCCATTTGCATCTCCCGTTCTCTTGGTGAAGAAGAAGGATGGATCCTTTCGCATGTGCATTGATTATCGTGACTTGAACAAGGTCACAATCAAGAATAGGTATCCCATACCTCGCATTGATGATCTTCTTGATGAGCTCAAAGGGGCAAAGTTCTTCACCAAGATTGATTTGAGATCGGGATATCATCAAATAAGGATGAAGGAAGGTGATGAAGAGAAGACAGCATTTAGGACGGAAAGGGGATTGTTTCACTTCATGGTGATGCCCTTTGGTCTTACAAATGCTCCGGCCACTTTTCAAGCATTGATGAATTGGATATTGGCTCCCCTTCTTTTCAAGTTTGTGCTAGTGTTCTTCGATGACATCTTGATCTATAGCAAGAGCAAAGGGGAACATCTATGCCATGTGAAGCAAGTGTTTGAAGTGTTGAGGAAGCACAAGCTTTATGCAAAGGAGAGCAAATGCACATTCATGGTCAATGAAGTGGAATATCTTGGACACTTGGTGGGTGAGAATGGCATAAGGGCTGATCCTAAGAAAGTGGCATGTGTCAAAGAGTGGCCAACACCAAGCAATACAACTCAATTGAGAGGATTTTTGGGATTATCTTCTTTCTATAGAAGATTCATGCAACATTATGCATCCATTGCGGCACCTCTTACCGACTTGCTCAAGAGGGAGGCTTTCTTTTGGGATTCCATTGCCAACAAGAGCTTCAATGAGCTCAAGGAGTTGCTCACTTCAGCCCCTATACTTGTATGTCCGGATTTTGCAAAGACATTTTATGTGAGGGCGGATGCAAGTGGTAGAGGAATTGGGGCAGTTTTGTATCAAGAGCATGGAGTCATTGCATTTGAAAGTAGAAAGCTTACCGAAAAGGAGATGGGGCTTCATGTTTATGAGCAAGAGATGCTAGCCATACTTCATGCCATCAAGAAGTGGCATCACTATCTTTATGGTGCTCATTTCAAGGTGAGAAGTGATCATAGGGTGCTGAAATTTTTCCTCTCCCAACCAAATCTTTCTCCAAAGCAAAAGAGATGGCTGGCCACACTTCAAGGATATGATTTTGAGATATCCTACACACCCGGGAAGGACAATGTAGTGGCGGATGCATTGTCTAGAATGTGGGCATGCGCTACAACTTCAATCATGGAGGTATATAGTGAATGGATCAAGGGGATTCAAGAGGAATACCTCATCAATGAAGGTGCTGCCCATATTTATACCAAATTACAGCAAGGTGATGGTGGAGAGTTTCCTCATTACAAGCTTCACAATGGTCTCTTGTGGTACAAGGGTAAGGTGTATTTGGTTCCTACCTCATTCTACATACCAAAGGTGCTTCATGAGATGCATTCTTCACCACTTTCGGGCCATCTTGGTGTACTCAAAACCTATGATAAAGTGAGCAAGAGTTTTTATTGGAAAGGCATATGGGGAGATGTGAAGAAGTTTGTGATGGAATGTGCTTCTTGTCAAAAGAATAAGGATAGCCATCAACTCCCAAGTGGTTTACTTCATCCATTACCTATTCCGGATGGTAAATGGACTCACATTTCTATGGACTTCATCACGGGTCTACCAAAGACAAAGCATGGATGGGATCAAATATTTGTGGTGATTGATAGGCTTACAAAATCAGCCCATTTCATTGCTTCAAAGACCACTTATGGAGCATCTCATATTGCCAAGCAATTTTTGGAACATGTATTCAAGATACATGGCTTGCCACTCAACATAGTTTGTGATCGAGATACCAAGTTCATGGGGACTTTTTGGAGGTCATTATATGAGAGCTTGGGTACTCAAATCACTCCATCTACGGCCTATCACCCTCAAACGGATGGGCAAACGGAGTGCACAAACAAATGGCTTGAGGTGTACTTGAGGCACTATTGTCATGACATGCAAACATCTTGGGATGAGTGGCTTTATCTTGCTGAATTTTGCCATAATTCAAGCAAGCATTTGAGTATTGGCATGTCACCATTTGAGGCTCTCTATGGATATCAAGTACATGTGCCATCGATAGCCTTCCATGAAGACAAAGTGGTCAATCCATTGGCAAAAGAAGAGTTGGAAAGAATGAGACAACTTCTTCAACTTTGCAAGGACAATATGAAGAAGGCTCAAGATGTCATGAAGGCTAATGCGGATGTTCATAGAAGGAATGTGGAGTTTGAAGAGGGTGATTATGTGCTATTGAAGCTTCCCAAGAGTCGGCATAACGCTCTCAAAGGTGTAACCAACTCAAAATTGGCTCATAGGTATTATGGACCATACTTGATTATCAAGAGGGTTGGTGATTTGGCCTACAAGTTGGATTTGCCTTCTTCGACAAGGATCCATAATGTGTTTCATGTATCTAACCTTAAGAGGTTTATGGGATCTTTGCCTCAAGAGATGGAAGAGCTTCCACCCATGAATGAAGAAGGTGAGATCATTTATGAGCCGGAGAGGGTTATTGGCAAGAGGACAAGAGAGTTGAGGAATCGGAATATTGATGAATACCTTGTCAAATGGAAGCAATTACCCATGGATGAGGCTACTTGGCAATCATTGGAGTATGTCCAACAACATGGCTTACTTGTGGATGACTTTCCGTGACCAAGTGGTATGGTTTACTTGAGCAAATTGGGTAATATGAGGAGAAGTATACATGCTGTAATTTCTGGACAGCTTTGGGAAGGTCTACTATTGGGCCTATTTTTCTACTCCAACAAGCTTCATGGCGTATCCTAATGAAAGATTATGATGTGGGCTACATATGGCTGAGTGTACATATCATTTTCAGCCCAATATATGGAGTCTAAATGAAGGATTTTCAAGGGTCTTCATCGACTAGAAGGGCTGTCATAACAGTCCCACTCATACACTTTGGGCTTGAAGCTTTGTGGACTTGTACACATCCAAATTTTCATTGTATATGTGCTTTGGATGTACTTGAGAACTCTTAACCACTTCCCATTGATTACATTAGAGTCTCATACTTTGAGATTGTACATGTTATTGATTTTGAGGACAAAATCTTTGGGAAGGGATGGTTTGTAATAAAGTAGGAACTTTATTCAATAGGGTTAATAATGGGACAAGTCCATGTATAAAAGAGGGGACTTGGACCATGGTTGTAACTTTTGATGATCATTTTTTAGAAAATTGAAACTCATGTTTCTTGGAGCTCATGGCTTCTCTCTTGGCTTGTGGAAGGCTATTTCCATTCTCTTGGTGAGAGACTAAACACACTTAGGCATCATGTTTACATGGTGATTACTCATATTTTCATGCATTACATCCCTTCATTCCACCCAGACGCAAAGTTGCTATTGAGGATGGGAGGCATGCTTTCAGGAGAGCCCTACTAAGAGGATTTTGGGGGAAAGTAGGTAGATGGGTAGAGGACAATCTAGGAGTGAGAGGGTCTTGGTGGGACTGGTTATTGGGAAAGTTATACAAGATGATTGATGAGATTGATTTGATCTTTTGTATCATTAGGTATAAGTGTTTGTGGGTGATTTGGGTCTCTAGAAATGAGCTAATCTTTTGCAGGGGGACAAATAGGGAGTAGAGGCCATTGAAATTATGTTTAGAAGTGTACATTTTTGCTGGGCTATGTATCATATTAATAGGATGAATAATAATAGATATACTGAGGATGTACATGCATTACAATCTAGGATTAGGTGATATAAATCAGGGAAGGTGAAATGTTAATGTGTACTGGGCTAGCCTAATGAGTTTGATCACGCAAGTATACACATGGGATAATGTTAGAGTGAAATTGCCCAAATTTGGACCAAGATCCAGAAGGTGGTAACTAAAAGAGATCTTCATGGCCTTGGTGGAAACCATTTGGGAAGGAGGCCAACAGTGAATATATGGATTAAAGGAGAGGAGTTTGAACAATAGTCCCCCAAGGGATACACCTCTGATGTGCTTCTTATTGCATGTATGTAGTTGGGATACCACTTCACATGGGGAAATTCTTCTTTTTTATGGGAGGATGAAATGTGGGACTTAGTATGTAGTCTGTTGAATAGAAAGTGGGATAAAATCTGTGATGTAAATTTGGCATGAAAAATAGGTGTTTTCTAAGTGACTTTTTGTAAAGGGATGTTAATATTAATAATATATATAATTATTGTTCCCAATAAGAAAAAGAAGAAGAAGAAGAAGAAGAAGAAGAAGAAGGAGTCACTTCCTTACAAATTTCATAGTATTGTGCACTTGCTATTACCATGTTACACATGTTTTTGTCTTTGCCTTGATCATGTTAAATTCTCTAACTTTTTACCCCAACATAAGATGAAGGGATTTTGTTAGTGTTTCTAACATAGCTAAGGATATTCTTTCCAATTGACAACTCTTCGACAACAAACCTCATTGCCTTTATCATGTTGAAATTTGTGTTGAAGCTTTTGATAGATACACATATGAAGACAAGTTGTCCCTTACGTATGTGTTGTAGCATGATTGTTGGTTGAGATACTCTATCATCAACCTAACAAATGCAAATGGAATGTTTAAAAGCATCATGCAAGTCCAAGGGCTTGACGGAGCATTTTCATAAGAAGTTTAAGATGAGACAGGTATGTAGATGGCTTTGTGGTAGGTATTGATTCGTAGCCCTTGAGTTGAGCAAAGACACAAGGGCCTACTCAGATTTGGGCATGTGAACCATGGCTATGTTGTCCATAGCATTACATACCATAGTGGCCCTTGTGCTCTGTAAGAAAATATGATGATGGCTTGGCTTTTGTGATATGTAAGTCTCTACAAAGATGGCTATCTACCATGTGCGCATGTGCAAGGGATTGTTGGAATGGGGTGTGTAACATGTAGATAAAGTACATAGATGAAATTTTACTATCCCTTCATGTGCGAATCCTTTCAAGTTTCAAGTTCTTTCAACCCATGTTTGGACGATGAAAAAAGTCGTCTTCAAAACTAACGTTCACTTGATAGAGTTCGTATGCACGAGCCTGAACTGACAAGAGAAGGGACGCGTGACTCGTGAGAATTCTAAAATACATCAGGTGGTAGACTATATTTAGTTACACTACCAATTTTCAAAGAGGCAAAGGGCAGCATTGGAAAGTGAGGACGAGCAGCAGCAGGGAAAGCGCATCTCATCATGTGGAGCTTCAGCTGCGCGCCTAGTCTCTCTCTAGACTCTCTCTCTTCTCCTGTTGACCCACTTTTCCACAGGGACAAGCCGTCACTGTATTTTAGAGCCCATGGGATGGGACCCGACCGGTCACCGCCGGTGGGAGAGGCGAGTCGGCGGACAGCCCGCCAGCCCGGGACTGCCCTGTTTCCTGCGTGCGGGGAAAATGTGCGAGACGTCACAAGGCGGAAAATGGGTGGGGCCCTTTAACGCAGGGGAGGCCTGTGCGTCATATCAAACAAACTGTCTCTCACACACACACACACACACACACACACACGTACGCGCTCTCTGAGCCTCTCTCTCTCTCTCTCTCTCTCTGTCTAGAGTCTACACACTCTCTCACGGTCTCGCACAGACAGGGACAGTGGAAGTAGCGTTTGGGAGTGTTGGTAGACGAAGTTCGCTCACCGTGCGAGTGACGAGTCGACTGACTGCCCATTCTTCTCGCGCAGACGAAACTTGCCTCTGATGTTGCCCGTGAACACTTCTCAGCTCCAGGTTATGGCGGGGCTATACATTCATCACTGACACGTACATTCTCGCACACAGGCACAGACAGAGAGACAGAGGCAGAGTGAAGAGAGCGAGTGAGGAATCATTGCCCTAAATTATCCATTACCATCATCACGGCTTTGCTTGCATCGCGGTGTACTGAATTTACCCTACCTCTCCTCTGAAGGCCCCATTTCCTTCTTTTTTTTTTTGGATCTGTGCAGAGGAGCAGCGGGAGGGGGCAAAGGAGTTTTGCTTTGCAAGGTGATGGCCTCTGTGAGTCACATAGGGCCTGCTGGAGCAGCAGTGAAATCTAGTAGTGGTAGTGGAGCCCTCATCAACGTCGAGCACCTCCCAAAAGAGATGCACGAGATGAAGATCCGGGATGAGAACACTGAAGACAAGGTAAGCCAGGCCTAATGCATTCTCTCTAAACTTGATAAGCTCCCGCTAACGTTAGCTTACCATGAAAACTTCAACTCAATTTCGCTTCCAGTGTTCTCTCCCATGTTTGTTAATGTTGGGCCCCTGTGTTGTGCAGGACATAGAAGCTGCTGCCGTCGTCAATGGTAATGGCACTGAAACAGGGCACATCATTGTCACCACCATCGGCGGCCGTGACGGCCAACCGAAGCAAGTAATTTACATAATTTCCATTTCTTTTCTCAGTTGCATTGTGTTTTTTGTGACGCCCCCACATCTTGAGCTCAAAGAGGAAATTTTCATGATGTCTCCTCTGTTCTCATCTTGTATCCATCTTGTAGACCATCAGCTACATGGCAGAGCGGGTTGTTGGGACTGGATCATTTGGTGTTGTTTTCCAGGTTTGCACCTTGCTTGAAATATCTTGTAATTGCAATCAGTGGCACAATGCTATGTAAAGTTTTCTACAGAAGGAATGTGGCATTGCAACTCTCTTGTGTGCAGGGAAAATGTCTTGAAACTGGAGAGACAGTGGCAATCAAGAAGGTCCTACAGGATAAACGGTACAAGAATCGCGAGCTTCAAATCATGAGGCTCCTTGACCATGCCAATGTGGTGTCACTCAAGCACTGCTTCCACTCCTCCACAGACAAAGATGAGGTTTATCTTAATCTGGTCTTGGAGTATGTTCCAGAGACAGTTTATCGGGTCGCGAAACACTACAATCGAATGAACCAGCGGATGCCACTACTTTTTGTTAAGCTCTATGTCTACCAGGTTGCTCGCTGCTCACTAGACAATTAATATGGTTTCTTTCACTGGTCATGATTTCTGCATTAGGTTCGGTGATGTGTGTATTGACGTTTGTCATGATACCTGATAGATATGCCGGGCACTGGCTTACATCCATGGACCTCTTGGTGTGTGCCATCGAGACATCAAACCCCAAAATCTTCTGGTAAGTGTAAAAAGCTTTTATGCAGTGGACAATTTTGTGGGGAGGGGGGGGAATCTGTTCATGAATACTTTTTGTAACATGAAAATCGTAACAAAGATTTTGGACTCCTCTGGGGGTCTTGGGGCCTAGTCTCTAGGAGTCTCTAAGGAATAATCCTAAAAATGCCAAGTGGATGGGGTGTGCAAGTCTGGAATATGTAAAGCCTACCTTTTAAAGTGTTGTACGACCTGACATTCTATCCTGTCCCATTGGACATTGGAGCTCTCTCTCAAACCTTGCCAATTAAGGTGCTAGTTCTTTAATCTCTTGCTCGTGTTGGTAGTCCAGCAGCCCCTTGTTTTTGCTAATCTTTTCTTAGTCGAGCTTTATTTACTTCTTAGTAAATTTTCCAATCTGTTTAGGTTAGAATTGAGATTTTCTCTCTTATATTTTCTAATTCTAACCATCATACAACAACTTCAACTCTGAGTTAGCTCTGCATCATATCACATCAAGAGCTCATATGTAGCAATGCTTGCAGGATGGCTTAACCTGATTTTGTGTGCTCTATAGGTGAATCCCCACACCCACCAGTTAAAACTGTGTGATTTTGGAAGTGCGAAAGTTCTGGTAAGGCATTATTGGCCATCAATATCTACTAGTTCTCTTTTCAAGACATACTGGCTCTTTACATCTTCAATCTGTTGAAGTTGGTTTTTCTGTTTGAGAGTTTGCAAGAGGTGGAGCAGCAACATGAAATTTTAGCTTTCCTTCCATCAAATCAAAAGCTGAGAAGAGTTCCAAATTAAATAAGGTTTTTGCATCAGGTCAAGGGAGAATCAAACATCGCCTACATTTGTTCACGTTATTATCGAGCTCCGGAGCTGATTTTTGGGGCCGTGGAATACACCACGGCAATAGACATTTGGTCTACAGGATGTGTCTTGGCTGAACTCATGCTTGGACAGGTACATTTTGCCTTTTGAATCTTGCGTAATGATTGGCAAACTTTGCTTATTTGTGGGGGCACATCCGCCTTACCTTGTCTGCTTGCATGATGATCCACAGCCTATATTCCCTGGTGAAAGTGGTGTCGATCAACTCGTAGAAATTATTAAGGTATTTTGGTACCTTCTTCAGTACATTTTTATATAAAAAAGATAGATAGTGTATTATTCAAAAAAGCTATCAAAAAACATATGCATCAAGCTTTTTAGAGAAGCTTAACTCAGTTCATGGATAGTGTTTTTTTAGTTAAAGCTAAAATGGCTTGTGCGAGCTCTTCTTCCTCGATCGTCACTTGATTCCCTACTTCATTCCATCTTCATCTGCACATATAGAGCACTCTTCAAGCCAGGGCAATTGAAAGAGTAATCTGCTTTTTGCCGTATAGAACAAAGCAATGCATTTAACTATATAATTCTTATATTATGCACCAATGATAGGTGTTTATTTTAGTGGTGAGAGAAAGACCTTAAAGCTTAAGCTTTTGGCCTCAGTAAATGCTTACGAAAAGTTAAAACTGTAAACAGCTTGAAGCAGTTCTACTCAAGCGAATTTCTTTGATTTTCAATTTATTCGTGACATGATAATTTTACCATTTTCCAACGAAAGATCCTTCTATTAGTTATAAAGAAAAACCAGCCGTACGGCTGAACACAATGCTACTAAAAGAAGACCAAATATGCATTTGAGATAAGGAAGGTGGGGCTCCCTGCTAGGCTGGCTGCTCTATCGGAGGGAGGTAGGGCCTGTAGTGCCAAATAGCTCCGCCGTTCTCCTTGGATAGGAAGGGTCCGGGGCTCTAGGCACAGCAGAAAGCCTGACGCTACTACTGTATGTGCTCCAACTCACCAGTAAAGCACTCAAAAACGGCCCCGGAGATTGTGTATGAGATCAACCCAAAATGAAGTGGATGATCTTTGCTTTGGGTGGGGGGTGGGTTGTATCAAGGTGTCGATGGCCTCGCTTCATCGGTCTTGCCAGATGTGCCAAGCATCTATGTTGTTGATGATCTCCCATCACGAGCTAGTGTGCGACTCTCGAGTCCAGCATCATATTGGAGTTGTTGCAATGGTAGGCAGTAATCAGGGCATGGTAGGAAGACGATGATGATTCAGTTATCCACTATGCATCTTTAGCAGAGTGATTCTTGTATTTAATCAATTATCGATGATAAATAGTACCTGTATGAGTGGTGGTATGGTCACTGTCAAGGATAGATTTTTAGGAATAATTTTTTTGAGTCTTGTTATAAAAGAGGTGGGTCATCTAGAACAAGATAAAGTGGAAGAGGTCCCTTAAATTCGTCGCAGAGATGCGCATGCTGTGTTCATTATGCTCGTAAAGTAAGGCCTCGCCTGCCTTTGCAACCCAAGCTATAGCCCTCCATGTGACAGTATAGCAACGCTTGGATTGGAGGTGAACAAGCAGAGGATGCGCTGGCAAACCTGCTGTGCCTTGGGGCAGTACCACAGGCAATGTCTTTGGCTCTCCTTAGGGCTGCCACAATGGCAACAACTTGCTAGTTTGCATGCAATCTCCAGCCACGTGTCCACAGCCAAGCTCCGATGGGCCAAGAGCCAGAGAAAGGAGATTTCCGAGGATGGAAGCTGCACTAGAGTCTCGAGCTGGGCAGAGTAATCAAAGAATGGGATGGCCTCCTCAAGATCCTAAATCAATGGGACTCTCCATTGCCACTCTCAGGGGTTCCACTATATGTGAACCAGTGGATTGTTCTCTCAAAGCTATAAGTGCTAGGATATGGCTACAACGCCTCTAATGCTAAGAGGAGGGGTGTCTATTGCAACAGATCTCAAAATTGACTTCTTGGTCAATTTCACCTAAGTTGACATCCAATTGTTGAAATTTCTTAGAAGTATTTCACTAGCTCTTTACTTTCTCATTTTCTTCTAATTTATAAATCCCAATTTCACACTTTCAACCTCAATGGTCGGATTACCGTTTTGTCCAAATTGGACTTGTTAATTTTATCTAATTTCACACCCAATTGTTCAAATTTTCTACTAGTGTTCAACTAGCTCTCCACATTTTCACTTTCTTTCAATTCATATATCCCAATTTTATACTAAAATCTCAATTGCACCTAATCTCACACCCAATTGTTGGAATTTCTTATAATGTCAATTTCTTACTTAACCTTAATCACATCTAATTTCCTTGGGGGGGGGGGGGGGGGGGGGGCGGGGTCGCTCATAAATATATAATCGTTTGTAGCATAGGGTTCAACAGAAGGTATTTTTAAAATTCTTATTTTACACATTTTTTACATACACAAGGGTACCATTTAAAGGGGTATTCATAGATTGAATAGGAAAAGGGTGTGTTTTATTTATGAAAATTTCGCAGATAAGGGGTTTTTTAAATAGGCCTTGAACATACGTGATATAGAAGGTTTACATATAGTGAACTCCCCGAACTAATTTCACACGCAATAGTTAAAATATCTTACTTTTTGACTCTTCCCCAATTTGATTTGACAAGTGTCACTTCAAAACCTCTTCGTTTCGTCCATAATGATGAAAAAATACATGGAAATACTCTCCCATTTTCCTTTGGGAATATCCAATGGATGTAGTAAACCTCTAACGGGCACGGTTGGGGATGATCGTGCATGATTCTTCCACCAAGGGGACTAGAGTCTGGCTCACAGAGATGCATACTCCTCCCTAGTTCCCTAGGGGCCCAAAAGCTGTGGACCAAACTGTGGCTCCTGTCAGGAAGGATCTTCCCGCAGCTGCGGGTCCTACCTGCTGTGAGATGATACTCCTGAACCATGAGAATATCGAGATCACCACCAACTAGTACTTTCTGTGCTCCTCTCAGATCCGCTGTGTGCCTCGTTGATAGTAGGCAGCCGTGTCGGCCAAGCCTCGAATGTTCCATGAGGCAATCCTCATGGCAGGAAGCTGAGGTGGTGTGCAACGGGTAGAGACTCCATCAACCGTTGCACCTTCAGGGCTGGCTTTGAGGGGGAGTGGTGGCTTCCCTTCCGTGTGCGAAGCCGCTCCAAGTAGCCTCGAATGGTGGTGGCTAGGTGGCTCCATTGCACAAGGGCCTTTGCTCGCACCTTCTCAGGTGAGATCTTGGGCAGTGAAGGTGCCTATATGTGCCCTTCTCAGTGAGAAATGTGAGGTGAAAGTCGATGAATATATGAAGCCCCTTTCGCTTCGGGAGAAGGCGCAAAATCTCCATCCCATTAATAGGCCAAGCTGCCTCCATAGTGTCGGTAACACGAGTATCTCATAGCATCTGACAGCATCCGACAGTGCTCTCCACCCCCACATCAGTCCAGGTGACTGTAGCTCTCACGCTCAATAGAAATGAGAAGACAGTGGAATCCACCGGGAGAAGCCTGAAGAAAGCATAGTTGATTGTGTATCCCAGCAAGAATGGGGGGCCTCTTGGGTTTGAGGTTGAGTACTCTGTCACTGGTGAAGCATAAATCTGGGTCTCCATCAGATTTGAGAAGCTCTAGAGAGCGCCAACGGGTGGTATTCCCACAAGACTAAATGACACATCATAAATCAAGAGGGATCTAAAGGTTGAAAAGAGGTGTCTTGATCTTGCCTAATCTAGACGTCGGATTCTTGTCGGGCAAGTGAACTAGGCGTTAACTCAGGGTGAACTAGGGGTGAACTCAGGAGGGGATAAACTCAGGGGTGAAGTAAGCGTGAACTCAGGGTATACCATGGGGATTTTTGGGACTTGAAAAAATTTCGAGGATTGAGTTCAATACAAAAGAGGATTCGAACTCGGAACCAGCTGTTCAAGTTTTCATCATCTGACCACTATGCTATACTTTCCAGCAAGTTGTGGAGAGTGTTTTTAAATTTAAATCTTGGTATTTTTGTTCCTTAGTTCACTTTCTTGCTGGAAAATTGTCGCGTTAATTCACCCTTGATTCATCTAGTTCACCTCGAGTTTACTCGTGAGTTCACCCTTAGTTCATCTCTAGTTTACCCCTGAGTTTACCCGTAGTTCACTTGGGAATCTAATGATGTTGATTAAATCTCGATCGTGACGCCTCTTTCCAACCATAGATCCCTCTTGATTCATGATGTGTCTTAGTCACGAGCGTGGTATTCATCAAAGACTGGGGGAAGAGACGTTTGTGGCTTTGATAGGATCCCCATAGAGGTGAGTTTGGTGGCGGCCCCCACCTCCGAAAGTAAGGGGTCATAGCACTTCGTACTTCGGAAATCGTTCCCCTTCTGAGGAGGAATCATGACGAGGCATCTGCGGAGGAGGCTCTTGGAGTCCTCTCCCCTTCCCGAAGGGAGGACTTGGGTGGCTGTATGGGGTCGTCCTGTGGAGCTCCTGGTGGTGGGGGCTGTTGACGTGGAGCTGGGGTTGAGAAGTCTGGTCCCGTTAGCGGGGCAGATGTCCCATCTGGCGGCATATGTAACACTGACTAGGGAGGCCAGAGTACACCCTCTGAGTGAAATGGGACTGGTCCATGCAGAGAATGTCGATCTTGTGGGGAAGGGACTCCGGTGATATCATGATGATATGGAGTGTCGCCCCCTGCTCGGGTGACACGTCTCAACTACCCGACCAAGGATCCTGCCAATGACTGGAAGGACTGGCCCAGTATTCCTGGGAAGCATTCTGTGACCAGAAAACTTGCTCGTCCTTGATCGGAGCCCACTCCCAGAACAGCTCTTCTTGGCACACTGGCACCTGCATGGATTCTCGCCCGAGTCAGACCCGCTGGCACAGGCGGTGGGGAGGCAGCCGGGTGGGCTGGAAGGGCGCTGCGGGAAGTAGGGGATGGCTGTAGGAAAGCGGCAGCAGAGGCAGAGGGCTCGAGGGCTCTCTCTCTGTGTCTCGCTATCGGAGAACCTTCAAGAGATTTTCCTGTTGTATTATTCCTCACCTTGTGGAATGTGTTGAAATACCCCGTTTCATCTGCATTTCTCCTCCGTAGGTGATTCACAGTTGCCATATGGGATGTCTGCCCATTCAAGTCTTTTACAATTTAGAGCGACCATATTTTTGTGTTACGGCTATGCTGTGTCTTCGTTTCTCAAAAGGTGGCTTCGTTTGGTTTACCCTCTGCAGGTCTTGGGGACTCCCACTCGCGAGGAAATCAAGTGTATGAATCCTAATTATACAGATTTCAAGTTTCCACAAATTAAAGCACATCCTTGGCACAAGGTAAACAACATCTTCACTTCTATTTGTTTTTTTAATATAAAATGTGCTCAACTCTGCTGCAAGCAATGTATCTAGGGTCCAAGCAGTTGGAATCAGTGCTCACATAACCCAATTTGTAGTGTAGTTTTCTCGGTTGAAATTTAAAAATCTTGATTGAAATTCAATGTTGCCTTTAATTTTAAGGGTTGAAATTTACACATTTTAGTTAAAAATCCCAACATTTGTACGATTTCTGATGGTTTTCAAGTCTAAATCCCTATTAAACCTATGCATTGCCTTCAATTTTAAAGATTAAAAAAAAACATTTTTTTCGAGCAATGGTTGGAATGTCTCTGCATGCATCTCTGAACGTGTGTGTGCGTGCAAGCATACGCTACGCTTCTGCCAATGCATGAGATCATGAACATGCGTAACTAGCTGATTTCAGAGTTTCTAGAGACAAGACTCTAATCATTCCTTTCGTTTGCACTAGGCAAGCCTAACAAGAGACTAGTCAGTTGAATAAAAATTAAAAAACACATGAAAACTAGTATCTCTCGTGCATGCTTTTTTTAAAAAACTCAGACTTGAAGATGGCCCCTAAACAGTAATGCACGTGCCCAAGATCTGTCATCTCAAACTCCTTACCAGGCTTTTGCGTGTATGTGCATTGTGCACCCTCAAAATACAGGTGTACATGTGTGTGCTTGTGTCCCCAAGCAATCATATGATGATTGTTCATGGTGTACAGATTTTCCACAAAAGGATGCCACCAGAAGCAGTCGATTTGGTCTCCAGACTGTTGCAATATTCTCCAAGCTTACGATTCACTGCTGTAATTTTCAAACTTCTCATATTCAGTTTTGAGAAAAGATCTCATGCCCAAAAAAAGTTGTGAACTTGTGTACAAATACTCCATTGGATTAGTACAGTTTGGTGATGATGGGTGAAAAATCTTACATTCTTTTAATTGTTGTTTCCAACATTTTGCAGTTGGAAGCTTGTGTTCATCCATTCTTTGATGAGCTACGTGATCCGAATACCCGACTACCAAACGGCCGTCCTCTTCCTTCTTTGTTCAACTTCAAGCCCCATGGTAATCAAATCCTTGTCTTCTCTTACTTTGAAAAGGTTGTGATGATAGTTTTTGTCAGGTTTTGTGAAGTTCTTCCTAGTACATTAAGGCCGATTTTGTTTGTTGTAGAGGATGTTGAAAAGTAATTCACAGTTTCTCTGTGATTCTGTGGCTTTGCAGAGTTGAAAGGCGCCACGTTTGAGATGATTCAAAGGTTGATCCCTGAGCATGCACGGAAGCAAAATCCATTCTTAGGTTTTCAATGAATCCGTGCCTGGTTATCTTGGGTCGTAGCACATGCTATCTACTGTGAAGAGGGGTTACAGCTTGCTTTTTGATGTAATATTAAAGAATGGAACATCCTCAGGTTCAAGTGTGCATGTGTGTGAATTCTTGGAATGTGGGGTCTTTGCTTGAGAGCAAGGCAATTTGATCAGTTGAAGGCCATCCTTCATTCGAAAGGTCGAGAGCTTAAGTCTAGATTTCTGATAAGTGGAAGGCCTTCTCATGTCTTTGTTTAGCTACTTTATACACACTTGTTTTGGACTTGGTTGGCCAGTCTGAATTTTCCGAGGATGAAGGAATGTTGCCTTCAATGTGTCAAAGTGGGGGTGCTTTGTTCCGGGGAGTTCCTTGTAAGTCACTTCTCGATGCAGATGAGAGAGTCTTCACAATTTTGCATCTCCAAGGATACGACACATAACATGTCTTCATTATTTCACACACATGCAAACTTCCTGGGTAGCTTTTAGAATTATTGAAGAAAGCTAGGAACAGTATTGGGCATGGCTGGCTTGCCCGGAGATTTTAATGGTGGTAGAGTTCCAGGGACTAATATTCGAAATCGTTGGCCGAACAAGAAGGATGATTCAAGCTGGTTACATGTAAATTCAAGCATATAAATAAGATGAAGCAGCGATGTCATTGAACGTGACCAGAAGTCTGTAATCACTTTATGGGTGTGATCTTATGTACCGAAAACTGCAAATGCACGCGTGCCAACAATGCTATATGCATCTAAGGCTAAGTATGCTAGCTTGTTTTGTTTCTCCTACATTTCTCTCCCTTCAATACTTCCGCATAACCTAACATTAATCCTTAAAATACCACGAGTTGAGCTTTCGAAAGCCATTGCGTTGTATTTGTCAACCATGGTCGATGAGAAAGAGAAGGCTATGCTCTGTTTCCAATTCTGCAAGGCATCTCCCATATGTATGAACTGTAACATCCCTTAATCAATAAAAAGCAGTGGGCAGCATTGATGTTCTTTGAGTGTAACAATTTGGTAATAATGAGAAGACCCCGTCATGCCCCAAACTAATCAGAACCCCCTTAATCACAAAAGCCATCTGTACATTAGGAAGTAATGGAAGTCTAACCGATTGCCTCTATCCAATCAAAATACAGAACCACTTCAGGCCTGACCACAATTCTGAGCTGACTCGGCATGAGGGCAATTCTCAGCTGACTCGGCATGAGGGCATTCCCTTTTCAGAAATTCAATCCTGGCTACCTGCAAGTCGCCGTCATCTCATTAAATTCTGGAGTGCTGAGTTTTCAGAATCCGCTGTAGTTGCCTGTCATTATCCGAGGCACAAACTGAGGTGTCGAAATCTGGTTCATTTGTTTGTCTCCATCTCATTGAGAATAGATTCTGCAGAGGCTGATGTGGCGTAAAACTGTTTGCTTTTTCTCTATCTTCCCCCATCCTTGACGGCCGGGAAAGGCCTACCGATGGCCTCCCCGCTTCCCATCTTCCTCGGGCCAAAGGCCTCTCAATGGCCTTTCCCTACTCCTTCTCCGTCTCCTTCTACGCAGCCACTTTGTTTTCTTCAAAGTAATAATCTATGTAATATTCTCTCCGTGGACCGATCTCATTCTCACTCGAAGGTGGTTGATTTGTAAAACTAGTTTGCAATCTTTCAAGCCAGAACTAGTGGATGCTAGCCGGTAACGCTACCATGTGCTAAACACAGAAAATTATGAGAGTATTGCTACAAAGAAAGAAATGAAATTTTTTTAAAAAGAGAGCAGTCGGCCCCGACTAGTGCCGATTCCCCCTCAAGGTTTGCTATAAATACAGCTCATGGTTCAAGTAAAGCGGAGCGTCGAATTTGTTGTGCAAATAGCTGATTCGTCTTTGGCAGCAAACACTATAATTCATACGTTCCTGCATATCGCAAGAATGGTGGTCGTGGTCAAGGTATTATTTCTTTTGTGCTCTCACCGTGCGTTGAGTTCTACTGTGTCTGCAAAACAAAAGTTGGGTCGGCAAAGTAGGATAATGCAGCGATAGCTAGATTAGTCGTTTGCCTTTTTGGATTCTCTCGAGCCACTGAAACGGTTTTTACAATCAGGGTATGAAGGCTGGATCGTCTGATCAACTTCCAATTATTTAATGTTCAATATGGTTTTGCAAGTCCCTTTGCGTACACACCATACGCTTGGTGCGTCGTCAAATGGAGAGAGGAAATAACAAGTAGAAGAGGGAGGGTGCGTTTCAAGTGCTTTTTTTGTGCTGGGCGTGACATTATTTGTTGGCCAGGTTGATTGAACTCGAGCGCAGATTAGCCATGTCTAAAGCTTTTCTAAATTTGTTTATCCAAAGTCCAAGCCAAGGTTGCGAATTTGGTCGCTGAATGCTTTAAGACGACGTACACTTCTATGACAAGAACCATTACAGTTAACCCCACAATCATCTGCTTATTGAAGAGATTATTTACTGATTATGAGTAATTACTCTCATGGGCTTTTTGTGCAGATCAAGTTCAAGGAGACCCTTCGCAGATGGATGGTAACCGAGGGGAGCTGTCCCTCCTTCGTTGAGTTGGAAGCCAAAATCAGAAATAGTTGCTGCTACTTCATTTGCTCACGCTAACAAGTTTTGTTCAGACTTTTCTGGCCATGAGGTTCCACGTAGTATGGATGAGATGAACCCCGTTGGACTCGATATGCATGTGGCCGTGAAAGACAGCTGCATGAATACCGCCAGCCCCACTCTAGATCAACCGACAACTAGAGATGCAGCAGCAGAGGATTTAACAGGCCAGCTTGACCAAAAACCCATAGCTGCTACAGACAATTCCACGTCTAATTTGTGTGGGCTATATCTGGCTGAACGTTTCGATTCTCTCAATTTGAGCGCAGAAAGCATCGAGCGATTTATCAAACCAAATCAAGGTTTCGATCTTACTCTTGGGGAAGAAATCACAAAGCTTTATGTAGCTACACCACAGAGAGACCATTACAACATTAACGACTCTAGTCCTGAGAATGCTCTCGTGTGTGATAGTAGTAGCTCATGTACTGTTGCAGCAGCTGCACAGGAGGACAGTCTGCAGGCTGAGCGCAATTGTGATTCAGATGAGCTGTTCATATCAGAGGAAGTGATGAATGGTTTCTGCTTAGTAGATCCCAATGCGCCACCTGAGCAGACCGCAGTTCTGTTTGCGCCCATAGTCGTCGTGGAACCATATTATGGACCCGTCAGCGGAACCTTTTTTTAAAGAGTGCCCTTGAAACTCGAAAATGCGAAGATTTTTTTGTTGATTTACCTCGTCACAGACAAGACCTTAATCTAGAAAATGAGGTAGTAGGGTAGGATTTCTTTTGGATAATTTGCTTTCACTTATAGAAAGCAAGGTGGTCACACAAAAGAACTCCTCTCTTTCTCTCTCTCTCTCTCTCTCTCACACACACACCCCCCCACACCCAACAACCTCAAAAAAACAGTAATAAAAGAACCCTAAGCCATGGTGAGGTGCTATGAACTTAATATAGGCTAAATGTACTTGTTATGGATCTAGCACATATTTAATTTTCTTAAAAAAAATCCTTGTCGATGGGGTTGTAGCTTCTATGCTTAACTTTTAGAAAAGATTTAAATCTTTTAAATAACTTTTCTTGATGTGTTTTTTTTGTTTTAGCATGTGCATGCACACACAAAAGTGGGTAAACTTATTGTTTTTCTTGTAATCATGGTTTACCATGGTAATTCATATTTTGTTCCGTTTGAGAATATTGTGACTTTGCAAAATTGCAAGTTGAAACTCAAGATTTTTTTTGCCAATGAAAGTTGGGTAAATTAGGTTGTTCACGGTTGTAACACTTAGGGCTTGCTAACATGCAAGCTTGTGTTTGAAACCCCACCTACTATAGTAGAGGAGGTTTCTAATTGGAAGCTTGGGAACACTTATTTAGGGTACACTTTTGCAAGCAATGTAAAACATTAATTAGCTTACACTTTTCCAAGCATATATTATTATAAAACCTCTAGTAAGATGGCGGTGTATATGAAAATTGTTCTGCAAACAACTTGTTTCTTTTTGCAACGAGTCAACTGGAGGCTTTAAGGTGAAGAGTAGTACATATTAAGGTGGTAGTGTAGATAAAATTTATTCTACAAACACTTCTTGCTTATTGACTTAAGGGAAAGATCTCCCATTTCTCTCAGCTGTGTTGTATCCATAATGAAGGGGCCTGGGAAAATTATTCTACAAACACTTAGAACATGCTTTTAGAAATGGGTTAGTAGGTTGTAAGATAAAATATCTACCATCCATTTGAGCTATGTTGTATTTCATTTCATTTTTGGTACCTCCAGAAAGCGTATAGAAATATAGTAAAACTTGCACGATAGGAGCTAACAATGAGTCATTTCAAACTATAACAAAAGCATCAAAACTACACCCCACCTCAAATTCTACCTAAAGAATCGAAAAAAAAAGCCAAAACGACAAAATGCATCAAAATACTACTAATCTATAATTTTCTTAAACAATCCATATCACAATAAGGTACACTCTATGCTAAAGATATCATGTTTTTAATAACAAAAAACCTTATGTATTACTATGAAAAGGTGCTACAGTGACAAATGTAAACATTTTGGCAACTCATGTCTCTTGAGATAAATCATTTATTTTTTCCATTGAGATTTTTTGAGTTTCTTGACGTAAATTACCATATGTGAACCCATGAACAAGGATTTTCTGAGTTTCTTGACGTAAATTACCATATGTTTTTAATGTGAACCCATGAACAAGGATTTTAACATCTTGGAGGTTTAACTTATCTATTTAACATTGATTCCCACATGATTTCTTCTCCTTTCTCCCTCTTTGGAGGATCAAACCTCTTGTTAATGCATTAGAACTTGTTTTTTTTGTACTAATGAATTTATGTTACATGTATATGTTTATTCTACTCATACACACTATATTGATTTTTGTCACCAAAATATTTCATTTTGAAATGAATAATTATTTGGCTCTTCAATGAGTTTTTCTTATTCTATAAAAAAGCCTTATCATCTTTCCTATGATTTTTGTCATTAGAAATGAATCACTTTTTGGCTCTTCAATAAGTTTTTCTTGTTTTATAAAAAAGCTTGCCAAATCACTCCAATGAGCTTGCTAGAAAATGCACATATACAACATGTATTGTCTTGTTAATCTCTGCCAAACATCAAAGATAGTCAATTGTGCAGTTCTCTTTTTTTTTGTGTAGTTTTCAACTTATGACTTCTGACAGAGGATCTCAAAAATATTTTTTGACACTCTCTTTTCAATCCAAAGGATCTTTCTTTTTTGCATGATTTTGACAAACCCCAACTTTCTCAAATAATTTTTGGCATGGCAATAACTTTGACATATTAGTTTAATTGATATTATTCACACGAACCTTTTGTTTTGTGAAATTTGTTCTACCTCTTGGGATTCAAAATCACATTCATTTGAACACTCCAAGCTTTCTTCTTCAAAAAAGAACTTCACATTGTTTTCACTTTGAGAGAGCCTTTTGTTGGAGACATTAAAGAAGATGGAAGTTGAAATGTGTTGAAAGGACTGGAAATAGAGAAGCTTAAACTCTTCATCTCTCTATAAAAGCTCTAGAACAAAGGTGAGAAATGAAAATAACAAAGACATGCTTAAAGCCGAGCTAGAGTTAAGTTAGGTGAACGTAAAAGCGTTTTAAAAAATGATAAGATTGTAGTTAAGTGAAAAGATATTAAAGTAAATTGATTTTTCCCTTGTGGAGATGTGGTTTTGTCCTCAGTCTTAAGTGGAGTAAAGAGTAAAGTTCATGCTTTGAGTCCTACAAAACTGTTTATGTAGAGCGTGACGATGTTGTTTGATTTATAAGATCCACACATAGTTTGTTTTTCTTAAGAGAACTCCATAGAACACAAACAACACATCAAATTTGAAAGGTTTTTGAGTAAGGCTTTACCTTTTGTACTCTTATTCCTTAAAAAATAAGAATCTTTTGGACTAGTTGGCATTCTGGAGACCGATGAGACAATTTGTTGCTATTATAGTTAAAGAGACTTCTTAGCATGTTGAGTAGCATCGTTGTACTCTAGAATACACCTCTATGCTAAAATAAAAGCTTAAAATAGCCATCAACGATACGGTCAGGCAATTCGTTATATCGATATTAAATCGAGTCCAATACTTCTCCTGTGATTTCCTAAGCACTCTAGCCAGAATTAAGATATCCTGTTTAAGATACTTGATCAATTCATCAGAAAACGTGCTTTGCATTTTCACCCGTGAATTCGCTCTGAGAGAGAAATAGCCAATAATAATATCCTTGTTTTTGTAGATTTTTAAAAATTTATACCATGTAGTCATGTTTCTTCACTTATGCTGTGTTTTGGAATCAACCTTGTGGTTCCTTTATATTCCTTCACATGCTTTCTCCTTTTGTATTCTAAAAAACCAATTGGTAGTTATCCATGACATGTTTGTTTGTTTGGGCACATTTACATGCCTTGTTCTACCCGTCAGTGTATGTCCACTTGCATGCCTCTACCAGCTTGCATCCACGCCCATCCACTTAAGCACCCACCTCGCTAGGGCCACCACTCGCTTGTGTGTGGTCATCATGGACATGCCTCTCTACTCACGCACCCACATGTGCCCTTTCACATATTCACGTGTCCATTCACGCACCCACATGTACCCTCTCACCTATTCGTGTGTCCACTCGCACACTCCCCTCGCTAGGGCAACCCCTCACTAGGGCCACTCCCCTTGCTAGGGCTACCCCTCGCTTGCTCTTGGTAGACCCGCACTCCCCTTCTCTCGCCCATTGGTGATGTTAGAACAACTCGGTGTTATTTAGGAGCCTAAAAAATGATTGAAATTCTAGTTTGAACTACTCGAAGTAGCAAAGTGCTCTATTTGTCATCCTTTATCTCCAATGTCATGAAGAATTTGGCCAGAGTCAGGTAGACATTTTCAAAAAAAAAAAACAATAATCTAAAAGTTATGTGTTTTGATCAAACTCAATTTTTAAGTACATTAAAAGATAATGGCCTTGTAAATCACCCTCTTATAAAGTTTGCTCCAAGTTTGGGAGAAAAAAACTAAGTAAATGTGTATTCTAGAATACCAAGTGGATTTGAGAATACCAAAATCCGTATTCCAAAATACCAACTAAATTTAAGAGCACCAAAATCGATATTTTGCTATACGAATTAGATTTGAGAATCTAAGTTGGTATTCTGGAACTTAAATTCGAATTGGAATCCAATTAGATAGAGGGGGGGGGGGACCCGTGTTTGGTAGGCAGGTTTGAAGGCATAAACACACACATGTATGCAAGAGGGAAAGCATTGGGGAGGAGGAGGAGGAGGTAGGTGTGTCGTTTGTTGGTAGGCGGGTGTGCAGGCAGAAACATGCACATAGGCAGGTGGGTGGGCATCGTGTGCGGAGGGGGCTATGGCTGGTGCTCAACAAGGGGGCAGGTGGGCATAAACGGGTAGGTGGTAAGTGGGGCTTTAAAACACATTTTTTGAGAATCTTCGCACACATAACAATGTGACCATGCTGCATAGTTCTATATTATTAACCAAACTTCTTAAGGAGTAATGTGCTTGGAAGCACCACTACCAAGATACCAATTGTCTAAATGTAATGTAGGAAATTATGTGCTTGGTTGTACTCCACATGCACATGTGGGATGAGGGCCTAAGCACATAATATGGGGAATAGGACTTGGGTTTATGGGTAGTCTATGTGTGAAAGGTACTAGGAGTAAGTGACTATATAAGTCACTTATGGGATAGTTTGTACATCTTTTACATCTTTGTACATATCAACCATTTGGTTATCTTCTTGCCTAGAACAAGCTTCCATGATGGTGAGCTTCTCCTTCTTGAGATGCTAGGATGGTGACCTACACCCTTGTTGTCTACTCTAAGTATTGAGTGGGCCTACACCCTTGTTGTCTAATTCAAGTATTAAGTGGGCCACTATCTTGTAGGAGGGCCTAAGCACATGATATGGGGCATTGGACTTGGGTTTATCGGCAGCCCATGTGTGAAAGGTCCTAGGAGTAAGTGACTATATAAGTGAGGCTGCAATCGTTTTCGCCTATTTTTCACAGAGTTGGAGTAGCCGTTTTTGCCTTTTTTCATGGCGTGACTATATAACTGAGGCAATCATTTTTACCTATTTTCATCGAGTTGGAGCTTCAAGATTCACACAATGGGTTCACAATAATGCTTGGCAATAGCTTTCCAAGCCATACCTTCAAGCAATGCTTCAATTTTTCAAGTTCTTGCATACTAGGGTTTCTCATGAAAATTTATGGATTCTATCAAAAAATTGTGAAACTTGCTTCAATAATCTTCTTCTCCATGCTTAGATATATACTCATATAGATGATTCGTTGTTGCTAAAGCATGAGATTACATGGATTTTTCCCTTTCTTGCATTTCTTAAATTTCTTGAGAAATTAGGGGTTTGCTTCTCTACGTTTTGGGGATCCCAGGCCTTAATCATGTTCATTAGCCTCCCATTTAATCATCCATGCATTCATTGTATCAAAATGATTGAAAAATTAGGGTTGCTTGGTTGAAACAGGGTTTTAGGGCAAATCCAACAAAATTAGGGTTTCATGTGGGAGTTTCTTGGTTTTTATTGCATAATCACATTACCATTGAGCTATTTTGATGAAGAAATTAAAAACATCAACAAGTGGTGGAGAATAATTCAAGCAAGGAGATGTTGCATGACCATTAAGCCTCATCATCAACATAAAACCCTTTGTATTAGTTGAGTTGTATGGCATGCATCTATAAGTGCCTTGGATGTAAGTGATTCTTCTCATTGGCATTGAATCATTGGCTCTCATACACAATTGTAAACACCTTTCAATTCAAAATCTAGCTAGAGTGTGTGGGAGGGTACCTTGGCATTTGGAGGAAAGGCCAAGGGGAGTGTTTTTGTGAATATGCCTTGTGTGGTGGAGGATTCATTAGGACATTTTGGAGGTCATTTGTAGGGCCTTGTAAGAAAATGGTCGATTCTTATTTTCTCTCTCTAGAAAAAATCTTAAAATATTAAAATAAAGAGAATGTAAAAGTCATAAAAGTGTAGTCTCTGAGCCAGAGAGGTAAATTTTCTCCCAGGCGACCGTCTTAAAGTTCGTTGGAACCTTCTTTGAAATGATACATTCGAAACTGCAAGAATAAAGTTAGTTCAGGAGGATATTATTGCACGAAAGATAGTTTGGAGGGAATTAGAACCTTCATCTCCAATTTCGAAAGACAAATACAAGCCTTCTCTCACCATAGCCAGTCATATTCTTTCACTCTGCATCATATAGTATACTTACTCATTCCTAGAACACTCCAATGGAGAACAACCATGTACACACTCGTTTTATTGAAGAGTCTAATCATGAAAGAATTAAGAGAAAGTACCATATGCACATTAATCTAGATAGTACGTATGCGCCCATTCAAAAATGCAGAAGTGGACGACTATTGCTCTCATCATATGTTAAAGATCATATGAGGTTGTCGGGGAAGCAACACATAGACCTTTGGTGTGATGGCTCCATCTATCCTATTGACCCCTGTATTGCTTCACATCCTTTCTTTTCAAATCCCACAAATCTCTTACGTTTTGCAGGTGATGGTGCCACAGGCTTACTAGGATATTGCAAGTCAATTTCTTACATGCAAGAAAGAGAAAGGCATTATTCACAACACTTAGGAAATGAGCTTCTTGGCTTGTCTGGTGAATGCAAGACACAGAAAGTTACATTGGAAGAACAATAATGTTAAATCAATAAACTAAGAAGTGACCTCCGTAAATATAGAGAAAAAGACACAATCATTAGACGACGTATATACGGAAAAGAAAGCTGAAAAATGTCAAGAACTTGAGGCTCGGTTCTGGAGGCCTGAAGAAGAGAATCCAAGCCATAAGGTAAGATTGCACTGAATGCATTCCCATTCACATGTATTTTGTGTTAGCAGTTAATATTATTTTATTTGCTGGGCTTCTTTGGGATTTACATGTTCTCTACGTTAGTAATGAGTAGTGTTGTATTTGTAGGGTTGTCATACATCCTGACAAAGAGAATATTAATCCCAATCTTAATCCAGCAAAGCAACTAAAACCATTCGTGACATTAAGAATGGCAAGAGAAATGATAAAAGAGAAGAAGTTCAAGGTGGTTCAACGAGATATAGTGGATGAATTGGTAACCAACAATACAGTTTCAGCTTGCGGATATTCAATCTGCCATGGATTCAAGTGGAGTTAGTCGTAAGGGTTATAGTGCCATCCAGAAGTCAGTGTCATCCCTCCTTGAGGCCAAAGGCATTAAAGCAAAGCTACTTCCAACACCTATAAAAGTTTGGAGACATAGGGAGGAATTAAACACAGAGAACAGCTTCACTATGTTGGTCACTCATACCACATTGTAGGAGAGTTTAAGGGAAAAGGTGGCAGCATATTCTACAATGAACACAACAATATATTCATGGACTTGGAGCTCTTGCAAAAGAGAATGGTGGAGTTCTATGGTATTACATTTGAGAAGATAGGAGGTGTACTTCAGTTTGTCATCAAGCTTGATGAGTGCGAGATTATCAAGGAGAAAAAGATGGAAAGGGTCACAATAACACTTATGAATAGGGCTCTTTGTAATTGCAGTAGGGATGATCCAAAGTATTTTAGTGTGCAGTCCGAGAGATAAACATCTAGTGGCTAGGTTCATTTGAGGTCAAGAAAGAGGACCATGAATCCTTGTTTTGGGTATTTCATCAGACACATATCCCCAATCTCATCAAAGAGCAGATGAATGCAACCAGGATGCTCCATGTAGAGGAAAGGGGGGAATTTCAAGTCCAATGGCATCTTTGCAGGTGACTTGAAGACTCTCAAGTGCTTATTTAATTGCAGCAAAGAGGCCAATGCAAAGTCTCCATGCCTTTACTACATGGACTCCGCAAGGGTGATGGACTCTAAGTGGTGGAGACGACCACCAAACAAACAAATTTTGGATGAGAACTTTAAACCAGTGTGTTTGAGATTCCTCTTTCCAATGTGCATATATGCACGCTTCATGCTTTGTGTCGTATCATAGAGAAACTGGTATATCTCCACATTGGCTTTGCTTGGAAGATCAAGAATGTAGCAGAGAGGAAAGAAGCCATCCGTGCATTGGAGAAGGTGCTATCAGAAATTGGACTACATGGAGGTAATGTCCAGATTCTGAAGGACACTAAAAAGTCATCAAATGAAAAGGAAGTTCCAATGAAGCCCTTCATTGGAGGTGTTAAGGCAAGAAGTTTTCTTTCCAAGCCAATGAATGATTAGCAACACAAACCTACAAAGTTAGGAAAGCAATATACAACAACCTACATAAGTCGAATCAAATACCAACAGTGGAAAAATCTTCATAATACAGTGAAAGACCATGAAGGTGCTTCAAGGACTGTTAAAGCAGATGTTTGGCATTCAATTGATACTCCGTTCCAAATGTGTAAGAAAGTCAACTACTTCCAACAAGACAAAAAGAGCTTTCAAGACAACTTACAAGCATTCAAAAGAGCATTCAAAGCTTCTTGGACTGACACCAACATTACACAATACATGGTATGTTTCTAGCTTATTGTTGTTTCCTAGCCCTCGATACTAACTTACATTGTATGTTTTCTTATGCAGCATATTCTCTACAACCACATGCCTTACTTTATCAACAAGTACAAAGATCCTAGCATTTGGAACACATAAGGACTCGAGAAATCACACTAGATGGCTCGAAATGCATATTTCAGGCACACACAACATGGTGGTGGAAAAAGTAAGGCAAACAACCTACAAGAAGTGTTCTAATAGTTCTATAGAAGGATACTACAACAACTACATAAAAAAGAAACCTTGAGGTCATGCAAACTGATGCAGATACTCAGACATATGGAAAGGAAGAGATTGAAGCATTTAAAAACTCAGATGCCATAGAAGCACAAAACAAATGGAGAGAACAAAAGATTTTTGTTAATCATCATTGGACAGATAGATGTAACACATAAGTCTTTTACAATGTATCTTTCCATTCTAATGACTGGCAATTCTAGTGAATCTAGCTTTCGTTTATACCTTAGCAAATGGTGTTTGCCATACTCTTCTAGTTCCTCTGGGTTCTTTATGCCTAGAGACAATGCTACTGCAACATATGTATGAAAGTAACCCTTCGGTTGTTGCTGGCATAACCAGGGTAGCATCCAAAAATTTCTAAGGCAGTAGATTTCTCTATCAAAATAATCTTCTCATAACTTTTAGGAATAATCATTGCACCTAGAAAAAGGTACAATGTCTTGAATACAAAATTTGTAACTTTCCCTTCCTGGCTCATGGCATTGTGGTAGATTATAATCTTTGCCTTAGACAATTTGCTTAGGTAGTGAGAGAGAGTTGCATCTCGGCCACAGTACTCCCCTTTTATGACGCTACAAGAATTCGTCTCTTTGACTTCAAATGTACTCTGCAAAACAAAATAATTAAGGAAACATAAGTTTACATATCACATTCACATTCACACACACACACACACACACACACACACACACACACACACACACAGAGAGAGAGAGAACCTAAGTCTCATCTGTCTCACGAACAGTTGGTCTTGCCAAAGGTTAATATAACTTTTAATATCTTCTCCGACTCTGTTCATCCACTCCTTTGTGGAGTCATTCAACTTATCAAAGCCATATTTGGCCTCCGCACAGCTCCATGAAGGTTTTATCGTCTGGCACAAATCCATCCTCTTTGAACTTCTGTGCTTTGCCCAAACATATACTGAGACACTCTTTACTATTGTAATTTTCCTCCAATAATGTAAGTCATCGCTATCATCTTCCAAGACAAAACCACTACCCTCTTTCTGAAAATTGGCAATAGCACATAAAGCAAAATCTTCCCTAAGGCTGAAAATATTCTGAATGTCAGACAACAGTATATAACGTTTGTTGGCAACAACGAATTCTGGCAGCACAATGGGCAATACTAGACAACACTGGTCCACTTTGAAGAGATTTACATCCAGAGGTCTTTGTATTATTTATGTCTTAAAAACAACAATATCCATCGACTTCGCCTCCTCTTCCTCCCTATACTAACTCAATCTCTTCCTCAAGTTCTGCCTCCTCAGAAGGTAACTTATCTTCTGGGGGAATTTCATCTTGAATAGTACCTTCATATACAATAGTTATTCACCCCTTTCAGGAAGCTCTTTATAGAGGCACTGCAAGTAGCAGAGGAATCCAAATGGCTCATACAACATCCTGCAGCAACTTAAGTGCAAGGTACACCAAGAAGGTTTGTAGGAAGATGGGAGTTCCTGGTACTTCTTGTATAGAAAACTGTTTGCCTTCTTGCTTAGTGCACAATCAATCAAGTGCACATAAGCCTGATTGTTTAGCAGCAGCCTTCCTTTGGATACTAATTTTTCAAAACCGTCCGTGTGTTTCGAAGGTACTCTGCATGATGCTGATCCAAAATTGACTCTACTTGCAAAGGCTTATTAAACATCTCAGCAATAATGTGAAAGTATTCAGTAGCTCCCGCGTTATAGACAAAATCGAAAAGTTTCTCATCAATTAGAGCAAGATCATTACTCTCAAAAATTTCCTTCTTCTTTTCCTTCTTCTTTTCCTTCATGTCAATGCTAAGATGTTGCTCCTTCTTCTTCTGCTTCTTCCTCTTCGGCATCTCTTTCTTAGCCTCTGTTAAGAAATTGAAATCCCTCTTAACAGAGAGATTCTGGCAAGCAAGTCGCTTATTTAGAAAGGGACACCAGACTAAGAACATCTGCTTTCTCTTGTTCACTGTCTTCATATCCTAGTCTTCTGAATGGGGTTCCTCATCACTATGATCCTTTACAAAGTAAAGGGGGTAACTTGATTTTCTCGGCTCCACAGTTGGAAACCCTTGATCTTATGTCTGTCCTCTCACAAGCTGTGGCTCATCTATCCTTGCCATAACCTCTGCAGGGTCGTCAGTAGTGAAGTCAATAGATATTTTCTTTGTGCTCATCAATAGCTTTGCAGACTTCATTCGCATGTCGCTCCTACTCGCAGCACTAAACTCAGGATCCAGCGTAGTGACTCCCCGCTTAAGCTTTCTTTTTTTTTTTATAAGTAAGACACTGGCATGAATTAGAAAAGGAGAGAAACCCTTGTTATATTTGTGCAATTTGGCACGATAAAGCAACTCCATTACCCCTACAAGAGCCATATCGTGCCAAACTGCACAAACTTTTCTCTCTCTCTCTCTCTCTCTCTCTCTCTCTCTCTCTCTCTCTTTGTGGGTGTATTGTATGTGTGTGTTTGTGTTTTATATGGTTCTCTGTGTGTGTGTTGGGGTGTGTGTGTGTGTGTATTTGTGGATGTGATATAAGTGTATATGTATGTGTGTGTAATTTGGCATGAGATAAAGCACCTCCATTACCCTTACAAGAGCCATATCGCGCCAAAATGCACAAACCTCTCTCTCTCTCTCTCTCTCTCTCTCTCTCTCTCTCTCTCTCTCTCTCTCTCTCTCTCTCTCTCTCTCGCATTGTGGGTGTACTGTATGTGTGTGTTTGTGTTGCATATGGTTCTCTCTCTCTGTGTGTGTGTGTGTGTGTGTATGTGTATTTGTGGATGTGATATAAGTGTATATGTATGTGTGTGTAATTTGGCGCGATAAAGCACCTCCATTATTCTTACAAGAGCCATATCGCATCAAACTGCACAAACCTCTCTCTCTCTCTCTCTCTCTCTCTCTCTCTCTCTCTCTCTCTCTCTTTGTGAGTGTACTGTATGTGTGTGTCTAGTGTTGTATATGGTTCTCTCTCTCTATGTGTGTGTGTGTGTGTGTGTGAGAGAGAGAGAGAGAGAGAGAGAGAAATAGATTGTGTTTATCTGTTCCTACATGTGTGTGTGTGTGTGTGTGTGTGTGTGTGAAAGATTGTGTCTGTCTGTGCATGCATGTTTGTGTGTCTGCGTATCTAAGTGTGTGTGTGTGTGTGTGTGTGTGTGTGAGAGAGAGAGAGAGAGAGAGAGAGAGAGAGAGAGGAGCAAGCAAACTTACCTGCTGCCATTGCTTTCTGGTTACGTGGGCGTGGATGCTGGATTCTCTCTTTGTCTGTCATCTCTTGCACACACACACACACACACACACACACACACACACACACACACACACACACACACACACACTCATGCAAGAACACACGGAGACACACACACACTCATGTAGGAACACACAGAGACACACACACACTCATGCACGCACACAATGAGACACACACACACACACAAGGAGAAACACAGACAACACAGACAACCCAAGGCCTAGTAAGTAAGTGTTGGGTGCCCAAGTGTGAATAAGGGCCAAATGTGTATAAGGCATTTTCTTATAATGAAAAGACACAATCCCCTTTGTGCTCTAGAGAGCTCTCCCTTGTGTCTTGAGAGAGATTGAAGGAGTGAGAGCATTCTAGCATTGTTCCTCTTTTATGCTTGTGTGAGAGAGTGAGAGAGAGAGTGATTGCCTTATGCGATGGTGTGAGCGACTCTACGGTGAAAGGAGGCTGAAGTCCTCTTAAACAACTTTGCAGATGATGATGATGATGAGAAGAAGAAGGACAACAAAGAAGAGAATCCCAATGAGATCCCAAAACGAAGATGAAGGAACCAACCATGGCAAAGAGGACCCACCTTCCTTCTCGGGTGCACAAGATGAGAAACAGGCCCTACCTTGTTTTGGCCCACCCCCTCCTTCCTCTCCTCTTCAAAACCCACCTTAAGACTCACCTATAACCCCATCAAATCCCAAAACCCACCTTGACCCACCAAGAGCTGGCTGCCATGGACTTTGAGTCCACTTTCATTAGTCTACGACAACAAGCTAACTAGTCCATAGATGGGGATATCATACCACACAAAGGGCCCCACCATTGTTAGTGGAGGGTATATTACATTCACATTAGTCTAAGCATTAGGCATTAATAATAATGCCCTTTGTATGGATATAAGCCTTAGAAGGGTATGCAACCTTTCATATCACATGCATTTCTTCATGTTAATGGATTTTCTTTGTGTAACCAATCTGCATGAACACATGGCAATCTTGCTTTTCATATCCAATCTCCATGATTTCATCAATGGCGTCCGTTTTATTTTATTTGTTTGACTCTCCAATCACGCACGGCACTGTCACGGGCTGGTTGGGTTGAAAGAGATGCTTCACAATGTCCTGTTTTCAAGGTGGAGGACGTAGAAGCGCCTTCCGACGGCTACAGCATTAATGGCTAGCAACATGCTCCTTTGCGATTCCTTTGCGACGACGTGTGGGGATCTGCAGGCAAGCCGTCGTCGTAGTCCGGCAAATGTCATCCAGTCCGGTGCTTTCCCAGCCCTTCAGGCGGTCCAGCTTTCGGAATCCAGCTTCTTGTCACCCTCCACGTTCGCCTGTCATCCAAAACTCCGATCTTCGGGCGCCTACATCATCCGGCGGATCTGTCTACCCGGTGCTCGACATCGTGGGCTCGTCAGAGGCTCCAATGCATCCATCACCTACATCCACGACCACGTGGTTGTGGCTAGCAGTAGCCATGCCACGGCCGACAAATCACCTTATGCAAGAAAATGCCAGCCGTCTGGATCTACGTCGTCGCAGTCCGGCAAATGTCATTCAGTCCGGTGCTTTCGTCATCAGTATCCAGCCCTTGAGGCGGTCCAGCTTCTTGTCACCCTCCACGTTCGCCTGTCATCCGACACTTCTATCATCAGTTCGGGCACCTACATCATGGATCTGTGTATCCGAGAAAAGTTAATACTTTGATAAAGTAGAGTATGTCAGTGAAAAATGTATAAATGATATTATTTTTCTTCTAAGAAAAGTTGTGTTCTATACTCTAATAAAGTGGAGTGTGTGAGTGAAAGTAAAAATGGCATTTCAATTATGGGTGAGTGAGTGCTTACGTGAGTTTCTTTTCGCTTGAGTGGAGGCATGGATGGCTAGACCTATGTGACTTGGATGGGGTCTAGGCTTAAGCTAATAGATCATGGGAAAAATTCATGGGATAGAATACTCATTGGTTGCTCTATTTAATCAAGGAGTACGATCCATCTTGTTAAGCCCTAGGGAGCCACTTGTGACAATTAAAGGGAAAAAATGACTAAGGTTGTAGATTAAACATTTGGAGGAATCACCGGCATTTCTCTACTAAGGGATTTTTTTTGGTTGAGCCTCAGGGAGTCACTAAGATAGCCAATGGTAGAGACAGTTGTAGGAGAGGCCTCGAGTAACTCCTTAGAATAGCCTTTCACTAACCATTTCATATAAAACAAGGAGGTAGGGGTCTTATAGTGCTTTATTGTAGTTGCCACTGCAATTACTCCGTAGTGCTACACAAAAAGCTAATGTGAGATCTACTGCTAAATCTATGCGAGGGTAATTTTACGTCATCTTGATTCTCAAGCACAAGCTCATTATGCATATATATATATATATATGTTGCACTAGGACTTCCTTGATGGTTGTCCTTCCAGTCTTTATCTTGAAGTCTTTTACTCTTCCTTTCCATGACGCCCTAAATGTATTCTTGTTGCTTGTCTTTCTTTTCTTCCTTGACTGCATAAGGACCCATGTGCCCTTGGTGATTAGCACTTCAGTCCATTGATTTTGTGCATTGAGAGAGTTGGATACAAGTATAGCAAACACTGATGACCTTGGTCTCCTTGCCCTAGGAATTGAATCATCTACAATGGCATTAGTGGGGCAAAATCGGGATGATATAAAATGAGATTTGCTACCCATCTAAGTTTCAAGAAGGAATGGAATACAAAAGCCTGAAGCTTCAGAAAATGGAGTGCAGCAGAAGGTAGAGGAAATAAAAAGAGCGTGAGATATTGTTTAAGGCCAAGAGGAAGTTTGAGAGGGAGGGATTTTCCCTCCTTTGCAAAAAGGTGTATTTAATGCATGGATTCGAATAGAAGTTTCCCTCCCTACAAAAGTGTAGGTGTGTTTAATGCATTCGGGTGTGAAAAGTGACTGTCAAGTGTAAGTAAAGTACATTTTGACGTGAGAAAGAAGAGTTTTTGGATTTAGAAAAAAGAAATAACCTATTTTTCAATGTAACGTTGCCTTCTTCCTGATTGGATGCGCTCGTTTTTCTCTCTCTACTAAAAGGCCCTACGAATAACCTCCAAAATGTCCTAATGCATAAGGCTCCTTTGGTTGGTCTATGAGCACCACCACTAATTTCAAAAATCTGACGCTAGCTACAATAGTGGGGTCTGGAATTTTGCGCCATGCTCTGATCCATGTAAGTATCTGTTGTCTTTGTTCTTGAATGTGTGCAAATGTTGTTGGTATAAAGATGGGGAAGTTGTAGCACACATGCGAGCCGTGCCTTTTGGCTTCCTAAAATTCCAGCGGTGTCTATCTTCTTTTAACTGGCATGTATAATGGATTGACCCGCAGTGTTGGTGGGCGCACTCATGTACCCTTGGCTGTATTCTAGAATTTCCAGGTACTCCTTTCTCCACTCGGGCTGAATTCCAAAATCTTCCAGGCGAGGGTGCTCTTCAGTGTGGTGACTATGGTGGCATAGCCACCTCTTGTTTGCACAGGGTTTGCTTTCCTCCACCTACGTAAACAGTATAGCTGATCATAAATGTAACTATCCTTATCTTTAGCAAATCAACTAACTGAGGATTTGCCAGATTTGTGTGCTTTGCCACATTTGCCCATAATGTGCCCTCTCCAACCAATGGAAGTATTTCTTCTAAGTCAGGTCATGGGGTGCGGAGAGGGTATGGTACATTATGTTGTTTTGTTGGAGTGACTTCTGAATATGCTTCTGGCATGATCTGGCATGTGGGCTCAAATGGAATAATCTGCATGAATACCTTGAACATTAACTTTCAAAAGAGGATTGTCTGCACGTATGAGCCCCTCATACTCTACAGAGCTGACAAAGAATCCAAGATGGTATCATCAGTAAATGGTTCAAGATTATCTTGCGGGATGGTGTGTCTTACCTCTTGAGAGTGCTTGTTGTTGGAGATGGGTGAGGCGCCGGTACCTCCTCGAGGGCAAGAGGGTTAGTGGGAAAATCTATCTTGGGAGGATAAAAAGATGAGAAAATGCATTCAGCCTGAGATGTGTTAGTAGGTTGCGTGTTAGGATATGGGTTAAGTAGCTTACTAGCGACATCAGAATAGATAGGGTAAGTTGATTTTGAAAATGAAGAAGAAGATTCTTCTTGACCAACCTGACCTGTGCTAGGGGGTGGGTGGCTAGGCTTATGAGACTTAATAAACTCCCGTAAGTCTGGAATTTCTTCTTCGTTTATAATGGGATACTTTATATGGGTAGCATCAAAATTGTGTTATACATTTGTCAGCTGGTTCTAGAGCTCTCTGTTGGTGTGTCTGCCAGACTTGAGTCTTTGAGAGGAGATAAGTTTGTAAATATAAGCTGGGTTGGGCTTGTTGGAGGAGTGATTTGTTTTGCTGGGGTTCCTATGTGGTATGGCTGAGAATATTTTCTTTCAGTGTCTCTTGGTAAGTGCGGATTTCTGTGGCCACTTCCTCCTCTAGTCTTTGTGACTCAACAGCAACATCGGTAAGCACTCCCCTCATTTTTTTATATGTTCTCTTCTTGTGATCTTTCTTCATCTGCTTTATTATATCCTTAATCTCCATCAAGATGGCTTGCCCTTCATGTACATCTTCAGTTGTTAACATGGGCTGGTCCGGTGTAGCAGTGCCAACTACATATGTTCCTCTGGTTCAGGCTCCTTGAGAGGTCTTTTTTGCTACATGATTGAGAACCTGTGTGAGAAGGTATGGGTTAGATATTTTAGATTGGTGGGCCTTCAAGTAGTTCTCCATCTCCTTATGTAGATAGTATGCCCAATCCTCTTCTTTCTCTTCATGTACTTTTGTAATTCTGTTTTGAGACCGACTCTGTTGTATCTGTCTATTGGTTTTATTTGCATTATCAAAGACATGGCCTTGCAAGTCGTCTTTGTAGCCTCATCTTGGATATTCTCGTACTCTACACCATTCAAATTGTAAGAACTCTTCTTCAGCAGCATGGCCTCCGAGGCATCTTGTCAATGGTGTGTTGGTGGACCATTCGGGTACCATGTCCAACTTGAATAAACAAGCATCAGGGAGATCATCATCAACACCAATTGCTGGTTCCCCATTTGGAATTCTTGACATGTGGTCGGCCAACACATGTTGTGTTCCCTTCCTTACTATGACTGTAAAGTTGAATTCCAACAACAATAGTAACCATCGTGTGATTCTCCCTGTGGTGCAAGGTTTATTTACTAGGTATAGTAAGGCTTGATGGTCCACGAAAAATACGAATTTGTTGGCCAACATGTAAGGTCGATATTTTTTGATGGCATAAACCATGGCCAATCCTTCTCTCTCTGTGGTGGTGTAATTCACCTTTGCATCATTCAGATGACTAGCGAAGCAAACTGATAGTCCAATTTGAACTCATCAAGTTGGGCTAGTACGCAACCAATAGCAAAATTTAATGCATCAATATGTATGTGAAATATGAGATCCCAATTGGGGGGTCATAGAATTGGTGTGCTTGCTAACGCTTACTTCAATCAATCATATGCTTCCTGACACTCCTCGGTTCCCAATTGGGGGGTCATAGAATTGGTGTGCTTGCTAACGCTTACTTCAATCAATCATATGCTTCCTGACACTCCTCGGTTCACTCAAAGACAATGAGGAGCTTGTACAAGGGTCTGGCTATTTCAGCATAAAAATTTATGAAGCGGCGATAATACCCCACATGGCCCATAAATCTTTGCACACCCTTGTAGTTGGTAGGCGGTGGCAGCTCCAATATCAGCTTGACCTTGCTATCGTCTGTGGATATACCATTCTTTGAGACAATGTGTCCTAATATCACACCATGCTTGACCCAAAACTGACACTTCAAGGGTTTCAAGGATATACGATATAATCGACATCATCGAATACTTTCCTCAATCAGGCTAGATGGTCTACCCATCGAGAGTGTGCACATAGATCGTCAATGAATACCTCCAACCACTTTTGTAAGTAGTCCTTGAAGGCTGTGCACATCAACCGTTTTGAAAGGTTGTTGGGGTGTTTGTGAGGCCAAACGGCATAACCTTGTATGCAAATGTCCCCCACGTTGTATTGAAAGGTGTCTTGTGCTGGTCCTTTGGTGCTATGGACACCTGATTGTAATCGGAGAATCCATCCAAGAAGCTATAAGCTTCTCTCCCAGTCACTCTTTCCAAAACATGTTCTGTATAAGGCAATGGATAATGGTCTTTCCTAGTGGCTGCATTAACCTTGTTAAGATCAACACATACCCTAAGCTTAACCTTGTTAAGATCAACACATACCCTAAGCTTTCCATTCTTTTTTAGCACTATCACGATGGGTGACAACCAATCTGTATATTCGATTTCATAGATGAAATCCACAGCCAATGAGCTTATCAATTTCCTCATTTACAATTGCCGCATACTTAGGATTCATCTGGTATGGTTTCTGCCTGGTTGGTCTCGAACCTTCCATGATTGGAATTGTATGCTGTACTACCTCAAGCGGTACCCCTTCATCTCTTTGTAATTCCATGCAAAACAATCCTTAAATTCCTTGAGGATAGCAATGAGCTCATCTTCTTCAGCTGAAGACAAGTCTTTAACAATGTATACGGGCTGAGCTTCTTCCCTTGGTCCCGCAATATCCACTTCCTTGACTTTTGTTGGGCCATCGTATGATGTGGACAGCCCATCGATGCTCTTTCACCCTTGTAGCTGTCAGTCGGACCACCTTCCGTTCTCCACCAACACTATAGGTTTTGAAGTGGTCGGGTACGGAGAGCAAGTCTGGTTTGTCCTCATCTTCACTTTTGGCTTTAGCCATGATCTCTCTAGCCTCACGTTCTGCCTTTGCCACAGCTTTATTGCATTTTGGGCACCCAGCTTTTGTAAGCTTGGGTGTTTCTGGCTCTTGAAGGATGATTTTCTCATTGTGCCTTCCCTCCAACGATATCTTACTCAACTCCTTGCCCAAAATCCTTTGAGAACTCATCATGTACCTTAGTGGCCTCAAGGTACCTCAGCCACTAGGCATCCGTGGGTTTTCTTTGTAATAGGGCATTTCGTCGAGCTATATACCGTTTTTGTTTCCGCCACTATCTGAGGCGCTGAGCACTGGTACCACTTCGTGCTATAGTACCTTCTGTACTTGATGTCTCCCCTCTTGATTCCTCATCAATGATCTGCCAATTAACCATGTAGATAGAGGTCGTGGGAACGGTTCCAGATTCCAAATACTGGGTTCCCCTGGGCTGCATCACATCAATGGTGGCCAACACATGCATCCAGTTTTCACTGAAGTCCGGAGGAGGAAGTGACGCATACATTTTCATTTCCTCTTCATCCTTGGGATCTCCCTCCAAGAGTTGGCATATCTGTATAGAGGTGGTTCATTCCATTATGACCGAATCGTTACCAAACAACTACCCCTCCATGGGGTGTGCTTTCCATGTTCTCATATCAATCTTTAAGATTTGCAAATCCCAATGTACATACACATGATCCAAGGCCCAAACATGCACCAATTTGGATTCCCTCATTAAGGGTCTCCCTAATATTATGTCATATGAATTAGGTTGGCATAGGAAGTCCATGACCCCACGAATGTATGATGATAGCAAAACATAAAGAGTCTGAATTTAACATTCTCCAGAAGCCCAATGGGCCTCAAAGATGTTCCGTCAGCCATTTTTACGATTAGATCTGCTATTTTTAGATCGAGTTTTCTCGAGTTTTCCCAACAACGTTTTGTGATGATGCTAACCCCCGCACCACCATCTAGGATAGCCAGTGCTTGGAACCCATTATGATGAATTGAAATTGTAAGATTTGTATAACATCCCAGTTAACTAACTGGTATCTTAACGACTCGAGTTTTCCTTGTATGCCTCAAGGTTCTTTCTGTCAGAGGTAGCAGAGTCTTATCTATAGTATCAGTTGGCTTTAGTCCGCCTTCTACCCATTCTTTTACATCTTTCCATAGGGTTAGTGAATTGCGTAACAGTTGTCCTAATGGCATTTGTACAAGCGTGGACAGCATAGCCGCGAGACTTCCTATGTCTCTGGGTTCTTTGGCGATAGAGGGTTCTTCCCATTTATGTGTCTCATATTCTTCCATAGGGAAGGAATGAATGGACTCCCCCAACCCATTTTCCTCAAATATTTTGAACAGTGTATTTGCTTGGGACTCTTCTTCTGTTTCTTTCGAAATTGGGGTTGGCACGTCTAATTCCCTATCCCGGGTTGGCTCGTTTCATGGATACACTGTATCCCTTACCCGGCTGGCCCTCAACTTGGCTTTATGAAGCCGTTGGCACTCTTTGACTACGGCCTTGTCATCTTCAAGCTTTCTTATTTCCTCGTCGGCATTGGGGTATTCACCGACCCCCTTAGGAGTTGTTGGTTGCTCTCTTTGCTCTTCCTAGTCTGATCCTCTATGATTGATCCCTTGACACACCTCTTCCTTTGATTGGGTGGATCCGGTGTCGATTGTATCTCCTTTGGTTCGTCTTGGATTGTAAGTGCTGGTAGTTGTGTAACATTTTAAAATCTTGGATATCTACACATTGAAGTGTCATGATTTCCTAAATTTACACAGTGAGCACAATAGAGTAATGGCCTTGCTGTTAATTGTGGACACTCGGTGGTAGTGTGATTTAATCTGCACATAGAGCTCCACACCAATTCCCTGCGAGGGTAAAGGTGATTATGCCCATGCCCAGATGTTTCTCTTCCCTTTTTGAGTTCCAATTTCTCTAATATGGCATTACTAAGCTCATCCATCATCATGTTTCCGACTTGCTTGCTTCGAGTTCTAATTTCTTGGTGGCTCGAGACACATGACATCGTAGTTGTTGAAGATGTTTTAACATCTTTCGGTTGCGGTAATTCCAACATATTATCTTCATATTCGATTGCCAGTTTACAACATACATCAAGAGTAGTAGGTCGAGCTAGTACCAGGTAATCATGCATTTTGTGGTCTCTATCCCCTCTTTGGAGCAAGGCAACAACTGATCTCATCAGTTAACCTCTCCCGAAGTTTGCACCTCGAATTAAGTACTTAAGACGAGAAACATAGTCTCTCATCGACTCATCTTCCTTTTGTTTGATATTATGTAACTGTGCCACAGGGCTCCATTTGTCACCACTTTGGGCAAAACTGGGCACAAAAACATATTTGATCACCTTTCATAAAACGTGAATGATACTTTATGCAAGTCTAGAATGAAACTTACCTAAGATCAATGAGCTATAGTTTTACAAAAAATAAAGCATGCTTGTTATTACCACAAAAAATACAAGCCATTATATGCAAGCCCTGCCATCATAAAACATATCCAACAAAATTGCCATACCATTATAAATCATATAAGACCAAGTTACACAACTATAAAAGAGCAAGGTTATTCAAGGATATTTTTCTCTCTAATGGATATCTTTAGCAGTCAAACTTGTAATGTTGCATGATTGCAAACCATGTATAATGGCATCATAATATTATATTGCCTTTCTAAAAAACATACATTATAGGTGTTATAGTTGTTTGGTGCTTGTTAGCAATCATAACTCCTAGAGTTTTAAAGATACACTCTATATCACTATTCTTTTGTTTACAAAGTAACTAAAGATATACTTTAAAGCTCCACTCTCTTGTTTACTCCTCTCTTGTTTACAAAGCAAGTAAGGATATACGCTAAAGCTCTACTCTCTTATGTACAAAGCAAGTAAAGGTGTTGCACTTAATGTAAGTAACCTCTCATTAGCATTGCCATCCACATTCACATTCACAATTTTCATGCTTAAGTATGATTGACTGCCACTTTTGTTTTTATAAATTGTAGCAACTTACAATGAATATAAGACTTGAAGTTTTTATTTTACCTCAAAAAGACTTCTAAAATTTTTTCATAGTTATAAAATTCTATACTCCTACTAAAATATGAATGGAATATGAAGGATTCTTGAAAGCACAAGTCTCATCTTAGAGGACTTCACTAAAAGTTAATTAATTTTTGATATGTTTGTTACTTCATTGTTGTGTTTCTTTTGCTACAAAAGAGTTTAAGAAAAATGCATCAATGAAGCTCTCTAATACTACAATCAGTTTATAAACAAGTGTAACTTGAGTTAAAATTACCTTAGTCTCTTGTGTATTCTCTTATTATAAGGTTTTGCCATGGATTCTTGAAAGAACTATGCCCATAAGTTCATCATACAAATGGTGGGATAGGAGTTAAGGAGCAAACCAAGAATATTTTCTTCCATTCTTGTCTTCATTTGGTAAACACAACTATAATTGCTAGAGACCACTTACGTAAGATTAGGAATATGTCTTGGATGTTTATAAAAAGGAAGAGTCGTGGTGGTGGTTGTGTCTCTTGAAAGGTTTTCTCATTTGATTTAAATGTTTAACCCATTAATGGGCCACTCTTAGAATTATCATATGACTCCTCTTCCCAATTATAATTTTAAATGCATATATGAAGTGAAGGCTTGGAAATAAGTGGATTTTTTTGAGGATATGTAAAAGGACACTCCTCCAAATTTGAAAATAAAAACATTTGATGAAGAGTGAAATGATGCTTATGTTGAAAGAAAGAACCTAGGTAGGTGGCTTGTTACCATTGTTGGTCCAACAAAATGAGCACGTCACGTGACAAGTGAGATGTGCTTATGATTGTGAATGTATGCATAGGAATTCACATAGATGCTTTGTTTCCCGTCTTGGACCGTTGTGTGGAAAAAAGAGAGGAGTGTACATAGAATGATATTTGGGTTTTGTTGAGGGCTATTTTAATAAGAGAAAAACGAGAACAACATACAGAGGGTGAGCTAATGCCGATGGTGTTTTGTGTTTCATGTAATTATTTTGTTAGAAGACAATTTAAAAAGGATAGATGGTGGGTAAAGTGTTGCATATGGAGGTAGAATAAAGGGTGCATTTTAATAACACTCGTAATTTTTTTTCCAAAGGTTTTCTTTGATTGATCCAAACAATGTAAAGCCAAAATCACCTTCTTAATGTGTGACTCCCTTGGCTTACTTGACTATCATGTATTTTTGGGCCTTGTGCAAATTTGAGAATTGTGCAAGTGAGCTTACTCTTGGTTAAAACCTTAATTTTAAGGTTAAAAACCTTAGGATAGGGGCATTTGTTAATGAAGGGGAATAATTAATGACCATCTCACAATCTATTGTGCAAAGATGATCCTCTCATTGGATTTGGGTAATGCATTGGTAGTAGTAATCCATGATGGTCTTTTGTGCACACTTACCAATGTAGGAAGGAAAGGTCTCCGACAATCTGAAACAGTGGGTCTTGCATCATGCATGTGTGTGTGTGAAGGGTGAGTGAGAGACTGAGAGGGGGCCTAAGACATCATTAAATATAATAAATGGTTGATTGTGTGGTCGTTCTTATCTAATGCGATATGTCTGATGGTGTAGGTGACCTAGCTTTTCAATTATTTCTGTTAAAAGGGAAATTTCAAACTTGTCTCTGCTCACTAGCCGCGCTCCGATGCTTGCTGTCAATACTGTGGATACTGGTTACATTAGGAGCCATGCTTTGTCTCAATCAAAGCGCGGGAAGAACCTCTGCTCACCAATGTAAGAAGCTTGTCGGAAAATTGAACTGTAGAAGCTGCGGATCTTCTGCAAGAACTGTAGGTTATGCCGCATCATGGTTAGATTATGCTTTTGCCCTCGAGCTCATGTGAGGGCGATTTTCTCGTCAGGTCGTTAGGGTTAGGTTTTTTTCTGCACTGCACCACAGTGGGCTTAGTTGAGCCCTTTAGAATTTGGGCTCGGGGTTAGGGTTTTTTTTCCCATTACAGTGCGCTGGTTAGGGTTAGGTTCAGGTTCAGGTTTAGATTTAGGCTAGGGTTAGAGCTAGGTTTAGGGTCTTTCTGTACGATTGTTGGCTCGGGCTAGCTTACATGGCCATGGTAGGGCAACCGCCACAAGCTCTGCAGGGCTCGTCAGAGCAAATGGCGCTCGATCTGGTAGCTTCTCCATCTTCGTCCCAGAAGCAGCAAAAGGTGAATATGGAACCTTCTTCTCCATCAGCCATTGTCTATCCAGCGCCCTTGGCCAAACACACAGAGGTGGTTGCAGACCGTGATTTGTTCTACGACACCCTCAACAAGTTTCATGCTGCCCTTGGTACTCGCCTCATGTAAGTACTCACTTCAACACATACCTCTCTGTAATTGACCAACAAAATGGATCACAAAGCTCGAATTTGCTTTCAATGTCTGTTGGAGTTTTCAAAGAAATGCCGCTGGGACATAGAACCCTACCCTTCAGGCAGATCATGCGACATGACTCTTTAAACTTGTTTTTTACGTGTTCCAACGCAAAACCTAAGATTCACTTGGAGTTTGATTTTACCCAAGACATCAAATCGTGAGACTCTCCTTGTGTAAGTAGTGACCTCTGTGCTTTAACCAAGAAAATCTTGTTTAGTGTCTCTAGGATTGTAATGCTTGAAGCTTTGTTGCCAGAGCTCTCGGTATGGTATAACGCTTTAATCTCTTTGCAATTTTACTGGTTATCTTCTCTAATGTCAATGTACAATTCTAAGATCATAATTGGGCTTGAGTAGACATTTTTTCAAGACTATCTCGTCTTGTCATCAGCCTATAGGGAAGCCATGCCTAGCTCCCGTGCTTGGTTGCCAAACATCCAGGCGCAAACTTCTTTTGGCTGCGTTTTTTTTTTTGCGTCTACATGCATTTATAGCAGTGGTTTGCGGTGTGAAGGCTGTTTCTTTCAGCGTGGACTGCAGTGGAAGGTCTTTTCTTCACATGTGGTGCAGCACGACAAGCAGCTCCGTCAGTTTCCCTTTCCTCGGCTTTTCCCCTTCTCGGTTGGGTGTCTTTGGTGCGTTTTGGTGGACTATTTTGCTGCCATCGAGCCTCTTTCTCTCTCAAATTTGAGAGGGGGCTGATTGATCACGTGCCTCGTGTTGTTGGAAAGTGTTGAGAGGAGTCTTGACGTGTTGAGATTTGTGTACTTTGTTGCTATGGATTTGGATCCCCCCTGTACGAACAAGGAGGACAAGTTGGACGGAACCAACTATATATATACCTAGATTAATCCAGGAACATGTCCAAATTCACCTTTTAGTACGTGCATGTTGTCACCAGCATGGACATTTCCCAATATGAAAGGAGTCTGGTGGACTCTAGGATGTCTAAATATTTGGAAAGTACAAGCTTTGGGAATGGGGGATTATCCTAGAATACAAAGGACCACACTCCTAAAATTTAGGAGAGTTGCTATTTTTGGCCCGACTCCGATGGAAATTCTGTTCGTGTCATTACATCTGGAATTGAGCAGATACCAAGAGTTGGCAAAGTGCCTATGACAGAATGTCTACCAGTTGGGATATTTTTAGAGATAAAGTTTATGGAAGGACCCATCTCTTAGATTGGGACATGTGGCACCAAAGTGAGACAAGTGGCCGGACACTTGTTAGAAAGTGGATCAAAGTGAGACAAGTGGCCTCACACTTGTCACTTCAGCTATTGTGTGGCTCTCCAGCCTTCTCTTGCCTCTACCACCGTCGAAGGCTCTCTTTGCTGCACACTAGCCTCTACCACCGTCGAAGGCTTCCCTAATGATGGCTAGTCTCTTTCTCTCTATCTTGAAGGCTGCCCGTGAAGAATACCGGCTTCTGCTGGGACTGTTTTGGAGGCTTCCATCGTGAAGAAATATTGAAGGCAAGGGTATTTAATCATTTATTATGATTTCTAGCCATTGTACTTGTTGTACCATCATTTGTACTTGTTGTACTTGTTGTACCAACCACTGTACCAGGTTTTGTACTTGCTGCACCAGCCATTATACTTACTGTACTAGTCATTGTACTTGCTATACCAGCATTTATACTTACTGTACTTGCTATATCAACCACCGTACCGGCTGTACCTATTGTACCAACCACTGTACCGACTATACCAACCATTGTATCAGCTGTACCAGCCATTGTACCTGCTGTACCGACTGAATGGAGAGTTGTACTTGGTGTACCAACTCTATTGCTTAAAGACCCGTGGTTTTTGGGGAAGAATCAGTACCCACACGGAGGTATATGGATTATGTTGTCGGCTCAGCATTTCTACAGCTTGTGTTCCGGCTTGGTAGCCTCGTGTTGGGCTATGTTATGGCATTTGTATATGGATAATCCGGCATCTCCCGTGGGGAGAGTAAGGCCCTCAAAGCTTGTACATGATATTATTCTCCTTGGGTAATAAAATACTCCAATGGGGGGGGGGTCGGTCCATTCCGGCCTCTATGTGGTGTCACGATTTGTGGATGTTTTGTCCAGCTTTATGTTTTATGCAAAGTGATATGTGTTAAGGCTGTGGCCATGTTTAAATGTTTTAATATGCATTGATGGTATCAACAAATGTGTAAAGGCCGTAGTCCCTTGGGTACTAGCCGCGAGTTACATTGGTATTAGAGCATAGGCTTTCTTGGAAGCGGAGGCTTCCTTCTATCAGTAAGGAAGAGAAGAGATCTCAAGTGGGGACCACACTTACCATCATTGCTATTAAGCATGGCCAGCCACTTCATAGCTTATGAAGCAAGAGCATGAGCAATAGATAGCTTGGTCTAAGGATTTATGAATTCACAGAATTTATCTTGGAAGTACGGAGTTGGCTTTATGAGCACACGTTTAGCACTCTTTCCATATGGATATTGTGGATTATATTATCAAGCTTACAAGCAAGCTATATGGAGATATATCTCAGGATATCTTAAGGATATGGTGATGAGATATTTCTTTTGGCTTCATGACCAACTTGGCAAAGAAAAGCTAAGTATACCTTGAGTTTGCAAAGTTAGTGCTTTTGCTATGAAGTGTTTTTGATGTTCACTAACCCTTGTATAGCCATGCCAGGAGAAAGGTGGTGTTGTTTGCCTTGAGATGGTTTCAGGGAAACATTGTTTATGGCTCCCTTTATTGGGATGGATTATATCTATGGAGATTTCTTTCTTGGATGAGATTTATATAGATATTGGGCTTCACAAGCAATTTCTATGGACGAATTTGTCCCAGTTTATAGAGAAGAAATATTTGGATATCTCATGGATATAATGCTTTTATGAATAAAAGTCTACCTCTACTCCAAGGTGTGTGGTTAGCACGGAGTATGTGGTAAGAGTTATGGTATACAAGAATTATGGTATACAGGTCTATGGATTCCTGGTCTTCTTGTCTAGGGATTTGGATCTATCCTTTGGTTTATGGATTATGTTTATGACTCCCTTTTACTGGGATGGATTATTCTTTATGGCTCCCTTTATTTGGGATGCATTGGACTTACGGAACTCATGGTTCACATACCTTGTGTAGTGTTCTCTTGTCCTACGTGCTCTCCTGAAGATTGTTTCTACCATGTGTGGGTGGAACAATAGAGAGCACCATATCTGGGTGGAACAATAGAGAGCAAATGGAATGGAACATGGATAGGGTAGTGTGAGTTGGTGGCCGAAATGCCTATAAACTATGTGTAGCAGAAATGCTTATGGAACACTAGGTTATCTATGCCTACGAGTGATTGTTTTATCTTGTTACTTGAGCCCACCTCTCATCCAAGGTGTGTGGCCAGAGTACCAACAGGGAGTGCAAGTGGTAAAGTGGACATGACGCCTGGTTGGCACGGGACTTATGTCTATGCTAAGGGCCATGTGGACCGATGCCTCGTTGGTAGGAGACTTATTTTGTCTCGTCCATTTACTTGGGACATGGATTATGATATCTCGACTTATGGGACTGATTTGTCTCGCCCATTTACTTGGGACATGATTATGACATCTCGACTTATGGGACTGTCCATTTATTTGGGACATGGATTTATTTATTTTTATGCCATATTAGAATCACTATCTCCCCATGCAGAGGCCAAGAAGTTCATTGTTCATCTCACCATGCATGTGGATTCATGTTGGGATTGTGAGAGGGCAATTCAATGAACACTTCACCATACACGTGGATTCGTGTTGCGATTGTGGAGCGAGTGTTTCGTTGTTTCCACACCATGCTTATTGATCAGAGTTGGGATTGTATGCGAGAACATGGGAACTGTTGGGATTGGGAGAAAGGATTGCCAGAACTATGGAGAACCGCTTTTCTGTTATCATGGTTTGTGCTCTTGAATGGCACCAGTTTGTGTGCATAGCACATGTTTCTGTGCGAGGCACTAGTTTCTTGTGCATGGCACTTATTTAAGTGTCTTAGTACCTGGTTGGTGATTTTCATTGGCATATGATTATCTCATTGATATTGGTGATTGAGACACAATTGGCTCTTGTGCCTGTGTCTAGCATATCTTCCACGGAATTCTCACCCCTTTATTTTGGGACATGATATTGATATTGGTATTATGGAGACTTATTTAGTCTCACCCATTTCTTTGGGACATGGATTCTTCAGTTATATTGGATTTTTGAGATTGTCTCGTCTTGCCCACTTGATGGGACATGATTATATCTTGAATATATGGCTTGAAGCTTAAAGTTGCGGACAACTTTTAAGAAGTTGGGGAGGATGTCACCACCCTGGACATTTCCCAGTATGAAAGGAGTCTGGTGGACTCCAGGATGTCTAAATATTTGGAAAGTACAAGCTTTGGGAATGGGAGATTATCCTAGAATACAAAGGACCACACTCCTAAAATTTAGGAGAGTTGCTATTTTTGGCCCGACTCCGATGGAAATTCTGTTCGTGTCATTACATCTGGAATTGAGCAGATACCAAGAGTTGGCAAAGTGCCTATGACAGAATGTCTACCAGTTGGGATATTTTTAGAGATAAAGTTTATGGAAGGACCCATCTCTTAGATTGGGACATGTGGCACCAAAGTGAGACAAGTGGTCTGACACTTGTTAGAAAGTGGATCAAAGTGAGACAAGTGGCCTCACACTTGTCACTTCAGCTATTGTGTGGTTCTCCACTTGTCATTCTTTTGCCATTTTAGCTCATGGGAGGCCCAAATCTATAAATTGGAGTTCTCTCTCTTCATTAATGGAGGCTCTCTTTGCTGCACACTAGCCTCTACCACCGTCGAAGGCTTCCCTAATGATGGCTAGTCTCTTGCTCTCTATCTTGAAGGCTGCCCGTGAAGAATACCGGCTTTTGCTGGGGACTGTTTTGGAGGCTTCCATCGTGAAGAAATAGTGAAGGCAAGGGTATTTAATCATTTATTATGATTTCTAGCCATTGTACTTGTTGTACCAACATTTGTACTTGTTGTACTTGTTGTACCAGCCATTGTACCAGTTGTACCGGCCATTGTACCGATTGTATCAGCTTTTGTACTTGTTGTACTAGTCATTGTACTTGCTGTATTAGTCACTACACATGCTGTACCAGCATTTGTACTTGTTGTACTTGCCACCATACCGGATGTACCAGCCACTGTACCGATTGTACCAACCACTGAATCTGTTGTACCGGCTGAATGGAGAGTTGTACTTGCTGTACTAACTCTATTGCATGAAGACCCGTGGTTTTTGGGAAAGAATCAGTACCCACACGGAGGTATATGGATTATGTTGTTGGCTCGGCATTTCTATAGCCTGTGTTCCGGCTTGGTAGCCTCGTGTTGGGTTGTGTTATGGCATTTGTATATGGATAATCCGGCATCTCCCGTGGGGAGAGTAAGGCCCTCAAAGCTTGTACATGATATTATTCCCCTTGGGTAATAAAATACTCCAAGGGGGGGGGTCGGTGTCACGTGTGCAAGCTCCATTTTCAGCATTTGTGGATGTTTTGTCCAGCTTTATGTTTTATGCAAAGTGATATGTGTTAAGGCTGTGGCCATGTTTAAATGTTTTAATATGCATTGATAGTATCAACAAGTGTGTCAAAGGTCCTAGTCCCCCGGGCACCCGCCGCGAGTTACACATGCTATACACTCTGGTAGTCAACCCACAAGGCTATATAACTATCAACTCCATTATGCATAGTATGAACTAGATACTACGACATCCTCACTAACGTGCCCAATAGTGGGTGTAGAACTCTGTATCAAGTTGGACGGAACCAACTATGCCCATTGGAAGCTTAATATGCGGATCTGGTTCATCCATACGGGTTTGTGGGAGATTGTTCAGGGTAGTGAGAAGAAGCTCGAGCGTTCTCAGAACTCGGGGCGTTGGACCCAAGATCAAGAGGATGAATACCTTGCAGAATTACAAGACTGGGGGCATCGTGATTCGAAGGCGCACTCTGTGCTTGTGCGGACCATTACAAAGGAGGTTTCATCGGCCGTACAAACTCTTATTAGTGCACATCAAATATGGTCCAAATTGGAGGATCTCTATGTTGGAGATTCATCGATGCGGACCCTTACTTTGCAAGGGCAACTCTACAGCATGTTATTTCCTACTGGCAGTTCTATGTAGGCGTTCCTCATGAAAGCCAAGGTTATCCATGACCAGTTAAATGGGTGTTGCTTTGTCCTCTACTCAGTTGGTTGCACTTGTCCTCACCAAGCTTCCCCTGGAGTATGATGTGGTTTTTGGGACTTTGAGGTGCCAGGTCACAACCACTCAATTGGATTTTGATGACCTTAGCTCCCTTCTCTTGGAAGAAGAGTCCATCCTCTTTTCTCAAGGTAAGATCAAGGTGTCTCTTAGCAGTTCTGATCAGGCACTTACTTTCGTATAGGAGAAAGGTCCGAGTTGTAGAAGAAAGGTCCGAGTCGTTGCTTTTCACGTGGGAAGAGAGGACATGTGTTTAAGGATTGTTTGTCCAAGAAGAAGGACAAGACCAAGGGTAAGTCTTCGTTTCAAAAGAAGGGCAAAGACACAACGCAAGACAGTGATACAAATACTTCCAGTGACTCATCTAGGGCTACCAGGGCAATTCCAGCTCGGGAGGACTAAGATGGTGTTCTTTGGTTGAACACAATGCTAATCAATACACTTAAATACACTAAGATTTGATGGACACTTGCTCAAATACGAGAAGTAAAATTGCTGAATTGACAAGAGACACACAATGAGCCGGAACGGCCGACCCCTCTCTCAAATAAAGTATATTGATCTTGGGAGAATCAAGTACATAGTATCATGGGTATTTCTGACCAGATTTCCATACCAACATTTGAGCCCTTCTTTGGTCCTATTCCTTCTTGACTCTCCAAGCTACGAACTCTTCTTCTTGAAGATACTGTGTGAACTTTTGAAAATCTCGATATTTTGTTGATGTCATGGCCACAGTCTCATGAGAGAGATTGGCGGCCTTGGTTTGCTTCTAGAAGTTCTATGTTGGCTTCATAGTTGTTCCCTTCTTGAGGTCCTTGGTCTTCCTTAACTCTGGACATAGCTCTGTCACCCCAAGAAAGATTTCTTCAAGAGAAATCCTTGCTCTGATACCACTATAAGCCCAATGGAGCGTGCAATGACAGATTCCACCACGTGTCCAAGAGATATAGATAGAGAGACAAAAGGGGGGAGAGAGATGAGTATAAGGATTTTACACAGCACACCACGCTCAGTGGGGATCAAGCCCTGCCCCCTTTTTCAGGAACAATCCACGGGCTCTTCCAAGCTAGGACCAATACAACAAATGAATACAATATCAAACGAGTGCCGATGTCAAGGTTGGGCTGAAGTTGGGACCAAGGCACAAGATCTCTGATGTCGAGCTCACCACGAGGATGACCCACAAGTGTCTTGCACCGGGCTAGTACCCATATCCAATATCTAAATCAAGTTTGATGCTCTCAAATTCCCACAAGTGTCTCTTCACCAAAAACTAGTCAAATAGAATCCCAAAAAGGTTCACTTTCAAGATGGTAGCTGTAGGGCTGGACAAGGATCCGCTCAAGGTGGTGGTGCTTCTTTCAGTCGGCGGCAAGAGGCGGATCACTGGTGGCGTTCCAACTATTGGCAGAGTTGCGGCTTGCAGAGGAGTGCAGTGGCGGTGCTTTTCTTAGGGCAGCGCAATGGCGGCAGGAGGAGGCGGAGGTACTGCACAGGGGCAGCATGTGGAGCAGGGGTGGCGTAGCCAGTCGAAACTAGTGCTGGAAGGAGGTGACGGCAGCGGCGCTTTGAGGAGACGGTGGCGAAAACAAGAAACATGCGGCGGAGTTGAGCTCTAGGCGGCGGGGGCAGGCGGCTTTGGGGTGGCGACGCCGTTAGTGGTTTAGCCGGCAGAGGTAGCGCTGCAGGTAGGGCAGAGGCTGAGGGTGTAGAGAGAGATTTTGATGATGAAGATGATAATCAAGCCTTCAAAGATGGGTTCCCAAGATTTGATGATTCGCCAAGAGGGTGCAAGCTTCTTTATATACTTGAAAAGGGATCCTTGCACTTGCATGGTTCGTATGCATTTGAAGGATGCCGCCTTGAATTGGTGGCTAAAAGTAGTACAAGAAGGGACCGAGCCGAAGACGTAGACCGACTTAAAGAACTTGTTCAACAAGAACTTTCTACCCACAAATTTTGAAGCTGATGTGCAGAAGGAATGGGATGAGGTAAAGCAGAAAGTTTGTGAGAATGTGGCATCATATCTTAACAACTTTTCAGCAGTTTCTTTGAAGTTTACTTCTTATACTCCCATTCCATCACTAACGGAAATGAGTAAGTTTGTCAATGGATTGCAACCTAAGCTTATGCAAGGGGTTTACATGGTGGAACCAAAAAGAAGCTCAAGACAAAGCTTTGCAAGCCGAGGCCTTGTACATGCTTGGATGAACGACAACACAAAGAACGACAATCGGGATCCATCTCAAAGGAAGAAGTTTAAATCCCGATCCCCATCAAGAGCCGAGTCTCAAGAGCCTACAATCGAGATCCATCTCAAAGGAAGAAGTTTAAATCCCGATCCCCATCAAGAGCCGAGTCTCAAGAGAAGAAGGATGGGAGTGGGGAAAAAACCCCTCTCTTTTGAAGAAGATTGTCCCTCAAAAGCAATTCGAGGAATATGCCAAAGAAGGGAAGTGTTTCCAATGTGGAAAGAAGGGACACTTGGCTGCAAATTGTCCCAACTTGCCAGAGCAAGAAGCTAAAGAGACCAGAAGAGCATTAGATTGACATCTTGCTAGGAAGTTTGTCAAAAGAAGATTGCATTGGAACAGTCTTGTACCATGAGGGCCATGTTGTAGCTAATGAAAGTCTTAGATGAGGATCTCTAGGATTGTATTGGAACATATTTTTGTGACTTTTTTTGTCATCAAGAAAGATTTAAGAGGGAGGGATTGTACCTCTAGTCCTCTTCATTGTGTGTATATATATATATATATATATATATATATATATATATATATATATATATATATATATATATTGGACTGGAACTGATCATTATCCTGCTTATAATGTGTCACGTAGGCTGTAACGCCTGTGACCGACGGCAGACCGGATGGCTATATCTGGGGTTCAGTGGGAGAGGACGCCCATGCGGAGTCATGGGCGGCCAGGCTAGTGTGGACGGCAGGCCACACACTATATAACCTGGGGGATGAGGGGCAATCCTCATTCTTCCTCTATGGTTGGGTGGTGAGCCAGAGGCCGTCCCCTCTTGTGGTAATGCCCGTAGCAGTGTTACGGGAATGTAACACTGCCAGGCTAGTGTGGACGGCAGGCCACACACTATATAACCTGGGGGATGAGGGGCAATCCTCATTCTTCCTCTATGGCTGGGTGGTGAGCCAGAGGCCGTCCCCTCTTGTGGTAATGCCCGTAGCGGCGTTACGGGAATGTAACACTGGTATCAGAGCGTGGTTCGATGGGATTGTTAGAGCCCGCGCGTGACCGGGGGACCGGAGCCCACTCGATGGTTTTCGACCATTCGTCTCCTTATCCTTATCTTGAATGGAGGGTGTGGAGGGAGGCAGCCATGGAAGAATGGAAGGGAAGAACTCTCTCTCTCTCTCTCTCTCTCTCTCTCTCTCTCCCCGACACACACAGTGCAAGCGAATTGGAGGTAAGCAATTTTCTTAAGGGGGGGGTAATGTCACGTAGGCTGTAACGCCTGTGACCGACGGCAGACCGGATGGCTATATCCGGGGTTCAGTGGGAGAGGACGCCCATGCGGAGTCATGGGCGGCCAGGCTAGTGTGGACGGCAGGCCACACACTATATAACCTGGGGGATGAGGGGCAATCCTCATTCTTCCTCTATGGCTGGGTGGTGAGCTAGAGGCCGTCCCCTCTTGTGGTAATGCCCGTAGCGGCGTTACGGGAATGTAACATAATGGTTATTTGAACATGCTCTAGTTTGGGTGGCAACAATGCCCGGAAGCCCAGGAGCAAGATTTGTATATGGGAGGTAAAGATGCCAGAAGACCCATTGGACAACAACGATGCCAGATATTTTGGACTTCGCAGTTGGGTGGTCATTACAACTAATGGTCCACATGATTGTATTGGATTTCACAGTCGGGCGGTCATTGCGACCAGATGGCCCACATGAGTGTACTGGATTTCGTAGTCGGGCGGTCATTGCGACCAGATGGCCCAGATGATTATATTGGATCTCATGGTCGAGCGGTCAATGCGAACAGATGGCTCAGATGACTATGGAAGAATGCTCGGGCGGTCCTAGTGGCCAGATGGCTCAGCACGATTTCGATGAAAAGAGACAGGACAATCCATGAATAGGAGGATCATTACTTGTGCACTGCATATTGATGTATGTTTGAATTTCTTTGACTTTGTGTGCTGTTTTTGATGTATGGACAATGCTTGGATTTATGGCATGTGATAGTCCAGTGGGCTCTAGACTACGTGGCCAGTACTTGGAATACCCAGTAGATGTGAATGATGCATATTTGTTTGTTGACTAGCTTGTGTCTAGTTTTTGCAAAAGGTGAGTATGCATTTATTATATCTAACACATGTGACAGGTTATGAAGAACATGTACCATCAAGAACAAGGACATCGATTAAAGAAAAAAAAGATGTTGCCAGATGAGCAGAAGGCACCACATATATGAGGAAAGACCAGATGCACAAGAGCACCAGATGGGGCTAGTACCACGATCTTATGGAATATTTGTATAACTGTGATATAAGAGGGAGGGAATGTAACTATTTGGCCCTTCGAGCTCTTCTCACATGATGGAACTCATGCTCGGACACTTGAACAAATTGATGGATACATGGGAATAGGGTTTCGAAAGCTGGCATTGGACAAAGCACCAGTATTGGTCAAAAAGCAAGAAAGAGCAAAAAGTCAAACTATGTTGACCAAAAGCTAAAGGCACCATTGGAAAGAGGACATCGAATTGGATCAAAAAGCTAAAAGCCACTTTTCCAAAAAGCAGCTCTAGGGCCAAAAAGCAAGGCTTTGAAGCTATAAAAGCACAAATCAAGAACTTTGGCTATTATGAATATTTAAATGAGAAAAAGCAAAAGCAAGTAGATAAAGTGAAAGCAAAGCAAGGACCCCTTTTCAAGTACATAAGGAAGCTTACACTCTCTTGGAGAATCATGAATTTTTGGAGAGCCATCTTGGCAGACCCATCTTTGAAGGCTTGATCGTCATCTTCATCATCAAAATCTCCCTCTTCACCCTCAGCCTTTGCCCTGCTTGCAGCGCCGCCTCTGCCAGCTGAACCACCAGTGGCGCTGCTGCCCTAGAGCCGCCTGTCTCGCCGCCGCCCAGAGCTCAGCTCCACCCTACGCCTCCGCTGCCCAAAGCTTGGTTCTGCCGCCTTCGTTGGCACCTCTGCCGCCCAGAGCCCGCCTCCGCCGCCTGTTTCCTATTTCCGCCGCCTCCTTCCAGCACCAGTTTCGGCTGGTTGCGCCACCCTTGCTCCGCCTGCTGCCCTTCTGTAGTACTTCCGCCTCTTGTTGCCACCGCTACGCTGCCCTAAGAAAAGCACTGCCACTGCACCCCTCTGTGAGCAGCAACTTTGCCAGTGTTTGAATGCCGCCACACTGATCTGTATCTTGTTGCCTCTACGCCGAACTGAAAGAAGGGCCACCACCTTGAGCTGATCCGTGTCCAGCCCTACAGCTACCATCTTGAAAGTGAACCTTCTTGGGATTCTATTTGACCAGTTTTGGTGAAGTGACACTTGTGGGAATCTCAGAGCATCAAACTTGATTCAGATATTGGATATTGGTACTAGCCTGGTGCGAGACACTTGTGGGTCATCCTCGTGGTGAGCTCGGCATCAGAGATCTTGTGCCTCAGTCCCGACTTCAGCCCAACCTCGACATCAGCACTCTTGTTTGATATTGTATTCATTTGTTGTATTGGTCCTGGCTTGGAAGAGCCTGTGGATTGTTCTTGAAATAAATTGCTGAAAAGGGGGCGGGGCTTGTTCCCGCTTAGCATGGTGTACTGTGTAAAACCCCTATACCCATCTCTCTCCCCCCCTTCTCTCTCTCTATCTATCTCTCTTGGACGCGTGGTTGAATTTGTCACTGCACGCTTTGGGCTTACAGTGATGCATTTGTTAGTTTGGCTGTTTTTGAGTACCTCTTTCTAAGCCACCCTAGTGTTGGATAAAACCTGGAAGAAATATTTCAGGAATCAGATTTCTTGTGAAGAAAGGGGTTCCACAGAGAGGGAAATCGTCACAATGACCAAAGATGATGTAACTGGAAAGATGTTTTTGTCTTCCTCCACAGAGAATGACTGAAAATGATAGGTATCTTTGTCCTCAGTGCAAGGAGCTACAAGAGAGTGCCCGGTTAAGAGAAGGATATGAGCCTGCCAATTAGGAATCTCGCGGCATCAGAGGCAAGAAGGCAATCAAGCACATCTCCTTGAGATTCTCTTGTTAAAGATTGATAATTCTCTTGGCTACTTGACTGGAGGCAGTTAAGCTAGAGCAAGGGATACCTAGCAGACCATAGTCTCGAAGTTCACCACAATGGTGGATGAGGTTGTTATTGGCCGAAGAGTTCTTGCAATATCAGAAATTCCATATCAAGTATCTAAATCAGTAACATTACGGTTATACAGTGGTTTGAGGAGGAGCCTTTAGTAGTTGAGTACTCAGGAGGACCTGCCACAAGATGAAATGAAAGATTATATTGTATTTTTCTCATTGGCTGGGGACGGGTGCAGTTTACACCGATTTTTGTCCAGTTACGGAGATGCTTTGTTTGATTGTTTGGGGCGTCCATATGAGGACCCACTTACCATCTTAGGTGAGCTCAATCTAGCGTTGTTTGCTGTGTGAGCTTCCTTAGAAAACTTTTTCTAGGTATATTTGGAGACTTGCCTGAGTTGCCAAAGGAGAAGCGTGTAGAAGCAATCTGTAGAAGCTGCTCAGAGGGGCAAGAGAAGCAGAAGATTGAGAAGTTGCAACAAAAGTTGCTTCTATTGCCATTAGCAAGGTTGGTTCTGGTACGAGATAGGAGACCTAAAGATAGAGCCGATGCAGGTGGAGGGTCTACACCATCTTACTCCAAGTTAAGCACGAGAGGATGTCCCATGCATCCGTTTCTGGATACATTTGCCATGGCTTCATGAGACACGTACAAGATAGAATAGAGCAATTAGGGTTTAGCAGTCCTATGTGAGCCCTCGCAGAAGGATGCGGTTGATCGTGTTGTGTAGGTTAGGGTTTGCACATAAGGTAGATGTATGTGCACACAAATGAGGGGTTAGAACTTACAACAGCTTGGGAGAGGCACTCTGGGGTACTGTTGGACAGAATATCAGTAGCAATTAACATGGGGTGGAAATGGGCTTGTTTGGCATGGTTTAGACCAGTTTTGGGCAGCCTAAACATGCTTAAACTAGCTTGGCTATTGGGTGTAGGGTTGGGCACTCTTTTGGGCCAGTATGCAACATTTGAAGCGACTTCTGTCACATTTTGCAAGGGCTGGCCTACGTGTGCTGATTGAAGAGCCGTGTCAATTGTGTTTGACTAGTCTGTTTTCCGTTGTTTATGCTGCGAGTCAAACTTCAATTTGATTGTGTTGATCTCCACAGGGCTTACCTGAATCCTCCCTCAAATTTTGACAGTTTGCTTTGTGAGCTTCCTTTGACAACTTTTTCTAGGTATATTTGGAGACTTGCTTCAGTTGCCAAAGGGGGAAGGTGTAGTAGCAATCATTGTAGAAGCTGCTCAGAGGGGCAGGAGACGAAGAAGAAGGTTGGGTGGAGATTGAGAAGTTGCATCAAAAGTTGCTTCTATTACCATTAGCAAGATTGGTTCTGGTACGAGATAGGAGACCTAAAGATAGAGCTGATCCAGGTGGAGTTTCTATGATGTCACTCCTATAAGCAGGAGAGGATGTCCATTAGCATGGAGTACCTTGGTTGTCAGGTGGGCGTTGACATCTCCCCTGCACAACAGTTTGCTCCAGTGCTCTTAAGCGTTAAAAGCAAACTTCATCATTGGAGTAGGAGGAAGCTCGACTTGGTCTCTAGAGCTTTGGTGGCTAACCAAGTTTTGCTAGCCTATCTGGGTTTCCTTTCATGGTTGTCTGGCCACCAATCAGTGGAGGTCTGTTTACTGGTGCTTGCCTAGAATGCCCTAGATGTGCAGGAGTTTCGGAGTCAGTTTACCATTGTTTATGGGAATGCAGGGAAGCATAGAGGGTTTGGTCTACGATTGCACACCTCTTTGGTAGGATTAAGAGGGATGCTATCATTTCTTTTGGTTCTATCATTTGGTTGACACAGTCTGGGCTTCAGCTGAGGTTTGAGGGAACTGATAGGAGCTTGGCCATTATGGTTAGGCAAGGAGTTGCTCGGCAGTGTTGTCTTCAAGATTTGCCACTTTCACACTTTGTCCACACTTTGTCCCTCCGGCACAGAGGTTAGATAGTTCTTGGGAGATTATTACTAGCATCTCAGCCTGGAATATTTCGAAGGCTAGATGCACTGAGGCCATTGAGGGTACTCCCGTTCTTGTTTCTCAGTGTCTTTGCAGGATTTGGAGTGATATTATTCACACCATTATGGCTACTTGGGCCAGAATCCAGGGATCTTCGAGGGTTGCGGAGAGGAGGCGCGCCCAGTTTATGAGAGAGTAGGACATTGGTATCTTTTTCACATCCTCTCATTCGGGATCCTATTGGCAACACAAGGCTCCTGATTGGTGGAGATCTCCACCTTGCTTGGTGTGAAATCTCCATTTTGTAAAATTTTTCATACTTAATAGAAGTCTCCTTTCTAGAAAACACACTTTTTTTTGGGTAATATCCAGTGCAATATATTTATATGCTCATAAATTTACATGATGGGAGGTCTCCAAAATGGAGAGTATCCCAAAGATCAGAAACATAAAAAGAAAAGCTCTATGCAAGAAGCATCCATATCACCCTCATGATGGCAGGCATCATATAAGGATTGCCGCAATGAGGCTCGGAAAGATTCATATGACTTGTGAATCTGCCGACCCAAGTATGCCAAATTATGCTCACTCCAGATTGTCCAAAGAGCCCAATATCTCACCCAAGAGAGAAATAGTGAGTATTGAGACAAAGACCTCATAAATCTGCCAAAGAGCCAGAAATGTTTCTGGAAAACACACACACACACACACTCTCTCTCTCTCTCTCTCTCTCTCTCCCTTTCCACACTACAGGACTAGGAGATTCCATTTCTTTCATGCTACAAAAGTTTGCTGCAGTCTTGAGGAGGAGAAAAATGAGTATGCTCAGTACTGATTTAGCAAGAGCATAGGGAGGTAATTGAAAATGAGTTGTTTGGGGGGAGGGGGATTCACAAATGCTTTGGCTAGAGTATCTTTCACCATGAGGTGCCACACTTACAAGTTGTCTTGTAAGTGTTTTGATTTTACGACGAGGTGCTCTTAGAGCCCTATGACACCATCTATGTTATCCTGCTTTTTTTTAGACTTATAGGAGCCATTCAAAAGTTAGTGTCCTATTATATTTCCATCTCCAGGACCTTTGTTTATGGTAGTCGTTTGTTTTATATTGCTGACATGTGTAGCCCTAGAGGTGTGAAATTCTTACAAATTTTGAAGTTGGTCAATACAAGGAAAAGGCTCTTTCTCAGTGCAGATAGGAGGCACTTTTAGTACCAGTGACACATTGTGCTGGTTCAAACTTAGCTGTTTTGAATTGGAAATTTGACATGTAATCAAAGGGTGACTTGCCTCGTGGCATGTGGACCACTACTGTTTTTCCTGTGCTTTAAGATCCTTTACGTGGATCCTCATTTACAGGTTTAGTTTTTGATTTGATCAGGATTCCCACTATTGGTGGAAAGGAGCTTGATTTGCATGTATTCTATATAGAGGTTTCTGCCCGCGGTGGATTTGAGCAGGTATATTCACTCACCTGAGAAGCTCTGAAGGTCATGCACTTATGATAATCGACTCCATTAATTATTGGTGTTGATGAGTAATCTCACTCTAGGACGTTAGAGAAAGATGGTGTTCCGGTTTTTCTTGTTAAGTGATTCTGCAATGCTTAAGCCGAAAGATGTGGATGTCCTAAGGTTGTTTTGGTGAAAGGATAGGGAAAAAGGATGAATATAGAATAGATTGTGTGGTGCTCAAAGCAATGCAATAAGAGTCGTGCATGTCTTGGGCTATATTTTACCAAATCTTTGGCAATAAAAAAGGGTACTTAGCCTGGACTAATCAAGAAGAGCTCGTCTTTTTTTGTTTTTTGTTTTTTTTCCCTCTTTTTCCTCTTTCCCTCGCCTCTTGTGAAGCCACAAGAACAGTTTTGAGGGATTGCTGCTGAAACCAAACTTCCTGACACAATGGTTTAGAACTTTTTTCATGCAAAGGCAGGTTCTTGGGTCTTTAGTTTGTGATTGGTATAAATGCTGCATAGGGCTTTAGTAAGTCAGTTGCATGTTTGCTCTGCTTCCAAGTTATACTTTTTTCTATGTTGTCTTCTCAACCTGTTTGCAATGTTGCACATTGCCCCCATTTGGGCTTGTCCACCGCCCGCACAGCCGCCATTGCCATCTGGGTTATATGCCCAGCCCTGGTCAGTGCTGAGTGCTCCAATGTGCAGCTCATTACTGATAGAGGCTGCCCGCTTTGAGTACACTACCACTACATTCCTGCAATGCATTATACTGAGACCAAGGAGAGGAGTGTCATCAACATGCATATACAACACAACGGAGCGCTGAAGTTGTACAAAAAATCTGTACAAAGGGCCTGTTCTGTTTGTGGGTGTTTTCTTTTTTCTTTTTCTTTTTTTGGGGGGGGGGGGGGGGGGGGGGGTGCATAGGCTAAGGTACAGGTGTGAGTTCATGACGGGAAATATTCATTTGTTAGAAGATGCTTGAACCCACAAACAATCAAAGTTGGGATTATATGGTTGCAACTTGCAAGTATGTTGACTCCTTTGAACTTATTGCATGGTGACTCACATATGACAAGCTAGGTGGTCAAAGATCGGAAATGGAAGGAGATTACTGTGGCTTTTGATTTCCCTCCCACCACCACAAGTGCGTCTTACGTACTCCGGAAATACTATGTCATGTTGCTGCATCATTATGAGCAAGTATACTATTTTGGATCGAAGGGACAACTGGTCCCTCCTTCAGGTGTATAACTTTTTGTCCTGTCTATTGTCTTTTCCTTGCATCGGTTTTGTATAATAGTGCATCTTGCTGAATGGATTTCTGCAATTTTTGCACATGCAGTGCCTTTCGCAGGGTCAAGTCCGGGGCCAACCCCAGCTGTTAATGGGGTTGCTAAAACTGGCTTGCAGGAGGGAGAGAAGAAGAGAAAGAAAGGAGCACTAGATCTGACCCGAGTACATGGAGGTATTTATGCAATACTATTAATATTATTTGAGTCAAGCTTCTGATTCTGAGTTTCGAAGCTGAAGCCACAAGAATCATGCGTAACTCTCTGCTTGTGGGTTCTTATGCCTGTTTGCTATTGTCTTTGGGATCAACATTGCCTTCGCAAGAGGCAGGACTAAGCAATAGGTACTAGTTGTAAAAAAATAATAATCTCTCTCTCTCTCTCTCTCTCTCTCTCTCTCTCTCTCTCAATTTTAGACATATCAACATCTTTTTAAAAAGTTTATTGATCAATTCAACCCAACTTTACTAGTCCTTTAGATCCACTCAATTTTTTCCCTCCCAGTGGGTGTGGGGGTTTAAACCCACGGCTTTTTAGTAGGAAATGAGTAATGAGTTCAGATAACAAGTGGGGGAAGAGCATACCGAGGGCGCCATGCTCACCATAGCTGTGTATAAGAACATCAACGAGGAGGAGTAACGTCCTCCCCTAATGTTTCAGCCTTCACCTATTAGCCTAAGGTTTTGTCCACCACCATGCAATACACGAATATTCTCACGAATATTTTAGAGGATTTAATAATGGTTACTTTTTATTACAATTTGCTCACACCCAAAAAAGTCTCTAAAAAATATTCAAATATAGTCTTTCGCAAATTAATATTTTTTAATGCTTTCCTTATGTTTCCTTTCTTCTAAAATTTTACATCAATTTATCAATCAAATTTACATTTTATTAATTTGTGTACTCTATAAAATGCATTTTATGAAGGGGTGAATTTTTCACTTGTATGAAGAGAGAGAACCTAAAGGGAATTCCCAATTTTATGTTTTGTGATCAGCTGATCTAGGAGCGTCTCTCGGCCATACAGTGTCTGGCCTCATTGATGGGAAATTTGAACATGGATATCTTGTCAGTGTCACCGTTGGCTCTGATTTGCTCAGAGGAGTACTATATCATATGCCAGCGGGAAGCTTACCTCAACAATTTGCTTCGGTCCCAAGCATGGTTAATGGTGTAGGTTTGAACGCTGCTGCCCTTGAGGTTCGAAGAAGACGGAGACGACGGCGCAAGGATGAGATGCCCAAGAAAGACCCCAATGCTCCAAAACCCAATAGAAGTGGATACAATTTCTTTTTCCAAGAACATCACATGCGGCTTAGAGCTTTGCATCCTGAAAAGGACAGAGAGATCAGCAGATTGATTGGGGAATCTTGGAACAAGCTAACTGAAGAGGAAAGAGCAGTAAGTGTTTCATTGAATACTTTTTCCTTATGTTGCTTTGCAGTAGGCTCCATATCGTGCATATTTTTTGTAGTAGATTTCCTTCTGATTGTGATGTGCAGTTTCATCTTTCTATATGTGTATAGGATAATCGAGCTTAATAAGAAGCTTCGGTGTTTATTGCATGGACAGATCTTAGCTAGACACTAGCACCAGTCATCTTTTAAGAGCTTGAATTTACCAGTGGACTTTTGACTGGGTCTCATCAGTTGAATTTGGCATATGCACAACACAAAGCTCTCTCTCCCTTCCCCGCACAGTCTGACTCTTGCTCTCTTTTAATTTTATGTATCATGTAATGTAGACCTTTGTATAAATGTGTGCTCTTGTATGTGTGTGTGTGTGTGTGTGGGAGCGCGCGCACGTGCACACACACACACACACACACATACAAGAGCATAGGAGCACGCGCGCGCGCACACACACACACACACACACACACATACAAGAGCATACATTTATACCAAAAAAAAAAAAGTGGGGGAGCATATATTAATACCAAGTTCTACACCCACTATTGGGCATTGATGAAGTTAGTGAGGATGTCGCAGTATACTATGCATGATGGAGTTGATGGTTTATTTTCTTGTGGATGACTACCATGAGGTTATAAATTGCACTTTCTTATAAGGTGAATTTGGGCATGTTCCTGGATTCATCTAGGTATATATATCATGTAATTGATGAGTTTTGAAATGGATAAGGAGCTTTGTGGTTGAGCAATGAAGACATGATAAGGCTTTGAGCTGATAAAGTGATGTACTGAATAATTCACTCATGTAGGAGACTCTTGTATTTTCTCTCCCTTTTCAATGTAACCGCAGGTGTACCAGGAGCAAGGTGTAAAGGATAAGGAGAGGTACAAACAAGAGATGGAGGATTATCGAAAAAGGCTCAAGTCACAAGCTTATTCCGAAGATAGTGGAATTGTAAGAGTTGACGAGACAAACCTTGTTCTGGATACTATGGAAAACACAAATGGAAATCCTGAGCATGATCTAGCTGAAGTAAATTCATGCACAGTGATGGCTGAAAAGGTTGATGTTAAATCTGATGCTGATGACCCAAGGCTGAGTGGTGAGCCTGAAAAACATCTGTTGTCAGGTCCTGCATATGGTCAGGGGGCCATCAATGGTTAGTTGGAGGGTAAGGTAAAAGTGCTTTATTTCTGCAAAAAGCAATCAAGAAAAATGTGCATTCTTTTTATGTCAATCCTATGTGGATCAGGAGTTACTATAGTTTCTCTAGGAGTGCCTCATTTCAACTTAAAACTAGTGCATAGTAAGGCCCATGAAAGCAGGTCCGTCACATGACAAGGAGTGCATGAACAAGCTTATCAAAGAAGCTTATTGGATGTTAGGTCTACTAAGAGAGCTGGTCCAGCAGGAAGGATAAATCTCTATGGAAATTGGCGACCTCCCTTATTTTGTGGATAATTATGATCAGATTTTGCAAACATGTTTTTGTTTGTGGTTCACTGATGGCTCCCGGTTGATGATGGTACGGGGTCTTTGTATGGTTATAACAGTAATTTGTTTTGGATCAGTGTTTTTTTAAATATCTAAAATTTGAATCTCCACCAATGGCTTTTGGTCTTTGCCATCGTGAAGTTAAGCTCATTATTTTGTGGAGAAGCTAGCACACTACACGCCCTTTACACTCACCATACTACATCGACCTCAAAGATGTTTGTCAGTGTCTGAAAAAGGCTAATGCACTACCTTGCCACGAAATAGCACACGGTGAAGTTAGAAGATTTTCATGAAAGCCGAATCATGCTTCCATATTTGTGTTGCTCAATTAACAAGGAGTGTTCATCATTTTACAAGGTCTAGTATTATAAATATAGGTCCTGAATTTGATTTTTTCTATTTTAATTATAATTCCTACATTGAGCCTCTGCAAGAGACGCCGACCTTTCAAGAGTCGGTTCTTCAAGCATGCTATCTGGTATTGCAGTCTTCAGTAATGCTGGTTTGTTTAGTACCTCTTAACTTCAACGAAGCTGATAATATGTTAATCAGAGTATGGAACTAAATCCTGAGGGTGCTTAGAAAGAGCTATGATATAAGTCAAAAAGATGAACATAATGTTGGTTTTCTCATGGCTACATGGTATCCAACAGGATCCAGATCAGAACTTTCAGAGAGTTTCTGAAGAAGACGTGAAAATGATATTTGCTTCTTCTGCTGTCGTGATTTCTATTGGCTAATTGTCAAGTCCTGTCCTCTCAAAGAAAAATCATAAATTATGTTCATTGCTTGTGACAAGCCCTGGGGTGATCTCAGTGTACATACTCCTCTCGAGCTGCATTGTAAGTTCCAGTGTTTTTGTGAGAACTGTGCTTATAATGGGCAGAGAGGAGGATCTATGGTTGTTTGAGGTCTCATTTGGGCCCTGTTAAGAAATTCCACCTCAAGAGGGTTATGGACAGTGTTGCTTTATTTATCTTCTGACATTTATTATCTGTATTGAAGTGATCTCAAGAGAGAATTCTCTATTTAAGTATTTGAAGTATGAGGCGGAAGTCTCAAATGCCCACTTCCCAAAATAACTTTTTATTCCTCTTCTTCTTTTACAGATCATGAAAACAAGATCTCTTTTTGATCGTAATTGGGATTTGCAACTTTCTTAGCATGAGACCTCCTCCTACAACAGGAAAATATCATCTTCACATTTCATCATCATCAGAGTGTGCTCCAATCAAGAAGCAAATTATTTTTCGAAAAAAATGTCAAAAGATGTACAAGCTTGGAGAAAATAGGAACACTAACTATAATAAGTGGATTGATGGTTGAGAGAAGAATTATAATAATATTAACATAATAATTGTTCTAATACACTTATTTTTTTCATTTAAAGGTATTTTATTTCATTCTTTATTATTGAAGAACTACTTGATTTTTTCTTAATCAATACGTAAGTTATTGGGAGTTTTCAATATTTTTCAAAAGAATTGTGATATTATCGGAATATTATTGATTAAAAACCACAGTAAAGCAAGTATTCAAACCGACAGTTTCTTATAGATTACATAGTATTTTAACTTATTATATACTACCATAAACACAAATGTTTGTAACTATTTTCTCTTAAATTTTATCTCAAGTATTGTAACCACTCGTTATTTTTTATGACAGACATTATGTATGTAAGTATAATATTATTGAAGCATACTTAAAGTAAATATTGAAATTGCTAGGATCTTTTAATCTAAGCCTTATTTATAATATTTTATTTTTAAAAGAAATATTATAATAACTATTATCAAGATGTCAAAAAAAATGACTTGCCTCTTTAAGTTTTCCTCCCCAAAGCCCTCTAACTTGCAAATGTTTTGTTTTTACCTCCTTTGCTCAAGGACTTGTCTCATTTTGCTCGATCACCTAGCCTTAGAGGATAAAAGAGGAGAGGCCAAGCTTAAAGCATAATGAGAAGGGGAATTGAGAGGAGCCAACCCTAGTAGGAGCATGTAGTTATCTATATCTATTGGGCATTGTATGAGCTGAAGTGTGTGGGATTCTCCTTTACGAGCAATGATTTCTTTCATAATACTCTCCCTTATCTTCAATCATTGGTGGCCCTCTTCCATCAAAGCCAAAATGATGGGCTCTGTGAAGATAATTGTGGCAACTCATTCGCTTATCAAGGCATTGGCACCTTTTTGAATCGTGGGTCATGCTTGGGGTTTTCCTAGTTGGACAAGTGTGTAGGAGAGGTCAATATCATGTAAAGTTTGTAGGTATATAGTACTTGCACATATAGTACCTCCTTATACATTGTGTTTACACCCTCACACTTAGAAAAATGTGTGTGCAGAAAGAATTACACGTAAAAATGTAAGTGGAAAAACTTTATACATGAGGTATTGTTTACACACTTTGTTGACACCCTCACACTTAGGAACTTTTCTAAGTCCACTTTAAAAAAATGTGTGTTTGAGAGGGGTCAACAACATGTAAAAGTACTACACAAAGCCAGCCTCAAAGCGTGTGAAGCGTACACAAAGAATGGCATGGAAGAAATGTTGCAAATGGACAAAGCTAAAGAAGATTTCCAAGAAAGAATCAGCAAAATACAGAAAGAGTGTTTGGAACAGGATGGTCAACTGGCTATTAAAGAAGTGGAATTAATGAAAAAAGACTCTGAGCAAAAAAAAAAAACTCAACCGTACAGTAGTGAGAAATGAAATAGTATAAAGAGCAAGTTATACCTTTTTTTCTTTCTATATGGAGAATTAAGAAAAGCTCCTTGTAGCATATATAGTAGTAAAAATTCCTTACATAGAGATCCAAGCTACCTAGGTAAAGCTTGGTTATTTCTCATTTACAATTTCTTATGTATGCAATTTGTATTTAAATAATTAATAGTTTGCCTATTGAAATAGTTGTGAAACTTCCATAACTAGAACACTATAATAATTTTGTAGAGTAGATCAAACTATCCGCACTAAAAAATGAACATTAACTATATATATGTACACACACACACACACACACACACACACACACATGCACGCATGCGTGTATACATACTTATACATGAGGCATGTGTGGCTCATGTACAACTCACAACGTAGAGCCAAAATGATCTTTAAAGAAGTGCATTAATATGTTGCATTCACCAACAACCACCAGACAAAAGAGATCCTAGCATTCAAAAAGAAAATGAAGGAAGCAAAGGCCCAGCTTAGAGTAGTACATTGCTCGCTTTGAGAAAACCATTAGAGATTTTTTCCATCACCTTTGGTTCTCTCCTACCTAGGTTTGAGCTTTCATGTGCCCTCATGAGGAAAAGTTGAAGTTGATCACACTGAATGGAGAAGTGAGGGGGTCTACTCCTATCTCTACAAGCAACATCATCACATCAATAGAAGGATCCTCTACATCTATATTTAGTAAGCACGTTGATCCAGAGAGTTTCCTTGCGTATCCCTAAAATTGATCCTATTTGTTCAACTTATATGAGTCATGCAAAAAGAGACACCTTAAACTATGAAGAAAGAACTACTGGCACTTTCATGGGAAGCACATATGGGAAAGGCCAAGATGTAGGTGATCTAGAGAGATTGTTACTCATTTTCATGTGTAGGAAAACTGACACCAGCCTAGACATTTCCCAATATGAAAGGGGTCTGGTGGACTCCATGACATATAAATATTTGAAAAGTACAAGCTTTGGGAATGAGGGATTATCCTTGAATACAAAGGACCGCACTCCTAAAATTTAGAAGAGTTGTTATTTTTGGCCCCTCTGATGGAAATTCTGTTTGCATCATTACATCTGGAATTGAGCAGATACCAAGAGTTGGCAAAGTGCCTATGACAGAATGTCTACCAGTTGGGATATTTTGAGAGAGAAAGTTTATGGAAGGACCTATCTCTTAGATTGGGACATGTGGCAAGAAAGTGGACCAAAGTGAGACAAGTGGCCTCACACTTGTCACTTATTCTTTTGTGTGGCTCTCCACTTGTCATCATAGCCTTCTCTTTCCATTTTCAGCTCATGGGAGGCCCAAATCTATAAATTGGAGCCCTTTCTCTTCATTAATAGAGGCTCTCTTGCTACACACTAGCCTCTACCATCGTTTACAGGCTGCCCTAATGATGGCTACTCTCTTTCTCTCTCTCTTGAAGGCTTCCCATGAAGAATACTGGTTGTTGGGGACTATTTTGGAGGCTTCCATCACGAAGAAATACTTAAGGCAAGGTTATTTAATCAATTTATTATGATTTCTAGCCACTATACTACTTGTACGAGTCCTTGTACTTGTTGCACCTACTGTACCAGAATTTATACCTTTTGTACATCGACTGTACACTAACCACTGTACCAGTTGTACTAGCCACTGCACTTGCTATACTTGCCATTATACCTATTGTACTAGCCATTATACTTATACCAACTAAATGGAGAGTTGTACTTGTTGTACTTGCTCTACTGCATGAAGACCCATGGTGTTTGGGAAAGAATTAGTACCGACACGGAGGTATATGGATTATATTATTGGCTCCGCATTTCTACAGCCTATGTTCTGGCTTGGTTGCCTCGTGTTGGGTTGTGTTATGGCATTTGTATATGGATAATCTGGCATCTCGCGTGGGGAGAGTAAGGCCCTCAAATCTTGTACATGATATTTTCTACAGAGGGGGGGGGAGGAGGGGGGAGGTCGGCCCATTCCGGCCTCTATGCGGTGCCACATGTGCAAGCTCCATTTTTAGCATTTGTGGATGTTTTGTCCAATTTTTATGTTTTATTCACAATGATGATGGATATGTGTTAAGGTTGTGGCCATGTTTAAATGTTTAAATATGCATTGATGGTATCAACAAGTGTGTCAAAGGCCCTAGTTCCCCAGGCACCGTGAGTTACAAAAACTAGCTAGAGATTCTAGCAAAAGAGAAAGGAGGTTCTCTCTTCGAGCCTATCACCCTAGCTTCATGTCTGGTCTCTAACGATGCCTTGATGATCCATGAAGTGAATGTGCAAGCACACAATGCAAGGAGGTTATCTCGCTAGGCCTATCACCGCAGCTTCATATCTCCTAGGGACCTTTCACAACCTTGAGACCAAGTGAACATTTTGTAGTTGGGTGAGACTAGTGTTGGTAAATCCATCTTTATCACATGACCTTCACAAATTACCTCACCTTTGAGATAGCTTGCACCAACACCACTTTAAGTGATGAGAGCTAGTGGGGTTCCTCTAGACCAAGGGAACATTATATAGCTGGGTGAGACTGTGCCGGTAAATCCACCTTCATCATCACCTTCGAGATAGCCTACACCATCACCACTTCAACTGATGAGTTGGTAGGATTCATCCCCAAGACCTTCATCCACATAGAAGTAGAGTTTTCACACTCACGAGATAAGTTTTTTCATAGTTTTTTTTTTGCACCCAACATCCTCATTTGCCTCCCCGATTTTGGCAAAATATGAATATACTGATACATTAAATAGCAACAAAGCATGCATGATGTATTTTCATTACACAAATAAGGTAGCAAGTGGAAATAGATGGCTCTTACTTTTGGGGACTTCAACCCCATTCCTTACCTAACAAGGCTATCAAAAGCAAACATTTTTGGTAAGTGGGGGCTCATAGGCATGGATCATGGTGCCAAGAAATGATTGGCACCACTAGCTCTATCCATGCAGGAATCACCATCTTGCCAAGCTTCATGTCAATGGTTGTTGTCCTAAACAAACCCATAGCTGGCGAGTATAGTCAGAGTGCTTCATTAAACATCATGCCCACCTGCAAACAAATGATATTTTTAAACCAAATGTGCACATGTATGTATGTACATGTGACCAACTATACTTACAATTTTTGGATGGTTTACTGACTCTGATGCTAGCATATCTTTCATCTCATACATAGCTTATACCTTCTTCCTTCTGCACTTCTTGTATTCCAAACTAGTTGCAAGCAATAGAAATGTCTATGTTAGCAATAGAAATGTCTATGTTAGCAGTGTTGATGAAGTTTCATGCCCTGCAAAGAAGAAGGTCTTGCATTTGATGATGATATCATCCATCCCCATTCTCAGGTTCCTTGGCTAGCCCTCTGCTCATGTAACAACCCCTATGGGTGAGTGGTGCTACCACTAACCCCTATGGGTGAGTGGTGCTACCACGCCTTCCTTGCTCTATGGACATCATTTATTATTGAATCATTTGCAACATATGCTATGGTGATAATTTCCCAAATGTTAATCCAAACTAGGACTCATTAGCGTGTGAGTTTGGAGCGGCTGTGCCCTTCACGACAATCAAATCCGTACAAGTCATTAACGCACCTTGAGTATTTGGGAGGCTTAAGGTCTTTAAGTTGCCATTTCATTCTGCTACTACTGGATGGTCCACCTAGAACAATATCGGGTTCACTTAGCCCTTGTTGGTTTATATCATATGAAATAATCTCTAGACTAGCCTTAGCCAATAGTAAAGTATGCATCTCTCGCATCAAAAGCGAGATAAAGTATCTTCTAACATATTCATGAAATTAATTACAATCTCCAAAGATGCATTAGGCTCTTGCCCTTGATTTTGGTATTGATTTCCCTCATTATCCATATCTTCTTTTTTTGGATTTTCTATTTTGTTTGTATTTTTTCCCTTTAAAAAAAAGACACTAGTACAAAAGCTTCATATCACATGCACTAAGTATCAACGTTATGCAGTACCGAATATTGACGGCATGCTTTCTGTCCTGTGTGTTGGTGGTCGGACCTACTTTGTATCGACGTTATGCACGTTGATGGCTTAAATTCCAAATGTAACACTCTTTTTTTTAAAGACTCCAAGGTGAAGACCCCAAAAAAAAAAAAGTTCCTTGCCAAGTGTTACTTTGGTCCTCCCCTCGTTTATTCCCTTGTTGAGAGCTTCTAAGAAAAGACTGGGCTTTAGCCACTTTTCGCATGCGCTAATTGGGATAAGCGATCTAGCCCTTGCGCTTCCGTTAACTCCCTCAAAATCGCACTCTACAAAATACCTCGAGCACGAATGCGGGTTGAGAGAGAGAGAGAGAGAGAGAGAGAGAGAGAGAGAGAGAGAGAGAGAGAGAGAGAGAGAAAAGAGTGTGGGAGAGGGAAAGGGATTAGAGAGAGAAGAGGGTGGGAGAGGGAGGAAGTGTGTGTGTGTGAGAGAGAGAGAGGGAAGAGGGTGGGACAAGGGGAGAGAGAGAGGAGCCAAGCTAGGCTGGAGGGGAGAAAGTAGGCTGGGATGAGAGGGGGTGGTGGAAGTAGTGGGAGTAGGAAAGGAGGGACTGGAGAGAGAATTTTCACATCTTTAAGAGACAAGGGTTGCAAAATCTCCCTCCACCACCCTCCCCCAAAAAACACACTCCTTGAAAAGTAGACGCTAAATCTACTGCCATGGATAAATTTGGAGTTGATATGCTCAAGTTATGCCTTCCCCGCTAAACCATAGATTTCAATGGGGAATCCATAACTTGAGCATATCAACTCTAAATTTGTCGGAGGTGTGGTAGATTTCGAACCTACTTTTCAAGGGCTTTCTAATGGTAAGTCACGTGTTAAGGTTTTGACGTAAGATACATAAGATTCACCACAGCTTTCTTTTTTCTAGAAAAGTGATGGCATGGCTCTTCTGAAAGGACCCCTTTTTTAGTCCAATACCCACCTCGCAGAATGTATCCCGAATATCACATGGGACACTATGAAGTTCAAACTGTTCCACCATTGAGGCAAGGACCACCAATGGTATACTATCCGCCCGACCCAGCTCCCCCGCCTATCTTATCCCAACCCTCTCTGCCCCAGCCATGGAAGGATTGACTCTGAAAATGTTGAGGATAGCCATAGAAACAGGGAGGGGCTAGCTGCAAGAATAACACCACGAACACCGGCTCAGCCGGCACAAGGGCTTAGAAAATAAAGACATAAACCAACCCACATCCCTAAATTGATCACTAAGTTTGATGGAACTGGAGATCTCATACCGCACCTGGAAATGTCCAATTAGATTTTTGAGGCATTTGGCCATGTGGATGACCATGTTAAGGTGAGTGCCTTTGGCCTCACCCTAGATGGAAAAGTTGGGCACTGGTTTTGATCACTGAAGGTAGAGGATAAAGACACCTTTGAAGCCTTGAAAGAGGCTTTCAAAGTGGGATACTCATTGCAAGGAACCTGATGGAGCCCAATCGAACAATTGCACAACGTAAAACAAGAGGATGGAGAATCCATCCGAGACTATATCAACTGGCTGTAAAACAATAGAGCCGAGTTCTCAAATGAAAGGTTGATTGGGAGGTTCCTTGAGGGCCTTGAAGATGTACCCTTGCACAACTTCTTATACGCTCTAGCCCACACCTCTTTTGAGTAGTGCTGCAGGAGTGCTATGGACTTTGAGGATAATTTCAAGGAAACTCGTTCCTGAAAACTGCATGGGGGCACATCCGAGGCATCCTTCAAAACTACCGACACAAGATCCGAAGGGGAAGGCAAAGTTAAAGAGTCCTCTTCATCAGGACAATAGGTGGAACAGATGGCAGTAGCCCAGATGCAGCAAATGACCCAACATTGGAGAACAGGACAAGCTCGACATTAGTCGGGGGCAACCCCATCTTCACCCAAAGAGGGAGTTAGTATGGTGCCGGATTTGTTGAGCTAGCCATACTAGCCTTGAGAATCCACATTTGAGACCTCGACCCACTCTCTACTGTGCTTACTGCCAAAGGTGGGGCAATCATGAGACCACCAATTGCTGCCACACCAAAGAGCTACTCAAGCACGAGCTCTATCCCAAGCCTTGCCTGTAAACCCTAGACAACCGTTGGCTTTGCTAGCACCAGCATTGCATAATGCACCTCAACTCGTCCATGAAGTCACTCAGAGAGGCATTCTTAGGGTACCGGAAGTGCCCTTACCACCCCCTATAGTACCACCACAGCCCTCACTACCTCGAATCACCCTCGTTTGTCAGTTAACCTGAGAGACATCTTCAAAGAGGGTGATGAGGGGGAAGCCACTGAAGGTACCACGTTTGAGCCCTTCGAATCAAATATTCCACCCTCCCAAATCCTAAGTCATTAAATGATGGAGGGAGACCGGTTGTACCTAGCAGCCCCAACCCCGCGGGGGGATAGGACTTGAATAACATGGCCACACAACCACCAATGCAATGTTATCACTATGCAGGACCTCACCGAGTAGTTGCGTGTTCGATCAAAAAACGGATGGCTAGTACTCCTGTGAGTACCTCCACCTTAACTCCCTTATGCACATGGTGCGGAAAAGAACATGTTTACAAGGATTGTCCAACAAGCACAATGGGGAAAGCACATGAGACTAATCCTAGCACCAACATTAACTTGCTAAGTGTATGAGACGGCTTCATCCATACGAACCCTCTTAATGCAATTACTAGAATGAAAAGGAGAAGAAGGGCAGTAACTCACATTGCTACAGCTGAGGCATCAATCTCGCAAAGTCAAGGACACCCAAAACACACACGGATTTTATCATGTAAGGAAGTCTTGGAACAAGCGCGTGCAACAAGGCACTCACAAAAGAAAAAGGCTAAGAAGATAGGTAAAGGGGATAGCCGAGTGGTCATAAAGAGTGGGTCCGATGATGGGACAACCACCAATGCGTCGACCTCCTCATCTGATGAGGAAAAGATGCTACCTTCATCCCCTTTCGTCAGAGGACAAATAGACCCTTACCAACTGCATCGGAAGCTCATCGAATATCCAAACTCCATCGAAGAAAAAGAAAGGCTGAAGGATGCTCATGAGCTAGTCAGGGACTGTCAAGCTTAATTGGAGGAGGAACCTCAAACAGTGTACCTTGAAGAATGTCCTCCTATCCTCGACACAAGACCAACTGAGGAAACCCAAGAATATAACAAGAGTCTCGATGACCAAGCACCCTCTGAAAGACCCCCTTGAATGACATAACCAACAGCTATGGATATTCCTCATCAGGGAAACCCGGTTGCGGTGTATCTCAAAAACTTAAGAGATGATCACCCAAAAAGAACGAACACGGAAGTCCAGGTTCCGGTACCCTATACCCACAAGAGCCTAAACACAGGCAAGGGTGATCCAACTTAGGAAACTGTATCTGTTCCTAGAGACATTGGAGGTATCTCCTCCTTCCTCTTCTCTCAAATCCAAATCCCCATTGGCACCTTGCTCCAAGGCAACCCGAGTATATGGAAGGATTGGATGGAAGGACGCCTAGGAGCAGGAATGCAAGAGCCCACAAAATTACCAAGCTTTAACGAGAGTGGTGAGGATAGATTCATAGAACCACAAGGATTCACCGACATCCCCACTATTTGAGTCAACGAACTAGGGCAATACTTTGAAAGAGATGAACTCAACACAACACTGCCCATCACCTTCGATGGCCTTCAAGTCACTGCGATCCTGGATGGAGGAGCGGGAGTGAGCATTGTTACCAAACAATGCTGGGAGAAATAGGGAGCACCTGCCATGGATGCCACATCTTTACTTGTCAAACTTACTACTGCAAAGATAAAGATCCTTGGAACCAACTTCCGACCCACCTTCATGGTGGTGATGAGCTTTGGCCAATAGCTTGTTTCCTACGATTGCATCCTAGGTCGTCCCTTCATGAGAGAAACTAAAATGATCCACAATTGGGACACGGATCATATTCACATCCGAAAGAAAGTCCATCCTATGAGTGGCCGACCTTTAGTAGAAGATTTAGTAACAATGACGCGATCCACTACAATCCACCTATGCCAAACATGTCATAAGACGTTCGATGAGGATCAGGAGAATGAAGAATTTGCATCTCTTCTAGAGCCGGAAGACTCTGAGAATTGGATGTATATCCTTGCTACCTTGGACATAATTCCAAGACGCATGGGTACCAAATTTGCTACGACCAATGGGCAAGAGATCCCATCTCTCTACATGCTAAGTGTCGCCTGCATGCCTGATGCCACAAGCTATGAAACTGAGAGTGGTGGTGACGAAGAATCATTATAGAGAGACCATTTGCGCAAAACATGTAGACCCAATGGTTTTCTTGGAAAGGATGCATATGTCTTCCTGATTAAGTCAGAAGAACATTGGTTGATATATGTTGGACATGTTGACACACATGCTTACTTCTACCAAGTTTGGCAAAAGGAGCTTGCCAATGTTCCCATTCTGGACAATACTGTCACCTCTAAACTAAAGGACCATGCTAATTCTCAACCTAAATCCCAAAAGCTTTTCCGCTCCGCACGCAAAGCACGAAACAAAAACTTAGTGCTCGCGAAAAAAGAGGCAAAAAATTTGATAGAAGAAGAAAGCGCTAAAGCTAAGGAGACAAAACAAGTCCCCAAACACTTTAGGGCTTTCGAGATTGCTAATCGTTTTATACAATGTGACACAACCCAAAGAATCCAACGATTAGGAGCCAAGAACATCCTATGATGGTATTGCCAAAGTTAGAGAAATTAACCTGGCAAACCCAAGCGAAGATCCAAGACCCATCTACATAGGGGAAGACCTCTCCGTAGATGAAGAAAAAGACCTGGTCACTCTTCTCATGGAATTCCAAGATTACTTTGAGCACGTATGCATACCAACTCATGCCATTTGGGCTAATCAATGCCCCAAGTACCTTCCAATGCCTAATGTGCACAGCCTATAAGGAATATCTTTGAAAATTGCTTTTAGTCTTCATGGATGATCTCTGTGTCAACTCTACGTGGAAAGCACATTTTGAGTGTTTATGAAAAGTGCTAGAGAGATGTCGACTCTGCCGAATCTCTCTCAAGTGCCAATTTTGGGTCCGACACAGAGTAATCTTAGGACACATTGTCTCAAAACATGGAAACTCCACGAACGATAGCAAGGTGCATTTCATTCTTGAGCTGCCACTCCCAACCAATTTCAAAGGAGTCCAGCGCTTCATGAGACGTCGTGTATTATCGACGTTTCATCTTCATGTACGCCGACATTGCTTGTCTCCTCTATGGACTCCTAATAATCTTTGAATGGACAGAGGAGTGTAAAAAGAAAGCCTTGGCAAGCCCTCCCATCTTGATGCCGCCTTGTTCCAGCTATGCTTAATTCTTGAATGGGGAGAGGAAATTGCACTTCCTTGCCAATGGCCTACCTAGTGTCCGAGAAGACGAACATGCCTTCCTTCTAGAGCAAGCCCGCAACGAAAGAGCGGACGGACACTTCGCAAGACATTACTGTGCTCAAAAAACCCTCCTACCAAGATTGTGGTGGCCCACCTTATTTGGAGACGCTAGGGAATGTATCAAATGATGTGATAAATGCCAACGAGCGAAAATTCCCAAACTAAGGACAAAATGTCCCTGAACCCATTCGTGTCCTTAACAACCATTTGAGAAGGGAGGCATTGACTTTGTAGGACCCATTAGTCCAGTGGCTCGCCACACAAGTGCCATATATCATAGCGGCCAAATGGACTATTGTACAAAATGGGTCAAAGCTAGAGCCACCAATCCCAAAGCCGATGCAAGATCCATTGCAAAATTCCTTTACGAGTATATAATCACTCGTTTTCAATGCTCGCTTGAGCTAGTGAGTGAAAATGACACACACTTCATTAATGAAGTGATACAATTCATGTTATGAGAATTCCTAGTCACTCACAAAAAATCCTCCACCTACTACCTCCAAGCCAATGGCCAAGCCGAAAGTATGAATAAAACTATATGTGCTATCCTAACCAAGACACTAAAGGCCCAGCCGAAACAATTAGGAACTAAAGTTGCTAGCCACATTCTACGCAGATCACACAGTGCACAAAGTCACCACAAATGCAACACCCTTCAGTTTAACCTACGGCACTGATGATGTCATGCCTATGGAAGTTTCAGTTCCCAGCTTAAGAGTAGCGGTACGGAAAGAACTCACATGCAATCTCTTGAGCTGCCGACTTATGGAGCCATGTACGGCGACATGATTGTTGAAAAGCCAAGGCGTAAACAATGGTTCGATAACTAACTTAAGAATAAGGAAATAGGTGAGGGAGATATGGTCCTCCTCTACAGCATGAAGAATCACAAAAAGAAACTCAAATACAAAGGATTGGGACCTTTCTTAGTCACGAAAATAACCCCACAGGACACAATGCGCATAGAAACCCTCGCTGGTGTCGAGATGGCAGGTTATTTTAACGGTAGCAAACTTAAACGCTACTACGGCCCACTGACTCACAATACATTAACAACCATTCACCTCAAAAAGTAACAAAAAAAAGCACGAGGAAATGAAACAAACCACACAATGCGAGACCAAACAATGACAAGCGAAACAAAGGGATAAACACATAGTAGTAAACATGGCCCAAGTAGTGGACCTTGATGAAGAGGACTGGGAAGTGAAACCTGCACGGCTGTGGTTAGGCATGACCACCCTGACGAGCTTCACACAAAAATTATCCCTTGCCGACATAGGAGCTAATCATAATCTGATGTTCTATGACACATGGTACTCCCTCGGAAGGTGAACACCAATGAACACCCTGATCACAGTCACTGTTGCTTCACAATTCTATTTCACATTAGAAATAACCCCTTTAAGGAAAAGTTTTATGTTATGCCTGCAGCAAGAACAATGCAAGAAGAGATTCTTCTACGTGGATAGATGGGACACAACCAATGTCACATCGATTGGGATGTAAGGACAGTAACCCTGCAACTCGCCCCAAGGAAAGTTACAGTTCTAATGGACAGACGACGAGCCCTTACCACCCAATCACCCATCCCAAGTCGGCCACTATCTTCCATTAAACCTGATCCCCCGTCCTCTAATCCACATAAAACTATCCCCAAGTTGCTCCCCCCACCGAATACCATATTGCCCCACCAAACCTCATCTACACCAATCTTTGTAGCATCTTAAGCCCACATCAAAAAAGTCACCAACACTACCAACCACACTAACATACCTAACAAACCACAGGTAAACATTTGGTCCCGCTGCACCGAACCCAACAAACCTCACTCCTAGGTGCCCCAAAGCTCCTTGCAACCCAAGGCTATTACGAGGGTGCTACAACTTTGTGGATTCCCCAACAATCCACTTTCCCCATTCACACCCTAGCAAAAACAATCACTCGTACCTCGCGTCGCCCTTCCATAAGAGGGCCCCAAGCCCACAGGATGTAGGAGAACCCCGGTGAAGACCTTCAATGCAATATCGCCCTCACACCGCGACCACGTACCACAGGTGGATCCCTAAACCTCTCCTACAAGCTCAACACTTCTATGAAGGCAATCGGCACATCTGGGTACCACGACAATCGAGGTGCACCGTTCCTACTCCCATGATCCCGAAACCCCAAAAATTCTAATGGTGGCCCAAAAAAGCCTCCATTGTCCCCACCACTACTACCATGTGGGACAAAGAGAAAGCAGAGATTCAAGAGGAAGCCGTGACGATACAACCCCCATCCACTATCTCCAATAGTGATGTACCTTCAACCACGGCTTACTCCACCGATCCTTATTATCTGACTCCCTCAGTGCATCCCCACTCAACCCTTCGCTTCTCCAATTTCCCTTTCCCCAACTACTCCCTCCAATGAAGTCTCCAAGCTCCCAATGGAGCTACCAACCTTGCAAAAACCTAATTGGAGTCGCCTTCTCACTCTTGCAAACTGGGCAAGGAGTCAGTACAAATCCCGCAATGGGGTGATGGCTATATAGCCTTAGGGTACAAAACTTGTTTACAGGATGCCCAAAAAAAAATCACTCATGAAGCCATCTTGTTCACTCATGAAAGCCACGACCATTCCCTTGTAAAATGCTAAGCCACGGTCGTTCCCTTGTCAACTGCTTAACCACGACCGTTCACTCATCCAAGCCACGATTGTTTCCTGGTAAAGTGTTTAGCCATGATCATTCTCTTATCCGATATTTAACCACAGCCATTTACTCATCTTAGCCACGGCCATTCACTCATGAAGCCACGATTGTTCACTTCTTGGGAAATCTATAAAACGGGCCCACAACCTTCATTTCACTCATTGTTCTCTCTGTTTCCTAGCCAAACTCTTGCAATTTTTTCTCCCGAGCTTTTACACTCCCATGCCAGCTTTTTATCCTCAACAGCATGGCAGCCCTTGACTCCTCCTATGAGGTCCTACCTCATACACCCTAGAAGAAGAAGCAACTTGCCAGTCCCCATTTTGAGGAGTATGGGAAACATCTTACTCAGCTCTCCCACCTGGGTTAGCCCCTCATGTGGCAAGTCAGCAACCACACCATCCACAACCTAATAAAGAACAACCACAAGGTTGAGCACAAGTTGCTCTACAAGGCCATAACCGATCCTGCCATAGTGGCCCACCTAAAGCAGATAGGGCTCGATTACCCACTCTTCAACCCTGAGGCCCGGCCGGATGTTCTAAACTGCCTCTACTTCATGGAAACATATGATGCAAACTAGGTTACAGGGAAACTCATCGAAAATAAGAGCCACCCCCAGACACTCCACCTTAGCCTGGACCTCGTTCAAGAGGCACTACATCTCCCTCGCATGAAGCAGCCCTACATTCGGTTGGCAAATGTGATGCGCCACGTAGGGGGTAGATAAGAGGGGCCCACAACCAAGGACTCTATGGAATGGCATAATATCTTACACCCAGAGCTCGTTATGCCAACCCAAGCCCTTTCATTCCTCCTCACCACCCGCCTTGCTGGACAAACAGACTCAATAGGTGCCACCTATCCACCCTTGCTCGTGTTCATCACGGGGTGCAAGTCAACTAGGCAGAGTACATCCAAAAGGAGCTACATGCGATATGCGCCAAGGTTACGGCCTCCTCCCTTCTCACCAAGGTAATCTACCACGCCGTTAGATGGTCAGAACTCCCCCAACCCATTCACCTCCAGAGTGTTGCACCCATTCCCAATTCTCTCCCAGATTCCCGACCTCTCCACCCCCCAAACGCCATCACATCGACACCAAAGAACAACAGGAGGCCACCCGACATCAAGCTACTGCCGTGGCGGAGGCACAACTTAAATAGGAACAGGAGGCAAAAGTCGAAAGAAAAGTGAGTCCAAAGAAAAGTACAGAAAGAGGAGAATATCCGACGCACCACCTAGTTTTTCAATCAGAATCAAAAGGCTTGTCATCCCTATCCTCCTCTCAATGAAACACCGTGGGACACGTTGCAATGGGCCCACGCGAGCAATTTTTGTTCCCAAGCCACCTACTCTACGAGCATCCGCTCGACCCATGGAGCAGTCCCAAATTTTGCCCGAGGATTTTCCAACCTTACCCAAGAGCTAATCTCATCTATGAACAGATCACAGCAGCCCAACAACAAATGCTCATCACCAAGGCCAACCAGCAACAACAAACAAAAGAAACCATCCACAAAGCTACGCTCACCAACTAGCAACTCCATGCAGCCTTGGGAGGACCGCGAGGCCACACTTGCCACCACCCTTGCAACATAGTCAACGAGCTCCACCAACGTCTCCAAGCCACCCAGGAGGCTGAGCAACGCGCAACCCAAGCCCTCGCCCTTGCTCACATTTAAGCCCACGAATTAAAACAAAGAGCTGCATGCATCGAGGAAGAAGGCAACCATCTCTACCTCTCTTTCCACACGTATTGACAAGGAAAAAGGAGAAAAGGGGCCCTCGTCACTCACCCTCAACCCACACTCTCCGAGCCAGTACCAATGCGATCGAGCGCAAGGTCGATGCATTGATGGACTTCACCACGGAGCTGCCTTGCGACTCCTCTGCAAAACCCCAACCAAATCATCGACATCCAACACCGAGCCCTCCGCCTAAACCTCCTCCAACATGACATCTTCATCAAGATCACCCCATCTCTACCACCACCTTTTCCTATATCCTCGCTAAAATTCCCTCCGACTTCATCTCCCTTCTCGTCACCCTCTTTTTTTCAATCCCAAATCTCTTTCTCCGAACCCACCTTCCTCTTCACCCTCCCCGTCCACCCTCCTACCGCCAACCTCATCAATTGGGCTAACCTCATTAGATACAAGCACCCAACACCGATGACACCCTCGACCTCGTCGTTCTTGATGGACTATGCCCATACCCTTACCCTTTTCCCAAAACCATTGAAGCTCTACATCTCCTTCAACACCAAGGGTGGGAGAGCGTATACTAGACTTATAAATCTTTGCGTCACTAGGAGCTCCCACCCTACACCCCCTATGTGCTGCTGGTCCTCTACCAACGTTACTACCGCCACTAGGATCATGCCATTTGATAATTCCACCTCACATCTTCCCCGCAGAAGCTGAAGAAGCATGCGCCGCCTTCTATTCTAAGCGCCGAAACCGCGGCTCTAAGGACAACAACAAAGATGATGACGACGACGATGACGCAGCTGACCCCGGTGAGCCCACCACTGATCCCCTTGCACCCCCATCCCCTTCTCACCAACCTCCACCCCCGCATCAATCCCAACCTGGAACAAGCTCACAACTGCCACCCCCACCAACCCCAGGTACCCAATATCGTACCTTGGCACCCTCCCACCACTTCCACCACAACTCTTCCTCGCTTCCCCTCACCATCCTCTACACCCCCCCATATTCCCCTCCTCTCATCACCCACACCTCCTTCACCACCACCCATCCTCAATCTTCATCTGGGCCTCCCCAAGGACCTCAAGGATATACCCTCCACATCAACAAGGCCCCCACCCTTCCTCGATGCCACCCTTACCTCTCACTCGACTACTCCACCCAAGTCGCAATCTTCGACCGACCGACCTTCCCCCACACCCTTGGAGAAAGGAGAGATTACCTCGTCACCCTTGTAGGAACATGAAGAGATGGACCCACCACTCAACCCCCTCCAGTGGCGTGACCCACTAGATCGCACAAAGTTCGAGTAGGCAATCAATATCCTGCTCGATCGCCAACTTCAACATGCTCATATCAACAGGCTTACAGACCGCCTGGACATCCACGTCCTTCGACCTTATCTGGACGCCAAAAACAACGCCTAGAAGCGCCAACATCCATGTCGACAACGGGTCAATTACCAATGGCTCCCTTCCAATGCTCGAAGGTAGCATGTTCAATTTGGTGAATGGCAGAACTAAGTGATCCAAAAGGCATATACATGATCTTAGTGAGAGGATCAAGGTCACTCATCCTTGTAGTAGGACATATACATGATCTTAGTAAGATTTGCATGTACACATGCATGCAATGTATATGTAGAAGAAAGAGGGATGATGCAACGATCCAATAACATGCTGTGAAAGCACCTAATGATGAGTTCTACTTGTGCAAAATGCAATCAAATCTATGAAAAAAATATGAATTCCACAAACGCGCACAAGCACGTATGAATGAAGCAAAGAATATGTGAGAAATGTGCAAGAATATTTCACTTGACAATGCAAAGGATCTCACCCTACAAGCTTTGAAAAGAAAATGGAAGCAATGGATCATTACAATAGCAAACTTGATGTACTTTATGGGAGATAAATTCACCATGGCTGCACATGCGAGAAAAAAACAAACAGAAGCATTTCTAGTTTGTTTTGAAAATGTACAACACCAAAACACTAGTTAATGGCTGTTCTCCAATTATAAGATGATTGTGTACTACATGTCATTTATGTCTAGACGACCTTGTTCTATGAGTCTACCCTTACTCTTGTCAAAGAATAGCCCTTCCTCTCATTTACGTTAGATGACCTTGGTTCTTTTAATCTCTACCCTTACACTTGTCCAAGAGCCAGAGTCAAGATCTAGCCCTTCCTATCAAAACACTCAAGGACCCAGCTTACATCTTCTCCTTAGCATTGATAATGGTAGCCATGCAAGATGCAAGTCTTTGCTTTCCAAATTGCATGTCCCAAGCCTATGCCTCAAGGCTCAGGAGAAGGATGCTCAGTAGTGGACTCTTGGTGTCAACGTCCAGCTCTCTCCTAGTCTTACACAATTTGATTTGCAATTTATGGTGTTGGCTGGACTTTTAAATCTGTTGTAAATAAAAGTCACAAACATATTTGAGGTGCTTGTTTTGGAGCAAGGTTTCCTTATTCCTTATCTTTACCTGGTAAGTCTGATTACTACACTTGTACACGCACCTGATTTAACTAGGGGGAGCTATAGTGGTAAAAGGCTGATCAGTATTGCGAGATCAACATTCCATCACCATGCCACCATGTGCTTAGCAGAAGATATCCATTTTCTTAACTTCGTTTGAAAAGATACTAGGTAACCTCAGGATCGTATCACATAGAACACAACTCTGCATTTTGTCAGAGATCACTTTTGGGCTCCAAGTATCGAGCCAGCTCTTCAACCGCTGTTACTATAGGGAGTTGGAACAGAAAGAAGGGTATACAGAGGTAACAAGACATGCAATTTTGAACTTTATCCAGTGTTGTGAATAGTGGAGCTCCACCTGTGAACGCAGAGGGAACAGAGATACCCTTGTTACCAAACTCTGAAGGCTCTAGGGACAGTCAAACCCTCAACAAGTCGTTAAGACTGTCCGACACATGGTTGAGAAATCCTTTCTTACCATACTCTTTCAAGCACTGACGGCTGGCATCCACTTAACAAAAATAAACTCCTTCCTGTGAATTTCAGTGGCTCATCAATCTGCAAGGTCAGGAGTAGCATAACAAACTGCAAACAAACAATAGAAAACACAAGCACTGAGGCACTAAAAACAAACGAGTCGCAGGATTACTTTGCAAAAGGTAACAAAGAAAATACCCTTAATATCATATTCAGAAAGAAACACTTTTGAGGCAACCTCTGACTAGCTAGCTTGGGTTAATAAAGCAATCTCTCGAGGTACAAATCCAGGGCCTTCATGATCTTTTTTATAAGGGTCTTTCGCTGAATTCGATACCTGCAAAAAAAGATAACATGACATGTTTATAGCATGTCAACCGGGAAATCATTACGAAACTCCATACATCATAAGAATACCCCTCTTTAGATTTACTCAAGTTAACAATACAGCGCTGGTTATTAATCTTGCAGGGCGCATCAAAATGTATACCCAAGCTAACCTTGCTAGCAGTAGAGACACTCTCCTTACTTTTCAAGCCGTGGGATTGGCTTGCTGTGATAGCCATCAAACGTGCAGAATAATGACCCGCTTCATAGCTTGGCAGATCTGGTGAGACTCCCTGCCAGAAAACCATAAAGGGATCTGCTATTTTTTGCACGGAGTCTGTACGCTCCATATGGGCCAACCTCATTCACACCCTGTGGCCGCTGCACGGGGACAGCTCCAAGGCTATGCAGAAAGGAGGTCATATTTTCTGCACAATGGAAGCCCTGGACCCTTTGTCTGGAGCAAGGATGAGCTCAGTTGGTACTACAAGCCACAGTGTAGCTCTTACCCTCACCCCTGCATATGTAACCTCACTCCAAAAGGTACCAGCCATGGAGGGAGTCTCCTCCTCTTTATTTTTTCGACTGTGTTTCATGGAATGGTTTCAGCTGTTCAGAAAAAGTGGTTTCAGCCAAATTGAAACACATTTCCTGGTCACACTAATTGCAATGGTTTAGCTTTTAAGAACTTTTCATGACTTCTTCTCTCGTGCAAGCTTCATAGGGGGAAAATCAAACATTGAATCCATCCAAACAATCCTAACAGAAAACAAACAGCACATGAGCATATACTTCATTTATAAATCTTCACAGAAAAAAGACCTTGGACTTATTTCTTGCAAGGCTTTAGGGAGAAATGTTTTTTTGTGAATGATAAACCTTGATGATTCCCACAAGGCCTATAATCCAGAATAAACATTGCTAAGCATTAAGAACCAAAGAAAGAAACAAACTTAAACAATTTATTTCTTGGGATATCTTAGAGGGAGGGTCTTACTCAACAGCCGCTCGCCATCGTTTGCTTTTCCTTCTTGGGTTGGAGTCTGCATATCACACAAAACAAACAATTACTTGGCATGAAAGTGATTAAAAGGCAAATTTCAAAAAAGAAAGAACAAATAAGTAAGATTTCTTACACTTGTGCATCTCCCTCTCCTCCGAGACAGATAGCCACACTCACCCACTAAGGTGGCTTTTATTCCGTTACAAGCAAGGGTAAAGATCAACGCATGAGTGTAGCAACCACCACCACTGATCAACCACCACCTCGGCTAAGGGTAAGAGCAGCGATGGTGTATCTACATTGGCACATGCCCTGCCGTATCCACCACCATCTCATGACTGACCACCAGCTGGAGAAACGTGAGGAGAAGATCGATAACAAAACAATTTTCTGCTGAGGCGCAAGACTGAGAAGCCTAACCAGTCTTTAGAGGGACACTGCATGTAAGGGGGAGCACACACACACACACACGGCCTGTAACACCATCTAATCTCCATCCGTGCCTCCAGACAGAAAAGATACCCAGCTCCAGGTCTTAAAAAAGCTGCTCCCCTTTTGCATACCGTGGGAGTGGCCCTTAAGACCTTCCCTGAATCCATGAAACACCTCTTCTTGAATAGCTTCCGCCCCTGCAACATCACCCTTTTTTATTGGCTAAGACCCTTAGGGCCTTACGGTGTACTCATGAATGGCAGCAATGAGCAGACTGACTCGTGTGCACTGCGGCCGCCCCAACAGCAGTGGCATTACCTTTCGGACTGTCAAGCAGCATAGCAAGTTTGGCCCACGTTACTGGACCAGTTCACACTGGAGCACCACAGTGCCTGCCTCTTCACTGGGGCCAGCAGTTGGGCGCCCTGTTCTACATTACCAGGAGGTTGGCACAAGCAACCTGGAGGCTAGTGCTACATTGGATCAGACAAGTTGAGGCTCACCTCAGGACTCCAGATGGAAGATGATCAGCAGCCTCACTGCTTGGCATGTCTGGGCATGATGCATCGAAAGCTGAAACTTCACAAAGGACTCCCGCTCCTCTGGCAGAGTCCACTAGTGCATTCAAAATAATGGGAAATATATCCGCAACGCACTCCCATCTGCCACATACTAACTAACCACATCAAGTGAAATCATCAGACAATCTGATACTTGCCATTTGAGTCAGAAATTGGATTGTATTACCATGATGGAGCTATACTAGCATTTGTGAATATGAGACTATAATTCTTGCTCTTCACAGCAACGTATGCTTGCTTGCAGGTGATGGAAATCAGGATCCAGATCAGGCCATGACAAAGCTAGGGCTCCTGTAGCATGGGATGCCAGGGTTGCACAATTTGCATCTCGCCTAAAGCTCAGGGTGCCCCTGAGGTATAATTGGGCAGCGAGCTTGCTAAGAACCCCCCTGATTGGTCTTAACATGTATGTCTGTGCATGATGATGGTGATTGATGTTGTACACCTTCATTACACTGGCATTGCATCTGTTGAGCCACCAACTAAAGAGACTCCTAAGAGAAGCTGTACAGACATACAATTGGATAGATTCCAGGAAATCCTTACGCAGGCTGGCAGCACCCATAGACATGGTCTTGCAAACCCTAAGGCTTAGATAAAGAGACCTATTTCAGCTATCTTATCACATAATAGAATGCATGAACCTCTTGATCGGTCTTAAACATGTATGTTTGTGCATCATGGTGATCGATGGTGTACGCCTTCAATGCGCCAACATTGCAACTGTTGAGCCACGAACTAAGGAGACTCCTAATACAAGCTGTACAGACATACAATTGGATAGATTCCAGGTAACCATGGTCCTCATGCAGGCTGGAAGCGCCCATAGACATGATAAAGAGACCTTTTTCAGCTATCTTACCACATAATGGAATGCATTCAACAAAATTTCCTACATCACTCTAGAAATGGCTAACATATTTATTCACAAAAGAAGAAAGCTTGCTGGCTGAGAGAATAAGTTTTTACCTAATAACTCCAAATCTGACTCCAACGTCGAGGGGTATGCTTTAAGAAGTGCTGAGCATTCCTCATGTACCTCTTTAACAGAGGCTTTTTCAGCACTTGGGAGAAAGGGAAGGTCCTTCTCAGACCAAAATGGCAAACTTCTTGCTACCGCTAACAGATGACCATCCAAAAATTCATCCCCACTTTCAACAGCATACTCTGATAAACCACATGTTAGTGAAAAATAAAGGTCTACTAATTCGACTGCATCAACTGCAGACCAAGCTGCACAAACATCATACTTGCATTCATAACCTTTCCTCACTACACACAAGCACAAAGTATGGATTCTAATGAGAAAAAACATTAAGAGTGTGTACCATTGAAATAGTATTCATCTGGCAACCCAGCAATATGAAAAGCTGAAAGAAACGAGTCCTTGTGTATCCTTGCCTTTCCCAAGAAGTTCACCTTGTCCCAGGCATTCTGTTCCGAATGAAACATCAGCACATTGTCAACAGCACATCTCCTAGCATGCATGAAAGCATGGGCACATCATTTTCATTGATCCAACAGGAACGCACCAACAAAGGCAAACCATTTACTCACATTGATGCACATAATCAATAAACCAGTACATGATATATGCATGTCAAGCCAAGAAATGATGATAATCTCACAGGCAAACCATCTATGCATCATGGAGAACATGATTGTATCAACTAGTACATGATCTATGCACGTCAGGCCACAAGAATCTCATGGTGATTCTCTCGAACAACAGCTTCTTAGGCAGGGAAAAAACCTTTTAAGGGATACACAAACGCCCAGGTTTGAACTCTCACCGTTCACAGGTAGGCATCTGTGTGCACACGTCAACAACACACAATTTGAATCCATATTTATTTCTCAACATAGGAATTTTTCAAACAATAAGTTTAGTGCATGGCAGGATGCTTATTGTGATGAGAAAATTGTGAAGGGTGGCAGTTCCTTCAAGCACAATGGCACCCTGGTGGTCCCACACCGAAGCCCCTCAAAGAAGAGCGAATTGAGCTCCACCTTGAAACCCCCTAAAGTAAAAATCCCTTACATGTGTGTCCACCCAAGACTGAAACTCACAAAAGAAAGCCCAAGAACCACGTCTGAAGCACTACAATCATTGTACACCACGCAATGAGTACACACAAACATCCACAAGAGCATAGAAGGGTTCAGCTAGCACTCGCCACCCAATCGTGGGCTCCAAACCATACGCAATGGTAAGCCACCCCCAAGATAGAGACCAACACAAACCCTAGCAAGCCCACGGGCCACACCCTCAAGGCACGCACGTCCCAACCATGCACCCCAATACGGCTAACCAATGGACTAACCACAAGCTGCATCCCTTAGGAGGCCCTCTCCCAAGGTAGAGTTCCATACATAAACTCACCACAAATGAGCCACAATCCCAACTATATAGCCCAATAACCAATTTACACTGCTAGCCGGCCGTTCCCTGATCACTAACCTCATTATGTCCAAGTACCGGACATAAAATTTCCCCCCTACTAATGAGAGGAAGACTGGGAGATAAAACCTCGATACTCGCATCGGAGTGAAGCAACATTCTCCCAAGTGTTGTCTTCATCCACACAATCATTCCATCTAACCAACCACTTAGAAACTTGCGTGTTTCTAAGGGTGTGTTCCCTATGATCCACAACAGCCACTGGCTCATTGGGAACATAGACAGATAGATCCTCAAGTCTCGCAAGCTCTTCATCGGAAACCATGCCATCTCTTGCACCCAATACCTCTTTCAATCTTCTCACATGAATGTACTCTATCTAGGAGACGCAATGTGTAAGCAACCTCATTAAACTTTTTCCAAGATCACATAAGGTCCAGAATATCTCGAAGATAACTTATAGACTTTTCCAATCTGCATTTACTAAGAGTCTTTTGGGATTCTCAAGTAAACCCATTGATCTTCTTCAAGGACTATAGCTAATCGCTTTTGGCTAACATAAAATTGAGGTGTTTGTCCTACGCACTCTTTATGCTCTCTCTTGCAAACTACAACATATCTTGCTGTTGTTTCAAGTAGTCAAACAAGGCACCAACTTTTTCGCCCACAAGACTCTAGGTTGATACCATACATCAACATAAAAGGGGCTCATCTTAGTAGCAAAATGCTTAACACTATTGTAAGCAAACTCTATAAACAGAAGATACTATTCCCAATCGAACTGTCTCACAAAGACATATGCAGAAGCATGTTCTCCATGGTTTGATTCACAAGGTCTATCAGTCCATCAGACTTGAGATGATCAGATGAGCTCATACTCACCATTGAGTCCAATTTCTTGAACACCTCCGGCCAAAAATGTCCAATGAACTTAAAATCTCAATCACTGACAATATGAATTGGCAAGCCCTAAAGGCTACACAACTCCTCAATAAAATCCATAGAAATACTTCAAGTGTCTCCGATGTGTAGAGAAAGCCACCATGTCTCAAATGCTAAGCTTTATGGTCTTGGCATTGCTAGCAATTTCGAGCATATTGTTCGACATTAGCTTTCAACTTTGGCCAAAAGAAATCTCTTCCTACTAAATCCCAATCCTCGGTACACCCGGATGCCTAGTAGAAGGCGTGTCATGACATTCAAACATGATGCAACTTCACACAATCTATGGATATACCGACCTTTCTCTTTCAAAAGAGCAAATGGTGGGCTCAATGTCCTTAACATTCATTATCATATATTGGCAAGGAAAGCCACTCTTCTACCTGCATTTATAGAGCAAGTCAAGCCATGGGCATGCATGCTAGCAACTTTGTGCACTAACATGCAAACAGATGCATATGGACGTTGGATCATCAATTATGATGATATAATCTTTGGGCATTTCCATGGTCGTATTCCAGGCTCTCCATATTCGATTGCACTCATTTGAGATTGGCAAGCTATATTGTGTCACTTGCAATGGTCAGGTAGGTCTCCAAATCAGGGAAACTCACTACTCATACAGAGTAGTCATTGGAGCAAGGTGTTTGATCCACCGCTTGCTTTGTCTCAACCAAGAAAGGCGTACAATCTTTCTACATTGGAAATTCGTCGCATATGCGACGTTGTGCATGAAAATGGTTATGTTCTCACCTTCCCACGTGTAATCAAACAATGCAATTTGGGGATGCATCACAGGCCAATCTAGAGACTCATTTAATGCAACCCTTTCAGCCAGTCCCAATGCTTGAAGAAACATTGAGAATTCAAGATTGGCGTTTTGATAGGCACCTTCCAGGATAAACTCCTGTATCATTTGGCAATTTGCCTGTAGCTATGGCTTATAGGTTACTCTTACCACCTCCATGGATTGAGGATCATGCAAATCGCCTCTGGCATATGTCAAAATCTCTTGCTTGGTGGAAAGCTACATTGAAAAGAATTTGGAAGAGTGGATTGTCCCTCAAGTAACGATTGTTTCTATGGAGATGTCTGTTCCCAGTTGGATCGCTTTTGGTACAAAGGCGCATTGCCACTGCTTCTTGTAGGAGGTGCTCTCATCCTACACAGACAGTGCCTCACCTTTTGTGATATTATTCACACTCTTGCCATTTTCTTGATGATTTGTCTGCACATCTTTGGGCTCATTTTTCGGGGAGGTGTTTCAGTCGAATGTTCTGGCTTTTTGGTTTCCTTTCTCCCATAGTCGCAAGAAATGTTTTGAGGTTAATGGGGTTTTGTTTCGAAAGGTTTCGTCCCTTGGCTAAGAAATCGCGAGGTTTCGAAAAATCAATAACTTCATAAAGTATAAATACCTAAAGAACTTATAGTAGCCATCTAAAAACATAGTGTAATGATGAAAAAATGGTCTCTTCTCAAACATCTCAGGAAAATGTCTCACCATCCTTATTTTGGTGAGACATTACGGCAATTTTGCTTGATTACATGCCACAAGTGGTTCAATCAAGGACTCTTAAGAAATTGAAGAAGAGAAGGTAGAAATTGGGAAAGATTTTAGACATTGAAGGAATAAAAAGGGGACAGAAGAGGGGAGAAGAAGAGAAAGGAAGAAGAAGAGAAAGGAAGAAGAGGAGAGAAGAAGAGAATGAAGGAAGGAGGAGTAGAGGTGAAAGAAGTAGCAAGAGATGGAAAAGGGAAGGATGGAGGTAGGAGAAGAAGAGGAATTTTAGTGAAACTACCGTACTAGAGAGGTTTCGAGGTTCCGTTTCGAAGTTTCGAGGTTTCGTGGATTTGAAAGCTAGAAACAGGTTTTTTTGTTACTATGCTTTCTCCTCCCCTACCAGCGGACTATACAAACTTCCTTGACTGCAGCAAATTCTGGGCATTGTGGACTATTTATCGTGCTCGGAATCAATTGCTCGTCTTTGGAGATTCTGTCTGGCTGTTTGTTTATTTTCGGAGAGCCCTTTTCCAATCCCTCTGAGATTCTCATGAAATCCGGTGAGTTTCCTTCCAGCAATTAGAAGTGTTTTCTCACTGTTTCCGAACTGAGTGGTAGTTGCCTTGATTTGGATCAGCTATGAATGGTATATTTCTAATTTCTTAATGAGCAATGGTTTCACTTAAAAGAAAGTGTGTGTGCGGGAGCATATATTGGTACCAAATTCTACACCCACTATTGGGCACTCATGACATTAGTGGGGGTGTCCTAGTATCTAGTCCATACTATGCATGATGGAGTTGATGGTGTATTGTCTTGTGGATGACTACCATGAGGTTATAAATTACACTTTCTTATAAGGTGAATTTAGACATGTTCCTGGATTCATGTAGGTATATCTTTATGCTATATTAGCAAACATGCAAGTTTCACATTGCGAAGTTTTCGTCCAAGTTGCGGCCAATTGATATTGAGTTGATTCTTTCTATCTTTAGTGGTGCATATGCCCTATCAATTACCTTTTTGTTGTTATAATTCTTTCTATTTGTTATGATCCTTCAACCACCACATGTGGCTCATAATCTAGGTCCTCATCTTCACTATCCTCACAAGTTTGACAACTATCAACTGAAGTGGTCAGGCCTACTGTGGTGCATGCTCTACAAATATTGGATGGGGCGGTCCGAGCGGTCGTATCCGCAAGAATGCCTCAACCCATGGGGACAGTCTTCCCACATTTCAAGTCTATTTTCAAGTCTTAATCACTCTTGTGTATGTATACATGATTGATTTCCCAATAGCCTTGCTTCTTACATGAGGAGAATCATAGTGTATGACCCCTTTCTCTAGAAGTTCATCACCACGAAGGAGTGGTTGACGCTTAGACCGTAAAAGCTCCATTACTTATGCAAGCACGTCGTCACCGCCGTCCTCCCGCACTCGTTGTCACCCCGAGGGGTTGCTCTAATCCAACGAGTGATGCAAGCTCTCTCGCGAAGATCGTGTGGGATCTCCGCGGAAGAGGATCGCGTTGGTGGCCCTAATCATGAGAGAGAGAGAGAGAGGAAATAAGTGATTAGCACTAATCACTCCCAAACCCTAATCCTAAGCACACCACATATGCTAGATTAGAGTTGCAAGAGAGAGGGAGAGAGAGAACACTCCACTTCTATTGCACAAATGGGAGAATGAGTTACAAACAAGAGAAATTGGCTTTTATAGTTTCAAGCCTTTTTCCACTAGGCCGCCCGAGAGTAAGTGACCCAAGGCGCCCAAAACATAGTTAGAAGACTTCTCTCTACGGTTTGGCCAATTGACGAAGATCCTCTTGTCTGTCCTTCGAAACTCAATACTTGGGAACGTCTTTAGAGCGTTTCCCTCATCAAATGACGAGATTTACAATATATAGTGCCGCAACCCGTTACATAAATATGCGGACATAGTTGTCGTAGGAATGTGTTAACCAATACGTGATTAACATACTCCCCTTCCTAAAGTCGATCACGTCCTCGTGATCGTTAAGAGGTTGTCGAGGCACGCAGGGAAGTGTTGCACTCGGTTGGTTCTCTTGTCTCTCCGAAAATGAGAGGGAGTAGGGGAGTTAGTAAGATAGAAAGAAGTTAGTGAGTACTGGTGATTAAGTATTCAGCAAAATCTGATGGGCTCTTATGAGTTTACTTTTTAGTATATGCCCTGTAGTACTCTTTATTTTGTTTTTGGTTTTTTTCTTTATTTTGTTTTTTTCTTTTTTATTTTTTGTTGCCTTTGCGGCGGGACATCCTCATTAGAGGAGTCAAAGGACTTGAATAAGTAGACTAGCATGGAATACCTAACGACCAGTATCCAAGTGGTAGGTGATATGAGGAAGGAGGAGTTAGTAAAACAATGGTGTTAGTAAGCAAATGGCAAGAGAGGTATTCCGGATGGACAAGGAGGCAACACGCATGGAGACTACTTGCGCTCTGAGATGTTGTATGTCGATGGCGATGTACATGAAGTTTTAGCATCTTTGTCAAGACACCGTTGGGTATCTTGGCTCCCATGGATGTTGAGTCATCAGGGTGCAGTGTTCTCTCTTTTTCTTGTGGTGCGTTGTCTTCTTCCATCATTGGAGCTCTGGATCCTGTGGTGATAGGAGTGGTGGTCGATGGTGATGATCCAGACATGTGGAGCCGAAGAAGAAGTTAAGGGTAGGATTGATTAGGCATAAGTTATTCGGGTGAAGCGGGGATGATTAAGAAGATCCAGGCGATGGGTCGTACCATTGACAAGGCTTGCGTCCACCATGGTTCCCCCATCCAGAGATGTACCTGGATGGCCGTCGATGATGAAGCTTTATGCGGTGTGTACGCATAGGACAGCCAAGTGAGATTTACAAGTGTTGTGCATGGGCGAGGGCAAAATGTGTGCCCGTGGTCCTAATCACC